>NC_068278.1:5708339-6053339 GCF_025860055.1 Xyrauchen texanus | reverse complement strand
ATATTGAATGCATAGCAAAGAGGTTGGTAAATATCCACATAAAGACAGTCGCTAATGTTAATGAATGAATGGCATACAAATAATATTGTTTTACTCACATACTAAAAGCTGTTTATTTATATACATTATATTTACATTTGTTATAAATACATTTATATTTTTATTTGTTGTTTTTTTATGAAACATAAATAGAATTTGAAAACTGTTAAACATCATTACTTTAACCAAATCCTACCAATTAAAAGAAGTCCCAATGCACTGTGATGCGGTGTGAAGATGCGGAGATACTTCTTCACGGATCGCATCTGACATATAAGCGGCTAAAGGGTTGTCGGGGTGCTGGCTGCTACCGGGTCCTAATGCCTACTGCGTACAACCTCTGTTTGTGCTACCTATACACAGATGCGACTTATTTGTGTTGTTTTTTTCTCTCAACAATGCAATTTTAAAATATTTTTTTTAATTATTCGGATATCCTGCAATTACTCCACAGACCCCCGGTTGAGAAACACTGCAGTAGAGGGCTCTAGGTTTCATATTTGTATTATTTTTATTTTTTTCTGATTAACAGTTTTTATTGATTCGCACAATTGACAAAGAAACGTAAAACATATATTCACAGAGTCAACATTTAAACTGTTACAAATCAGACGAAGGCAGACGAGGAGTGGGGATCTAAAAGCAGCTTCTTTAATGAGTGAAACAAAACGGTGAACAGGGTAACTCAGAATAAAACAATACGGGGAACAAACAAAACATCCACGTGGGGAAAACAAACATCCAAGGAGAACACAGGCAGGAGAAACATCCACAGAGAGCAGGAGAACACAAATCATTTGAACATATACCTTTACATTTGACCGACAGGGACTTAACAAACAACGGGGCTTAAGTACACAGGGAGAGTGATGATCAAATGAGACACAGGTGAGAACAATGAATGACAGGCAATGATGAGGGCAGGGAATTATGAGAAGTCTAGTTTACAACAGTTGACAAGTGAAACACAGGGCAGACAACAGGGGATCGTGACATAACCCCCCCTCAAATGAGCGGATTCTAGACGCTCCTAAAAATAAAAAAAAAAACAAGAGAAAACACACAAAAACAAAAACAAAATAGTCCAAGGAGTGAAGGGTGGGCAGGCAGACCAAGGAGGGCACAAGGGGCAAACAGACAGCCCAAGGGGGGCACAAAGGGCAAGCAGGCAGTCCACGTAGAAGGCTCTGGAGACAGAGCCGTGGTAGGCGGAGCCGTGGGAGGCTCAGGAGATGGAGCCGTGGGAGGCGGAGCCGTGGAAGACTCGAGAGTCGGAGCCGTAGAAGGCTCTGGAAACGGAGCCGTGGTAGGTGGTGCCATGGTAGGCTCAGGAGGTGGCGCTGAGGAAGGCTCAGGAGGCGGAGCCGTGGGAGGCGGCACCGTAGAAGGCTCAGGAGGTGGAGCCGTGGGAGGCTCAGGAGGTGGCACCGTAGAAGGCTCTGGAGGCAGAGCCCTGGAAGGCTCTGGAGGTGGAGCCCTGGGAGGCTCAAGAGGCGGAGCCCTGGGAGGCTCGAGAGGCGCTGGCTCTGGGATGGTCGAGGTTACATGCGCTGGCTCTGGGACAGTCGAGGCTACAGGCACTGGCTCACTGATGGTCGAGGCTACAGGCACTGGCTCACTGGCGGTCGAGGCTACAGGCACTGGATCACTGACGGTTGAGGCTACAGGCGCTGATTTGTTGATTGTGGCATGCGTGAGCTCTGGTTCGTTGAACATTGGAGGCAGAGCCATGGGAGGTTCTGTGGACGGAGCCGTGGAAAGCGGAGGCTGGTGAGCCTTTCCTCTTCTCCTCCTCCTCCGGGCAGACGAGGCTGGCACCGCTGGCTCTTTGACAGTGGCAGGCGTGGAGGGACGAGCCATGGAAGGCTGGGGGGTGACCACTGGTGGAAGAGAGGTAGGGCCCTCTTCAACTACGCCCACAGTGAATGGCGAGCCACAGACTAGTAGAGTCTCCTCCACAAATTCGAGGAGTGTCCAGCGCAAGTCGCCAGTGGCAACCACTCCTTGAGCGAACTGTTCAGATTTGCCCTGAAGAACACCACCAGGGAGTATTCCGGGAAGTCCGCTACCTTCGCCAGCTCCAGGAAGTCGTGAATGTGATCCTCCACTGGACGGTCCTCTTGTATGAGGCAGAGCAGTTTATAATTTGCCTGTTGCACCGCTAGATCCGTTACGGTCGGTCGTTCTGTTACAAATCAGACGAAGAGGTGTGGGGATCTAAAAGCAGCTTCTTTAATGAGTGAAACAAAACAGTGAACAGGGTAACTCAGAATAAAACAATACGGGGCACAAACAAAACATCCACGTGGGGAAAAAAACATCCAAGGAGAACACAAGCAGGAGAAACATCCACGGAGAGCAGGAGAATGCAAATCATTTGAACATATACCTTTACATTTAAACATACATTCAATGACCAACAGGGACTGAACAAACAACGGGGCTTAAGTACACAAGGACAGTGATGATCAGACGAGACACAGGTGAGAACAATGAATGACAGGCAATGATGAGGGCAGGGAATTATGGGAAGTGTAGTTTACAACAGTTGACAAGTGAAACACGGGGCACACAACAGAGTATTGTTGCATAACCCCCATGATTCCCTTTCCCCCTCCCAATCCCCAACCCCACCCTGACCCTCAACAAATATCCCTGTGGTCACACTTGAATATGCACACCCAAAAAAAAAAAATATGTATATATAAATATATATATAAATAATCACATTTAAAACTACAATTCTCTCTCCACTGCCCCACCCCGAGAGCCCTCCAAGAAGGCCAAGTAGTTGCCCCATTTTTTATTAAATTAGTCTAAATTGCCTAGATTTCTAAATGACATTTCCTCGAATGCTGCCACCCTCCCCATCTCTGTGCACCACTCTTGAAATGACGGCACTCCAACCAACTTCCATCCCCTAGGAACAATCATAACACTGGTTAGGACCAACATTTTTTACAAATTTATCCCCTATATTAATGACCGCCTCATCGCATAAAGTACATGAAATTTGAGTGCCCAATATGTCACACATAAAACTCTGAACGCTCAACCAAAATTCTTGAATCTTAACACACCACGAAAAAACATGGGTTGTGTCTCCATCTTTTAATTGGAATAGCAAGCAGGTGGGTGTGTCTTTCAGACCAGGCCTATACAATCTAGAAGGGGTCCAATAAAATCGATGTAAAATCTAAAATTGCATAAGACGCACCCTTGCATTTGTAGATAAAGACTTGACATTTTTTTTTAATCCTGGCACATACTCCCTCTTCTAATACCAAGTTTAGATCTTTCTCCTATAATAAATGTCTAATGAACTGAGACCTGGGAATCCCAAAATGCTGAACCATATTTGTGATATCCTTACATTAATACACAACTAGATGGCAATCAGTTCCTGGTGGTAGTGATGAAAAGAAAGAGGAGAAGAGAAGAGTGAGAATGCTGCACATGTACATGTTTATTTGTCCTGTTGATTCTGAGCATTTTGATTAAAGTTTCCTGAAGGAATATCTTCTTAGTCTTTCTTGTCTACATAAAGACACAACAAATTGGCGACGAGGATGTTTTTTTTACTGAATATGGCATCTGTAAGTGCTCCGTTTCCAAGCCCTTTTTTGCCTTGTCCCGGTGAGCCCGCAATACCACTAGTCACATGGATGAAAATGTTTCAAAATTATATGTTAGTGATAAATGCAACTGGAGATTCCTGGCCAGAAGCCAGAAAACGGGCTTTGCTTCTTCATTGCCTCGGAACGGAAGGTCAGAGACTATTTTATACTTTGCCCAATACCGGTGACAATATGGCAGATGCTGTTAAAGCTCTGGTAGAGCATTTCACTCCAAAAAGAAATGTGGTAGTGGAAAGACATGCGTTCATAAAACGAATACAGCGAACAGATGAAACAATTGTGCAATACATTGCTGCATTGAGAGATTTGGCTACTACTTGTGAATTTGCTGATAATTTAGATGATATGCTGCGTGACCAGCTAGTTGAAAACATTGCTAACCCTCGCATTCGTGAAAGATTATTAGTGGAATCTAAATTGACTCTGGAGACCGCAATTACAATCGCCACACAGCTAGAGGCTGCTGATGCTCAGGCGAAATCAATGAGTACAAATAATTATTCTTCAGTACAAGCCGTACATGCTACTCCTGCATTCGGACGACAGCATCCAAAGGCCACATTCAAAACATGTACCTCATCAAAAACCTCTTCTTCAGCCCCTTCAGCTCGGATATGCTTCCGCTTTGGCTCAGCTGGACATCTTGCAAATGCACAAAACTGCCCTGCTGCATCTGCTAAATGTAAGAATTACAATAAGACTGGACATTTTGCACGAGTCTGTAGTTCCGCTCCAACTCGTTCAGTACATTCAGTTGAATTACCAGAGGTCTGTATTCTTAATCTGCCTGGAGCAACTGACCGTTTGATGTGCGATGTGACCATAAATGCTACACCAGTGTCTCTTCAACTCACAGTTGACTCTGGTTCAGCTGTGTCCATCCTGCCGAAACAGTTGTATGAACAGCATTTCCGCTCTGTGCCGTTACAAGCTCCTACTGCCCGTTTAGTTACTTATTCACAAGAGCCAATTTCAGTACTAGTCTGTTTACTTGCAATGGTAACTAAATGTAAGAGCCATTTTGTCTTTATTTAAACCTTGTTATGTAAGTGTGTGTCCAGTAGGGGTCTCTCCGAGTAATTGGTTACTGAATATAGGGAGGAACCTTCCTTCCAGGTGACAGGTGTTGCTGGAGGGAAGGTGCACACAGTTTTTTGACCGCTACGCTATGCCATGCTGAAGTTATGCTATACCATGCTGTGCAGTAGGAAATCTGTGTTAGTGAAGAACTTGGAACTGTGGATTTATTGACTGTTTGTTGGATTCTTGCTTACTATAAATTAAGACCAGTCACGGTAAAATAAATCTACAATGTAAGCATATTAACTTAAGTGTGGACATTGCAGTGAATAACAACCCGAGCGTCCGCGTCCATTAACAAGCACCATCCAGCAGCCCTCAGCTGCTTTTAAGTAAAAGACTTGGCTGCTTACATTTAGTCAAAAAACTGTGTTTACTCAAAAGGAACTGAGTTTATCTATTTTTGCATTGGAGTTTCATCATCTGTTGAACGAGATTAAGTGGATTGTTGGAGAAACTTTGCATCGATTTCGTTGGTAGCTGAGATCAATTGCAGCCATGACAGGAGGACATCGCATATTTGGATTATATGTGTGCGTCTTTGCTTTTGGATCAGGGACCATCAACCAGCGCGAGGAAAGACACTGGAGCTGCTCTTCAAACGTTAACAGAGGAGCTTTGTTCATATGGCGCCCAACGTGAAGAGGTATGTTTAGTAGCGCTACTTATGGTGGAATGGCCATTTAACTTTGTGTGCACACAACATGGGGACATAAATCTAATGCATTGGTTGTCAAAAGGTATAACTAACTTGCGAACTAGATTAATTGTTGCTTCGATCGTGCTTTGAATATTCTGTGGATTATGGAGCCGGTGGAAACTGAGCAAGGGTATATAGGGCCTCAGTTGATCAATGGTATTTTTACTGATGTTGATGTTCAAATGGACAAACAAAAACGTGTTGTGAAATTAACTCCTAAAACGTTTGTAGAAAAGATTGAAAGGCTGCAGAGTGATAGAAAATCTGTATTAACTAAAGCTACTAATGTAAGGAAAAGGATACAGGGTCTGATGCTACAAAGAAATGTAAAAGAGGTGCTTTTGTCGATCTTTTAGATTTGTGTGATGAAGTAAAAGGTATTCATGGTTCTTTGATGGGTATGTTACCTGAAAGTGAGAAGGAAAAACATGACACATGGTTTAAGGCAAAAATGATTGTAAATTATGATTTTATTTCTGAAGTTAAAATGTGGGTATCATGTAATGAAAATGATGAAATTACTACAATTAAGGTCATGAATGACAAAAGTGATGGGGTCAATCCAGATGATAGTATTTCAAATGTTGGTAGTAGACATCCAAGTAAAACGAGTACATGCAGTAGTGTTTCTTCTGCAAGAATAATAGCCGAGGCAAATAAGGCTGCTCTGCTTGCTCGTATGGCAGCTTTAAAGGAAAGACAGGACTTGGAGGAGCAAGAGCAGATGATTAAGAGGAAAAAGGAGCAACTGGAACTGAAAGCAATGCTTTTAGAATCCAATGCTAAACTTGCAGTTGTAAATGCCTCTGAAAGCCACAGTGTTTCTAATGCCTCTCATGTTGTGAAGTCTCATTTGGAAAGGCAAGAGGGGAAAGCATCTGCAACTATATTAAATCCAATGGCAGAGGAGTTTGAACTCCTCTGCCAAATAAGGTACCAGCACTGGATCCCTCTTTGATGTCTTCTGTGCCATATCAGGAAATTTGTCAGCAGCCTTGGCATGAATGTATGGACTCAGAAAGGCGAAATTCCCAGTATGCACTGGGAGATATATCAGTTCAACCTCGTGGACCTTTTGCATCTGAAATGATTTCTCGACCCACATCAGTTCAACGTGGACAAGCATCTGGAATGATTCTTCGGCCACGAGTGGAAAGTCAGTATGTTGACATTGGCACTATAATGCAAAGGCAAAATAAAATAACATCAGCTCTTGTCCAACAGCAATGTTGTTCATCTTTGCCTGCCAGAGATATTCGCTATGTGCACAAGTGACGCGACGAACGTTCGAAATCTGCGTGGTGGGCGAGGGGACTTCCGGTTTAGGTTACTACCGGTATTTCCGATGTAGATGTTGTGGAAGAGTGAGTGGCAAGCTATCAGTGAGTACCGTATGTAAAATGTTAACAGTAAATAAGAAACGTCTTACATATCAGTATCAAATTGGCAACTCTAAATTACATTGTAGTGTTCCTCGATGTGCCGTTTCATCGAGGTATAATTCTGAAGTTTTCATCGTTTTCCGCATCAGCCTGAGGTACGAGCTCAGTGGCTAGTCAAGATAAGACGCGAGAACTTCACTCCTACCGATAACACCGGGTATGCAGTCGACATTTTAAGCTAGAAGATTTCATCATAACCACAGGACCTTGAAAACTTGTTCAAGGAGCTGTGCCATGTCTTTTGAGTGGAACAATTTTTGTTTACCAGCCCAAGGACTGTATTTTTCTCTATGAGCTTCCATATACTGCTTATATATTTTGTAATTTACTATGCTGTTTGTTTTTTGTATCTTGTGATATACCTTTCAGAAAATTGTCTTAAATATTGACAATGTTTACATGTCATTTATTGTCTTTTACACTGCCAGGAGGAACACAAATACATGAGTTAATTCAGACATTTATTATACAAAGACACAAGCTGTCATACTACACTCAACAATAACATGGCTCCTATAATTGTAACATTGTGATGCAACGTTTGACATTTTGTATGAGTTATGAGTTTGTAGATAACTAGTCCACATAACTGCACATAATACAGTACTCAACAGTACTTTAATGCTTCTTTGCACTTCTGGTTGGATGTCAACTGCATTTCATTGGCTCTGCACCTGTACTCTGCTAAATGACAATAAAATTTAATGTAATCTAATAACTACTAACACTGAATTCATAATAACAAAAGGTACCTTGTATAGGTTTGTTGTTTATGTACATACATGTGCATTTCTTAAAGAGAACTATTTACATTGATTTTCACACAAACACATGTTTTGTACAGTCTGATACAGTAATGCAACATTATGATTAAGGCTCTGCCAGCCACACAGGAGCACTCAACCTCATAGAGCTGAACAGGAGTGGAGACTTCTAGGACAATCTTTTAAAAAACAAAAAAGTGTGTTATAATCAGCAGAGATCACAAACTGATCATATCTCAAAGTCAAAAGTGCATTTTGCATTATTTTTCAAGTTAGCTACTATGAGTTAGAGAATGAAGTTACTTTCTTACTAACCCTAAAGTAAGTAAGTTAAAAACAACACAATATAAACAGCAAAGCAACTGTCTCAACAACCAGCTTCTGGGGTTTCATATAGGAATGGTAGGTCTACTAGAACACTAATAGGGCAGGCACGTGTCATCATAGTGTTACCTACTTCAAACGTTTGGCTAGCTAGATAGTTGTCTAAGATGTTGAACTTGTTTAGGTAATTATACATTTGTTTGCCAGTTTAACCCATCATTGCCAAATTGAAGCCCCAGAACAGAACTGGTTGGATCAGACGAACAACTGAACTGTCTTTCATCCTACTCTGATGGTGTGAGGTTTCTCATGTTTCCTCAAAGATCTATGACAGGTAGCACGGATGCTGACTCTCCCTGTCTGTCTTTACTTGATACTGGGGATAACCAAATACTGTCAATACATGTAACTGAACAACACAAGTCATTAGTATATGGGTGATTCTTAGACTATGGGCACTTTTATGTACTTTGTAACCAAAAATGTCATTTTTTAAAAATATGACCAAAGTACAATTATATGGATTGCAAGAGTAGATTTGTGTAATAATTTTATATTATAATACATTACAAAACTTTTTATATTTAGATTATAAAATTATTTTTATTTCTAAATTATACTTTTATATTAATTGATTTCATTTAGATGAATGAAAATTCAATTTTGTTGCATCATTTATTGCTTATATTTTTGCCTTGCCATAAGTTGTGTCAGTTATTTACACGCACTGTAACCGTTCATCTGTGAGACAAATCAGTTGTATACATCAAACTCAGCACTACACTAAAAACAGTTGTGGTTATGTTTAATGGCTTTGTGAATTGAGTTTACTGAGTGTGATGAGTTTAATTGTTTTTCTAATAAACATCTCCACTGTTTCTCTACATTCACGTTAATTCATTGTAATTTCCATCACCACCCACATTTTTAAAAAATATTTAAAAGTTCTCATCACACATTAAAAATGTATCCACAATTTACGAGATCATGCTCTACTTAATATAAAAATGCAAGTCATTTATTTTCTAATAAGCTCTTGCCCAAACCAGTATTACATTTCAGAGTGTGACAGGTGTACTGTTCACCGTTTGGTCCTTAGGGCAGTTAATTTATCTCATTGACAAATGTATAATTATTGTACATTGTGGAAAAACTGATAAAACTAGTTACAAAAATGATCATAGACAATTCTTGACTGACATAAGTTATTCTGTTTTTAAATAACAGCATTGAGATGTGGTGGAAATGACATTTCACTGCTGTTATCTAAAAACAGAATAACTCATAACTTCTTAGTTATGAGACTAACACAGTCTCATAACTTCTCTTGTAATCTAAGTTTGTCCTCTTACAGACCTTAAAACTAGACAAATAATTTAAACTTATGAGACGGTGTTACGTGACTTTTGAACAAGTTTTTTATTCAACTTCACAAGCCTAAAAGTGCCCCTTGTTGAAGAAACGCCCATACATTTATTCAATGTCAGACAGTAAAATGAACATATAATAAACCACATGTGACCAACAACTAAAATTAATCGTTTAATAAGTATTTTGTAAAGGTTACTTTCTAGCCTAACGTCACCTAGCATCATCGCTAACGTTAGGGCTACAGCTAGCTAAAGACATAGCATAACTTACCTTCATAATTGTCAATGAATGAAGAGACGTATATCTTGAAACCCTTTTCCCTCTTGCTCTTGGGAGCCGATGATGACGCTTGAATTATTCGGTGTACGTCATTTATCGTTATCCTTGGCAGATGTTTAAGGGATCTGGTGTAGAAAGCCATGTTTATCTGGTCCAAGTCTTACCTGACAGCTACCGGCGTCGTCGATGAACCTAACGTAGCGTTAAACCGGAAATACCATCGCCCACCAGTGACGTCTGACAATCATGGAACGTTCGTAAAATCAACTAGCCAATACCTTTATTTGATGGAGATCCTTTTCAGTATGTTTCGTTTATCAGAGCATTTGAAAAGGGAGTGGAGGAGAAGGCAAGCAGTAGTGATTGTTTATATTACTTGGAACAGTTCACCAGGGGGCAGCCAAAAGAGTTAATACGTAGTTGCCTACACATGACCCCTGACCCCTGGCTATGCTAAGGCAAAACAGCTATTGCAAGAACATTTTGGCAATAAGTACAAGATTGCCATTGCTTATCTGGAAAGAGCCTTGTCTTGGCCCTCAAAAAAAGGGGAAAATGTCAATGCTTTGCAATCGTATGCCCTTTTTCTGCGTGGTTGTTGCAACGTCACTGAGGAATTGCAATACCTTCAAGAGTTGGATATGCCAAGCAATATGAGAGCTATTATGTGTAAATTGCCTTTCAAGCTCAGAGAGCGGTGGAGGACTGTTGCACATAACATTCTGGAAAAAACTCAATGTAGAGCTTTGTTCAAAGATCTTGTGGAATTTATTGAAAAACAGGTTTGCATCCTAATGGATCCCTTGTTCGGTGATATTAGGGATTCGCCAACTATCACGAGACCTGTTAATCGACCAAGGCTATGTCTAAAAGGCAGAGTTAAAGGAAACATCTTTGCCACTAACGTTGCACCAGTGGAATCTGGGGAAACCGTTAAGAATATGATGACAGAATTGCCACCAAACAATGCTAAAGTGATTCCATTATGTGTGTGGTGTGCTAAGCATCATGTATTGGAATACTGTCAACAATTCAAAAGGAAGAAGCAAAGGGAAAAGATGTTCTTTCTAAAGGAGAAAGAGCTTTGTTTTGGTTGCTTAAATGCTGGGCACATGAGTCGTAACTGTGGCAAGCGGTTGACTTGTAGGATATGTAGTCAGCACCATCCCACTGTGCTTCATGTTGACAGATATCCAGCCAATTTAGAGGAGGCAGAAGCATGCAAGTTCTTAGGATCTGCCGAAACATGTGGTCATACAGGGGCCGGAAAAGATCACTGTCTGCTTTCTATCTTACCTGTTCAAGTCAAGGCCAGTAAAGGAGATCAGATAATCCAGACGTATGCATTCCTAGATCCTGGCAGTTCTGCAACTTTTTGTACTGAAAGTCTTATGCAGCGGCTTAATCTTTCTGGTAGAGGAACTCAGTTTCTGTTACAAACTATGGGACAGGGAGTTGTATCAGCATATACACTCTCAGGTTTGGAAGTGTCTGCTATTGATGGTAACATCTTCTATCAGCTTCCACAAACGCTCACACAAAAACAAATGCCTGTAAGTTCTGACAACATTGTGTCTAAAGAGATTTGTCTAAGTGGCCATACCTGGCAAAGGTTTAAATTTCCCACATAATGGCTAACGTTGATTTGTTGATTGGAAACAACGCTCCTCAGATGTTGGAACCTTGGGAAGTCATAAACAGCCATGGGGATGGCCCTTATGCTATGATAACGGCATTAGGTTGGGTCATCAATAATCCTTTGCATGCAGGCAGCTTTGCGGCTGAAGACTGTTCTGCTGTGGTTAACAGGATTTCTGTGTGTAGATTGGAGGAGATGTTGTTTAAACAATACAACCATGACTTCAATGAAAGAGCTGCAGAAGAGCAAGGATTGTTAAGAGAGGATATTAGGTTTTTGGAGATTGCGGAGAGTTCTGCTAAGCTTCAGGACAAGCATTATACCTTGAAGTTGCCATTTACAAAAGAAAATGTGTATCTTCCTAACAATTTCTCTGTGGCAAAACAGCGGATACTTGGATTGAAGAGGAGATTCCAGAGAGATGATCAGTTTTATCAGGAGTACGTATCATTTGTAACTGAAATGATCAAAAAAGGATATGCAGAGCAAGTGCCCACTCATCAGCTTAAAGGTGAGAGCAGCAAGGTGTGGTACATTCCTCACCATGGTGTACGTCATCCCAAGAAGAGGAACTTGCGGGTGGTTTTTGATTGTGGTGTGGCATTCAATGGAACATCTTTGAATCAAGTCCTTTTACAAGGTCCCAATTTCACAAACACATTGATTGGAGTCCTCTTGAGCTTTAGGCAGGAGTCTGTAGCGGTCATGGGTGATATACAATCCATGTTTCATCAGGTTCGGGTGGCAGAAGAGGACCGGGACTTCATCCGTTTTTTGTGGTGGCAGAACGGAGATTTTACAAAAGAAGTGGCAGTGTTTCGCATGAATGTCCATCTCTTTGGAGCTGTCTCCTCTCCGAGTTGTGCTGCCTTTGCTTTGAGAAAAACAGCAGATGATCATCAATCTGAGTTCCGAGAAGAGGTTGTGCAAACTCTCAAAGAAAACTCTTATGTAGATGATTGCCTTAAGAGTGTGGCAGCTGAAGATGAAGCAGTTTGTTTAGTTAAAGATCTTTTCATTCTTTGTCAGCGAGGAGGTTTCACTCTGACAAAATGGATTAGCAACAAGCGCACTGTTCTGCAAACCATTCCCGAGGAGCATCGAGCCAAAGAGTGGAAGGAGCTGGATCTGGACAGGGACAACCTGCCAGTTGAGAGAACACTTGGATTGCTGTGGTGTGCGGAAACTGACTCATTTAAGTTCAAAATGGAGGTCCAGGAGAAGTCATGCACAAGACATGGAATGTTGTCGGTTTCGAGCTCAGTATACGATCCACTTGGGTTTTTGGCACCAGTTGTGCTACCTGCTAAGATCATGTTACAGGAGTTATGTCGGAGGAATTACGGATGGGATGAGATTGTGCGTGAGATTTGGAGTTAACTGCTGCTGTGCTTGCTGTTCGTGTTGACCTGATGTTAAAGAAAGAGCTGAGGCTCCAGTTGCAAGAATCTGTCTGCACATATGTGCTCAAGTATATCATGAATGAGGACAAGCGTTTTCATACTTTTGTTGCGAACAGAGTCTCCATTATCAGGGAAGGCACAAAGACATCACAGTGGCGATATGTTGGCTCAAAGGAGAATCCAGCTGATGATGCATCCAGAGGAAGGAGGGCTGGAGATTTTATTAAGAAAAATAGATGGATAGAAGGCCCCAAGTTTCTGTGCAAACCAGAAGAGGATTGGCCCAAAAATCTTGTGCAGACTGCAGTAGGGGTTGACGACCTGGAGGTCAAGAAATAAGCCTTTGTAAATGTGGTAAATATTCAAGGTTCACTGAAGGGTACAGATTGGCTGATGGCTTACTTTTCAGATTGGAGGAAACTTTGAGTAGCAGTTGCCTTGTTGCTTAGGTTGAAGACGATATTATTGTTGAGAAGAACTCGCAAGAGGATGGAGTCAAATATTGCTGATGCCAATAAACAGAGTGCCTTGGTGCAAGAGAGTCAGATGTTTAAAGGTGCAACAGGAGGACAAACATTGTCAGCAGAAGATCTTATGGAAGCTGAGCTGGCTATAATCTGCTACTGCCAACAGCAAAGATTCCCTGAGGAGATCGCTGCTTTGTCTTCTGGAAAGGATATAATAAGCAAACAGAGTACCATCTATAAGCTGGACCCGTGGTTGGATGATGGGCTTTTGAGAGTTGGAGGGCGGCTGACTCGAGGCTCTTTGCCAGAAGACACAAAGTATCCACTACTCCTCACTAAAGATCAGCATGTGGCTACCCTCATACTGAAGCATTTACATCAACAGCTTGGCCATAGTGGGCGTAACCACATGTTGTCTACATTAAGAAGGAGGTATTGGATCACAGGTGCCACCTCAGCTGTGAGAAAGATCATAGCAGAATGTTGTTTCTGTAAAAGATATAATGGCTGGATGATGGGGCAGAAGATGGCTGACATGCCCAAGGAGAGGATTCTGCCAGACAATCCACCATTTACCAATACAGGTGTTGACTATTTTGGACCAATATTGGTGAAGAAGGGAAGAGGCACAGCGAAGCGTTATGGTGTCATCTTCACCTGCTTGGCCAGCAGAGCAGTTCACCTTGAATTGGCCACTTCTCTTGACACGGATGCCTGTATTAATGCTCTGCGCTGATTTATCAGTAGAAGAGGGCAAGTGGAACATCTTCTATCAGATAATGGTACAAATTTCATAGGGGCAAAGAGAGAACTTAGGGAGGCACTTTCATCATTGAATCAGGCTAACATTCAAGGAGTTTTATGCCAGAAGGGCATTAAGTGGAGTTTTAATCCTCCTGCTGGGTCCTATTATGGTGGGGTTTGGGAGCGGGTCATCCGCATGTTGAGGAAAATCCTCACTGCAGTTCTCCAACAGCAGATGCTTGATGACGATGGTTTCCATACAGTCTTGTGTGAAGCTGAGGCCATCTTGAACGATCGACCAATCAATAAATTGTCTGATGATCCAATGGATCTTGAAGCTCTGACTCCTAATCATATCCTGTTGCTGAAAGGAAAACCAACATTATCTCCTGGATTGTTTGATGTACATGATTTGTACATAAAAAGAAGGTGGAGACAGGTCCAATACATTTCAGATCTCTTTTGGAAGAGATGGGTGAGAGAATACCTACCTTTGCTGCAGGAGAGGCAGAAATGGAATAAAACTAAGAATAACCTCAAGCCTGGAGACATTGTGGCCATTATGGATCCAACGGCGCCTCGAGGCTCCTGGCCACTCGGAAGAGTTTTGGAAACATTCCCTGACAAAAAGGGGCTGGTTCGCTCTGTGCGTTTACAAACTAAGACCAGTGTTATAGACAGGCCTGTAGCAAAGCTTTGTTTTTTACACGAGTCTATGGGCTAAGGGATTTTGTTATAAGCACCATTGGTATTTATGTGTGGCTCTTTTTTATGTGTTGGGAATTGGTATGTTTGATTCATCCCAATTAGGGGCCGGAATGTAAGAGCCATTTTGTCTTTATTTAAACCTTGTTATGTAAGCGTGTGTCCAGTAGGGGTCTCTCCGAGTAATTGGTTACTGAATATAGGGAGGACCTTCCTTCCAGGTGACAGGTGTTGCTGGAGGGAAGGTGCACACAGTTTTTTGACCGCTACGCTATGCCATGCTAAAGTTATGCTATACCATCTGTGCAGTAGGAAATCTGTGTTAGTGAAGAACTTGGAACTGTGGATTTATTGACTGTTTGTTGGATTCTTGCTTACTATAAATTAAGACCAGTCACAGTAAAATAAATCTACAATGTAAGCATATTAACTTAAGTGTGGACATTGCAGTGAATAACAACCCAAGCGTGCGCGTCCATTAACAAGCACCGTCCAGCAGCCCTCAGCTGCTTTAAGTAAAAGACTTGGCTGCTTACACTAAATATGGCCTTACATGTCCTGCACACTTCTTCATTGTCGACAAGGGCACAGATTTGCTAGGCATGGATCTGATTAAAGGACTCCAGCTCCGATTTGATGGACACACTGTGTTGCCGCCACCACAATCTGCTTCAGTGTGTGCCCTCTCCACTCCATTACAGCATACTGCATTTGGTGTGTAAAGAATTTTACACACAAGGTTAACATTTCTGACACTGTACCCCCTGTCAGACACAAATTACGTCGCTTACCTTTCTCTGTGAGAGATGCTGTTTCCACAGAACTAGATTGACTCTTGAATGCAGGCGTAATCGAAAGAATTGACTCATCTCAATGGGTTTCTCCGATTGTTATGGTCCAAAAGAAAACTTGGGGGATCCGCATGTGTGTGGATCTGCGAGGACCCAACAAGGCAGTTATAGTAGACAGCTACCCATTGCCACATATGGAAGAGATGATGACATTACTGCAAGGTGCAACTGTGTTTTCAACTATAGATTTGGAAAGTGCATATCATCAGGTACCGCTTCATGAAGACAGCAGGGACCTGACTGCATTCATTACACATGAAGGCCTCTTCAGATTCCGTAGAGTACCTTATGGCTTGGCGTCTGCTCCATCTGCTTTTCATAAAATGATGGTTGTCATTCTAACGGGAATTAAGAATGTTGCAAATTACCTAGATGACATCATCGTCTGGGGACATTCACAACAGGAGCATGATAAAGTGCTAAAAGATGTGCTGCAACGTATCAAAGATGCTGGATTGATGCTAAATGAGTCCAAGTGTCAATTTTTAGGACATAGTGACTGCACAAGGTATTCAGCTGGATCAGGAACATCTCTCTGCAATAGTCAATGCACCTGCACCATCAGATGTTGTTCAGTTACGTTCTCTGCTGGGACTCCTCTCATGATACAATAAGTTTATTCCAAATTTCGCTACAGTAGTGGCACCTTTGCGTGCATGCCTGAGGGACGACAGTGGATTTTACTGGTCTGATGAAGCTCAACAAAGCTTAGCTGAAGTCAAACAGCTACTTGTACATAGTCCTGCTCTTGCACTATTTGACCCGGGGCAGCCAGTGGTCATTTCTACTTATGGTCATTTCTATACTTATGGGGTCGCAGATTTACTTTGCGGACTGACCATCAAGCATTAACTACGCTGCTGACCACAAAAGAGAATGATAGAGCTGGTATGCACATAGCTCGGTGGGCTGCTCCTTTGCTCTGTTTTAATTACACAGTTCAGTACCGTGCTGGATCTGAAAACCACACTGTGGATTGTTCATCTCGCCTGCCCCTGCCTCTTACTTCAGATGCAGAGTCGGATACAGAACCCGAGTTTGTTGCTTTACTGTCCACCAGTTCAACTGTCATATCTCAGGATGAATTTGCTGCTGCCTCTGCTCGTTGTCCTGAACTTTCTGCACTGCATACACAAATTGTGCATGGTTGGCCTCTATCTTCAGCTGCTTTGGATCATGTTCTACATCCGTACTACAAACTAAGGCATGAGTTCAGTGTGCAAACTGATTTTGTGTTCAGAGGCTCTCGGCTGGTGGTGCCTGGTGAGTTGCGTGAGTCACTGGTTAGCATTGCTCATGAGGGTCATCAGGGAATTGTAAGAACGAAACAACGACTACGTGAAATTTATTGGTGGCCTAAAATGGACACACTTGTGGCAGAAAAAAATCACTGCCTGTCAGTTATGCCTTTCTTTGGATAAAACTGCTAAAGCTTCTGGTATTATGGTATTCTGGTATTCTGGTAATATGGTATTAGAGTGACATTTCGGTAGTGCAGGAAAAAGTACCCCCAGTGACATTTGGTCATGAGAATGTGTAGCTTGAAAGCCATGAACAATACTATACAAGGTAAAGGAAAACATGACAAAGATTACCTTGGAAAAAATAAATAATTGAAAGGTTTAGGGTTTGGTACTGTGTTGGGTTGTCAAATGTAAAACTGGGGTTTTGAAGCTCGACAAGTTGAGAATTATTTATATAAATGACATACACTAAATGCTTTTTAATAGTGTTTGAAGATTGTATTCTCATTTACAAACACATTCTGAAGATACTGTATGTGTCCTGTTGCAATAGAATCTTAAGCATTTAGTCAACATTAGTCAACATTCCTCAGTACCTCAATTGAAATTTGTACCAGAAACTATATGGTGAGAGGAGTTTGTATTTTAAATGTACACCACATCTGGGTATTCACTGCAGACCATTCTAAACAGGATAAAGACACTAGAGCCCATAAATGGCAATTTGTTTACAAAATGGCAGTTTGCAGCTTGTGCTTAATTGGGAGTCATCTAGCCTTCTTTTAAGTCTTACGCAATAGCATGTGATGATTCGATCGTGTTTTCTTTTTGCCCAGCTTCCTATTCCTAGAGTCTCACACCTGCTTTTATATTCACATTCCTATCTGCCCACACTTAGTATTAGGTGACCAGATGTGGGAAAAATGTGGACGTTTAGACCAACACACAAATAAGAGCTTGTTAATATTTTTCTTTCTATTATCTTAATATTTCCTTGACCGCATTGAGATTAAATGGAGAGCTTTTTTGTAAGTTGCTTACGCTTTTTTCTCGAAAAGCCATTAGTTATTTAATTCATCTAGTTTAAGAAGAGATCTTAATAATTTCACTTATTATGCTCAGATTTGCCAAGATACTACAGTCTGCAATCAAAAATCTGACATTTTAATACTAATTAATTTCTCATCAAATTCTTCCCAGACAGAATTATCTGATCTATGATATCCACATGTATATATAGAATATAGCTCTATACTCTGTCAACAATTGTCTAATTTTCTTCTATGTATATTTTTCCTAAAGATTCGTAAGAAAAACATCAGAGACAAAGTTAACACTACTTATAGTGTTAAATACAACTATATATATATATATATATATATATATATATATATATATATATATATATATATATATATATATATACACAGTATATATGTATTTACAATTACATATTCAGATTAACAACTATATATTGAGATTTACAAATATATACAGTATTCAGGATTTTTAACTACATTATATATACAGATTTGCAACAGTTTTCACAACTATATATTCAGATGTACAGTATGTATGTTTGCATGCATGTATGAATGTATTCGTTTGAAGAAGAAATGAGAAGTCATGTGAATTGTTTACTTGCTTTTGCTTCTACTACACCAAACTATTTTTATGGTTTTGCAGGCTCTAGTGTGGCCTGTGGGGAGAAGTACGCCACCTTGCCTGCCACCACACAGTGCGGCCCCATGAAGCTTATGAGTCTGGAGGAAGCACAAGCGCGCTCGCTCAGTCCCAACCATCCAATGATGAGAGAGAGGCAGAGAGAGAACAGCCTACCCGACACCAGCACTGCAGCAATGTACCATACAGTCATAGATCTGTCTGACAGCAGGTACAGGCACTTTATTGTGTCATATTTAAGCAAAAAAATGTGCATCTTATTCACCAACCACCATCAATCTAATTTAAGCAGCCAAATCAGCGCTGAGCATTCAGCTGCTGTATATATACTGCACCTTGAGTATTCAAATTCATTGTCATTTCGCAACACGCCTCCCTTCTATGTAAATTATGCTCATTATAGATTGCGCTTCATTCACAAAAATTAAATGATAAAATGATGGAGAAGAGGCAGTTCCGTCATGCAAGTGAGATTATTTGCAATATTTACTAACTGTACATTCCTATTGTTTTATTTTGGCACAATTCATTAGTGCAAACAACTTATGTACTGTCCTACCTGTATCACTCTGATATATGTCCAATTACAAAAGTAAAATGGGTTACGAGCTAGGTATGTGCACAGATAGTTCTGACTTGGTCTGGTGTGCCTTTATTTGAAAATCAAAATCACAATATTCGGTTATTCTATATGTGCAATAGAGGTCTGCAACCCGACCCGAGCCTGACAGGACCCGACAAACCGTCAGGTTTCAGGCCGGGTTTGGGTCAAGTATAGGGTGATTTAAGGGCTTTTCACATGCTTTTTTTTTTTTTTGCATGCATCTTCACTGTTTTTTAGTAGTTTTTCTATGTAACATGCGCTTACCGACCTCTTTGTTGTGGCATGCCTTACTGGGGTTTTATTGGACTTGCCTTTTAATGTGTCAAAATAACTTTTTAAAAACATTTCTCGAGACTTTCTGTTTCATTCGTTGCACAGCATGTAACTTTTTTAACGCAGGTATCACAAAGATTCAACGTTCTGAAATAGTGCAGGTTGCAGAGATGACAATACATACAGTATGGTTCCAGATTGTTTTTCAGTTTAAGCGCATGATAAACTGTTAGCCAAGGTTTTTTAACCATTTGCTCTAGAGTGCATTCTTACCTACAATAATTCAAAAGTTTAATGCTAAATCATTTTATAAATCAAAGCATCCGAAAAGGCTAATAAACCGCATCAGTGATGACAATATTGCCTTCGCTGCCTCACGGATATGAGAACCTGCCCGGGCAGAGCACATATCAGGTTTGGCACTATACCGTGTTAAGCTCAAGTGACAGAATTTGAAGCACAAAGTTGATTACTACCCAATTTATTTCCACTCCGCCCTCCTTTTCTTTAACAAAAAGTTAAAAGTACAGCTGCCTGTAAACGCTCTCTTTCTGTCGCACCACCATCAGCCTTTATCCCTCTCTGAGGCTTGATTAGCCTGATAAGGGGCTGGTTGTGTAGAATCATGACCCAGCCCCACCCTCCGCCCTGTCACATTTCCTCCCTCGTTCTCTCAGGCCGGGGAGCCCCTTCGCATACTAGTATGGACAGGGAAGACAGAGAAAGCTGAAAACCTCTCGGTTATGTATGTAACCTTGGTTCCCTGAGATGAAGGGAACGAGACATTGCATAGCAACACATTGGGAATACCTTCTTATACAACCTAGTTGAAACCTATCTACAAACGCTGATACGCTTTGACGAGTATTTCCCAAATCCACAGTACAGTTTGAGGATGAAGTCTCCATTCGCCCGGTATCACACTTTGGCATGACAGTAGGTCGGGTAAAACGCAAGGTGTAAGAACTATCCATGGTGCTAAAGCAGCTATACATTGGTGGGATATAGTGATGAACATGCGCACTTGGCACCAAACATGTTGTCGCACAAGGCACTTCAGCCAGCACTGCAGAGGTCTCGTGTGTAAGAGACCTAATGTAATGATGGCGGATGCTGCCACCCTAAATCCCAATGCTTTCTGAAACAGCTTCAGTGGAAGTGTTCTCCTCAGTTTGAACTGAGACAGACACTGTAGAATGGCCTGAACATGCTCGCTCTTGAGGTGCAGGCACCTGCTCGTGGAATCATGGGGGACTCCCAAAAAGGAGATTTGTTGGCTGGGGGAGAGCGTGATCTTCGGGTGAAACCGTGGAAGACAGAACACTGTTGAAACGGGGTTGCCGGCGAGCAAATTGGATCGTATAACTATGGTAGATCGTTTTTGCACCCTTTCTGAAATACCTGTTAGGGCTCGCCACTCGTCCATGTAATGGACAATTTGATTTTCTCACTGTATGATATGATTCGACGCTCAATATAGGGAAGCGGTTGCTCATAATGTGTTTGCTTTGAAGAGGAAAAGGGCTCTTTTTTGTAAATGTGTGAGCATCTCGTGCATTTACAAAGAGTGCTGTATTCTTTTTTTTGCACTCATTGCATTTTTTGTCAAAGTGCAAACACAGAAACGACATTTTTAACAATATTGTGAACAACAATATTCCTTTCCCGACAACCAGTAATGGGGAGATGGGAGCAGTGTTTTGTGCCTCCAACCTAGCCTTTTTTGGAGCAGACCCGGAGGGAACCACGGGCTCCTGCTTTACTCTTCAAAGGGTTGTGCCCATCAGGAGCACTTTTGCTGATACGCAGGTGCCAGTGTGGCAGCAGGTATGGGGCTTTTAGTCGGGCGCTGGCAAACTGGCTGTGATATACTCCATTTGGGCATAAAACGTCTCATAGCTCATGACTGCTGCTGAGTCCCTCAGCAAACGTATTCACAGAGCTGTCAAAGAGGCCTGCTGGAGACACTGGAGCATCCAAAAGAGTTGCTTTTACCTTATCACTCATTTCTGTGAGTGTCAGCCATACATGTCGATCCAGAACTGCCAGGTTGCCCATGGACTAGCTGATCTCCTGCGCAGTGAATTTCGTGTTATGTAGCTCTAAGTCTATTGCGGTGCGGAGCTCTTTGAATGTCAATGGATCAAAGCCGTGCTCGTCCATTTGCCAGAGGAGCTTGGCTTAAAATACCTGGAGCACCACCAATGCGTGGAGTGCTGATCCAGCTTGTCCTGACGTTGAGTAAGCTTTTCCCACCAGTGTGGACATTGTCGACACGGTTTGGAAGGATGTAAGGGGTGTGATTTCCATGCCGTTACTCGTTGGGCAGAGGTGTGCCACTACCACCTCCTTCACAGGGGGTAGTTGGACATAACCATTTTCTTCCCCATGATCCACATTAAACAGGATGGCATCACTGCACGAGTGTGCTGAGAAAGTTAATTATGAACTTCTAGGAAGAATGGGGCAGATTTGTGGGATGTTGTCTTTTGAAGGCGTCCGGACTGCAGGAACCATACATTGAAGCGAGACTGTTCAGGTTACTCTGGGGGAGAACACTCAAGGTGAAGCTCTTCGACCGCCCTTGTTAAGATGCGCAGCATCTCCCTGTTAGTGCCGCGTGCACGTTCCGCTCCATTGCTGGGGGGAAGGGTGGCAGCATCGTCCACTGACCATTTGCCTGATGCAACGAGAGATACGACTTCGTCATTATCATTCCCATCGTCAGAACCGATGCACGAGATGAGGCCACCTGCTCTTTCAGAAGCCCTGCCATGCCTCCTCGTGGGAATCCTCGGGTATCACAGAAGAGGCGGGCGGGAGGGTGCGTGATGCTGAATCGTCCCCCACTAGGACAGTTGCGTTTCAGCCCATACATGGAACGGTGATTTTTCACATGCGCAGTAAGGGGATTTAAGTGTTTTTATACGTTTTAGTGTGGACAAGCAACTTTTGGAAAACTTTTGAAAACGGCAGTGGATGGAGAGCGTTACAAAAATGTATCCGGATTAATGTGGACGTAGCCTTAAGGTAAAGTGCTTTCATAAAATTATACGCTTCACATTTCTGCCTTCAAACCCTCAAAAAATTGTCTCTCTGTGTCTGACTGTAACCTCGATTTTTTTTTTTTATAAAATAAAATTTCAATAAAAGGATGGACGAGTTTATCAATAAATTTTTTTTTGTTGTAATCTATTATATGCCACAAATGCTGTCGATTGAGCTTAACTGGTATTGAATCCTTAAGAATAACCATTCGTCAACCGTTGCATTGTTACCGAGTACATCCGTTTCATGTTGACTTGTAATGTCAAATGTAATGTTGTTCATGTAACCCAGTAATAATATAAAATAAATAAATAAAACAAGACTTCTTCTAAAGTAAATATGTGAGAGTAAAAATTTATTTTCTGAAAATAAAATATTTATTTAATATTTTAAAAAAATTACATTTCCCCTTCTCAATCCACATTAGAAGAAAATTCTCAGGAAAATCGAAGAAGTGGAAGTCAATCTTCAGTCTCGGACGATCTGTCATTGACTCCAAAGGGAAACTGAGCCGCAATGGGAGTGTGTTTATGAGAGGCGAAAATATCACAGGTAAGATAAGGAGATTCTAAGGTAAGATGTCAAGTGCACAATGCATTGTAGAGATACGTTGTGACAAATACTGTAGGCAAAGGCTTAGATTTGGCTTGAACTTTGAGGGGGTTGCAATGTGAAGCAATTACATGTTTCCACTGATAATGGTGTAAATATTGGGGGGGTTGTACTTGCTTGTTTTGATTATTTGGGGGGAATCAACTCTCCTGGAATCTAAGACCCTGGCTGTAGGTCATCTATGTAATTTTCTGTGTAACATTTGCGTACTTTGCACAGTGTACATACTATATGGAGAAATAGTAAAAATAGTGTGGTATTATGCTATTCTGAACATAGCCAAAAAAACATTTTTAATCCCATTTTGTATTGTCAAAAAAGTTTCTTGAAACTAAACAAAACATGTCTAAAAGGAGAACATTTCTGTTAAGACAAGTGGAAGTGAAGAAAAAAAAATAATACAATAAAACATTTAAAGGAGCTCAAAATGTGGTGCAGCCAGGAATCTAAATATCGTCGATTAAAAAGGGAATATAAACTACTCTCACTCTATATGAAAAACATAGTTATTATAATTTTTATTTGATTAAAAACATCACAGTGCCTCAGCCACATACAAGACCTTCATCACACTTCAAGAGGAACAACAAGAGCAGGATGTTGCCTCGATGTCAGGTAAAGGCCCTGTAGGTGGCCGAACTGTTGTGATAAACTCAATTTTTTTGCATGTAGAGTGAGTTTTGCGCCTTCTTGTTTTTAATGTTTAGAGTATGTATAGAGAAAAAAAAATAACATGTGTATTTGGCCAAAAAAAAAAACAACAAAAAAAACAATGTGATTTATGCGTTTTCTCTTTTTAACAGAAAAACCTGCTATACGGCCATCCAAAAGCATGGACTCTCTCTGTTCTTCTCCAGCAGGTGGGGCTAGATTTCCATATACTAGATATGTCATTACATTTTTCATTTAGGGCCATTTTTATTGTTGTAATAATGTAATTCTCATTATGATATATTATTATAGTTAGTGGCAACTGTTTATTGCTTAAGAAGTCATTTGATGTTTCATACATTTATCACATATTTAATATTTATCTGTATTTCATAATATAATTTTTTATTTTTTTAAATAGCTTAGATTAGGGTCCCTCTGGTTAGGTCCCTTTAGGGGAAATTTTCTTGGGACTCGGATGCTGTGACAACATACATGCAACATACACAACAACAAAATCCGTGTAACACACAAACAAGGAGTATATACTTTTTTTTCTTTATGCAATATACATACACATATATACAGTAAACATATAAAAAACAGTATGAGAAAAACTAAATGATGACAGTGTTTTACATTTCATCTCCTTTTCACAGCCAAATTAAGAAAATAAAGGAACACTGGCTATGTATTACAATACAACCTGTATTTTATCATATACTATGGCCCCCACAAAGTGTTTTGACAAGCACTGTTGAAATGTATCAATGCCATTGCATTAGATAACAATATATGAAAAGTGGGATCTGCAAAGAAATAATGCTAGAAATAACTTCACTTTAGCCATTTTTGCAATGACTTTTAGGGTCGAAACATACTCTACGCAAGTATGTGAACGCAGATGAGATCGCTTGGCCACCTCATTGCCAACGCACCGTCCAGTTGAACATGTTAAACATGCATTCATGCGTTACCATGGTGGGAAAAAACCTCAGTACTCAAGGGGGCGATAGAGTTACCTTCAAATTTTGTGTCATTAAAATGGATGTGTCATTATTCAGGTAAGTTGCTATAAATATTCTGACTTACACTTACTTACACTCAGTAATATACTCTTCAAACTGCTGCTCCGCCATGACAGTAGTTGACTTGAAAGAGAAAACTCACTCTAGAAGCGGACAGTTCACACTACTCTCACTAGATCACCCCTTGCGGCAACGCTGAATATGCAACACTCACTAGTGTTGGGTTATGAATTTTGCTGACACAATTCAGAATACAACGACACGTGAAATCGAGATGTGTCTGCATTCACGTACTAGAGTATGTTTCAGCCCTTAGTCCACTCGGCAGCCATCTTGAAATCACTCCATGGCAGATATTTTCTATAGATACAACAGCATACAAGTACAGCTCCTACGATAAAATAACATATTTAAAATAAACAGTAAAATCTCACAACAGTGGTATCATAAATGGTGCTGCTTTAGCTCATTTCATGCAAAGAAATAGAAAAAAAAAATGTTTTTCAGAATGGTCAAGTTAAAGCGCTTGCACATTCTCAAGTTAAATGACGAGCGATGTCTCTATTTAAAATCCAATTGGCTCGATTAGCTCCCCATTTCACACAGGTATCCTAATATAGTTGTCTTTGATTTCACTCCACTTTAGATGAGAACAAGTTACCCATTGCGGGAGGAAGCAATGGAATCTTTGTCCCAAGTCTAAAATCCCGAACCCTGGGCTCAGACATCAACTACAACTTGAACAATAAAGATCAAAATTGGGAGTTTGAACAGGATACAGCTTCTGAAGGATGTCAAGGACATCATAGAGCACCAAATGCCTCTTCCATATCTCTGGCTTCATCATCATCTTTGCAGAAGATTCTTCCAGAACAGTTGAAAGTTTTCAAAGGTGATGACTGCAGCGGCTGCCAGCCCACATCTCCTAAAAACCGCCGGATGTTGTATTCTGGATCTGCCAATAATGGATCATCTAGACCATCTTTTCCAGGCAGCCTGTTTCCACTGGAGTCCTCGCCACGGCACCAACGGAAGGCCCTCAATATTTCCGAGCCGTTCGCCGTGTCTGTTCCTCTGCGCGTGTCTGCCGTTATTAACTCTAACAGCACCCCCTGCAGGGCACCAGGGAAAGAACGGGACAGGGGTTTAGGGGGAATCTTCAAGCCCACAAGAGAGGCTGGACCTCTGGAACCCCATCGCTGCGACAGTTTCAGCAGTGCTGGAATCAGGATTCCCATCAGTAGCAGCAGTGGGAACATTGGGTTCACAGACTGGGAGATTGGACTGGGGGGTGCTAGGTACAGAGACCACCCACTCGGTGACAGCATCAGAGGCAGTATCTATAGATACAGTAGCTCTTTGCCTGTGGAAAATGAGGAGACTCAGACTGGGGAACGAGATATTACTGATGCAATCACTCTCGGGACAACAGAGAGTATGACCATTGTAGAGTGTGCGTGAGCAT
This sequence comes from Xyrauchen texanus, assembly GCF_025860055.1. NCBI lineage: Eukaryota > Metazoa > Chordata > Actinopteri > Cypriniformes > Catostomidae > Xyrauchen > Xyrauchen texanus. The sequence continues at coordinate 6,027,285 of NC_068278.1, read as the reverse complement.
GATTGTCAATACACATTACATGTGTGAACAATAAAGTATATTTTAGTTATGTTATTATTACTATATTTCTGTATTTAGAAGTAACTAAATTAGATAACTTAGAGATAAATTAATTAGATGAATTCTTATCAAAATATTTTCTTTTACAATTTGATTACAGTAATTAATTTAACTGAATTATTAAACAATAATTTCTAAGGTGAAATGTGTTAATTTTTTTATTATGTTAAAATGTTTATTCTTATCCCCAAACCCCAGTGTAATGTTTGGCACTTTAACGATATTAAAATATTGCTCTGTCTTTTTGAGAATCCTGACCGTGCGTTTCCGGCACAATTTACCACTTAACCACCATAGATTGATGCGTCATTAGAGAAATTAACTAACCAGCCACAACTGTGTCCCAAAACCGTTGTAACTCGTAGTAACACATTTGTCATTCAAAACACGCTAGTTTAGCAATACAGAGTTGTCATTAATTATAATACGCTGGGTCGGCATAAGGAAAATGGCATTTGAATTTACCTCACATATTAAAATGCCACTGTCTGCAAAAACCCTGGAATAAGCTATTTTCTTAAATGCATGTAAATAAGGTCAAAGATCTTGACATAATTAAAAATATAGAATGAAAGAAATGGAATGAAAGATATAGAAGCCTCAGCCAAGGCAATGACGTCAACACCACAAACAAGAAACAATGCTTCTAATCACAGGTGGGGAGCTGTAGTACTAACCACACAACTTTGCAATGCTGTTTGTGAATGTTCATTGGAACTACAGGAAACACCTAATCATTCTAGTTTGTTGGTTACGCTGGCACTTGCGACCATAGTTGACTAGCGATGCTTTTGTGAAACATATGCCCAACACAATAGCACTGGCTGAACCAAAGGCAATAGTTTAAGGTGAGACTGTCTGTTTGGGACTGACAGTTATGGGGAGTGTTCAGGAAACACACTATTTTTGCAATTACCATTGGTAACTATAGTGACAAAGAAATTACACACAAAATTGTAACTAATTAAATCATACTGTGTTAGGGTGTTTTTTATTATTATTATCCTGATTGTGGCATTGATTTCTCTGTACTTTCTTAGGCAAGGATGCAGAAGTGAGAGAGCTGATTGCCAGAGGGGAGAATTCTGAGTCTCAGGTGCCATCTGAGACAAAAGCAATAATTGATTACAAAGGAAAGTCTCAGTCTTCTGGGGAAGAACTGGAAACTAAATCAACACAAGATATTACAAAATTGGACAAGCTGGTATGATTTTGAACAAATAAAACATATGGACCATCTTTCAATTGTCCCTTGCACTTTTATTGAGAATTAAGTTTACTGTAAGTTCAACTGCAATTTGCCCAAGACTCACTATACAAAACACATCGCTAGGATGTTGTGGATGGTTGCCAAGGCGTTGCTATGTGTTTGCTAATGAGTTCTGATTGGTTTTTAGCATGTTGCTGTGCAGTTTCTATGGTGTTTTATGTTGTAGCTAGAGCATTGTTAGGTGGTTGCTAGGGTGTTCTGGGGATGCTGCAAAAGAGCCCATCCCTATTGTAAAGGCCAAAGTATACTACGGGTGTCCGCGTTGCGGATCGCTCCTTGCAAAGTATGTGTGACGTAAATTGCAGACATCAATGGCAGTTGTAGTGCGCATGTGTCGAATGCATTCCTATTTTTTCATGGTCAGAAAAGTATACTTAGAAAGGCATTGCGGTCGGCTGGGCGCGATCCGTTCCAGAATGTGGAAATATTAAGTATGCCCGGGCCTTAAGTCTGTTATATTCTGGTCCCTAAATATGGCTTGGGCCTTCAGTATTAGTATTTTGTTTTTAAAACCTAAGTGTGAGCAGTAGCAATATTGATGCTTGCCTTAGCAATCATTTACAAGACTGCAGGACTAGTTGTATTTTAAATGTGCCTATGAAGAAAAGTTAGTGGTAATAAACTAAACTGGTACATTTTCTGATTGGAAGAGTGAGTTGTGCTTGTAGTGGCAAAGTTCATACCAAAATGTTCCACCAAGGGCCTCAGTATACTACCCCAAGTCAAAAGAGCTAACCCCTATGTCTCTACGATTTTCTTGTGGTGGTGAAAAATGGCTGGGGAATGCTGCTATAGAGTTGCTATGGTGTTTTTAGTTTTTAAATATGATCACTTTCCCAAGTCAATGGGATATTGCTAAAGCAAGCACCATTAATTATTCTGTTCTACTCAGTTCTACCCAACCTTATTGATCTATTCTACTAAGCTGCGGCACAATCTGCTTATAGAAATATAATTGTTGGAAAGCATGGCTTGATCAGCCCTCACTTGTTTTTTTCTTTTTTGTGTTTGCAGGACACTGTGGTATCATCATCTGGCACACATCAGAATATCAGTACTCAGTTAATATCAGTTAATGTCACTGAGACTAAAACAAACATGCTAGATGAACAAGTGAAGCCCAGCTTCACCAATATTACTGGAAATGAGCACACTCTCAAGCCAAGTGCTCAAGCAAGGAGAAGTAGTTTACCCTCAAGCACTATATCATCAAAGGGACTCATTCTGGACCTTACCAAAGACTTCACGCTTGTTCAGTCTGGTGCTACTATGTTTAATTCTATTGTGAAGCCTTTCCCTGAAAGGCTGTTGTCATGTGATGGTGGCTGGAATTACATGGATATTGACAGGAATGACCAAAAGAGCAATGAGTCACACAACGCAATACCAAACAATCTACAACTTTCCCCATTTTTCCAACTGAAAGAAACAGATATTCTCCAAGATGCAGACCCATGGCCTTCCAGTGAAGAAGAGCTAAGACCAGATTGTACGAACAAAGACAACACTTCCAAAAGTGTCTTGACATCTAATTCAAGCAGTGATGTAAAATCAGATGTTCACACTGCTCTTCTCTCAGACATAAACAAACCACTGGTAATGAAGGATATTTCGGAAAAGAAAAATGAGGCAGTTCAGCATGAAACTAGGAAACTTGACTTAACAGGAGGAATCAAGAGAAGCTTGGAAAGACTCTCAGCATGTCTGAATGAACAACATCTCACTTTGGAAATTTTGTATCAAGATGATGCAGACAGATGGGGAAGTAATTTGGGTAGGTTGGATCAGGTTGAACCATGGGAGGACTTGTGTACTGCCAAGCAATGGGTGACCAGCCCTCTGCACTCACCAAAATCTGAGGATCTCTTATCCACGCTGGGAGAGAATACACCATGTCAAGAAATTCAGAGCAAAATTATTAGTAAACCAAAAGTGGATCACCTGTCTAATAGCAAGGTGGCTGAAGCTAAAGAACCAGCTGTGGGCAATGACCTTACATCATCTCAAACAGATGTTGCTGTGACAGCTGCCTGTGAACTTGATAAATCTGACCTCCGAACAGACAACAAAAATAAAGACAAAGATGTACCTTGTTTTGCACAGATAACAAAGCTTTTTGACAGTAGTAACCTCAAATGGACTGAAGACAAAGATCACAGCCAACTAAAGATTCCACAGGTCAAGGTATTCAAGACATCCATTGATCCAAATGAGACCACTGCACTGCAAAACATGGGCAAAGCAAAACCGAAACGCTCTTGTTCCACTCAGAAATATAATCGCCAGACGTCACATGAGTCCTGCATTGTGGCAAGAAGTAATGAAAGCATTATACCCAAACACAGGCCATGCTCCCTAAACCTTGATTTAGGACACATCGGTGTCAGAGATATATCTAATAGTCAATATCTGAAAAGTACACAACAATTAATTGCACAGGAAGGGGGAACACCTGAAGTCAAGAATGGTGGTTCATCTCTAGAGTTGGAGCAGTTCCTGAGTGGTTCTCAGGTACCTTTGCGACGCAACTCTGCGCCAGTAAGTGTGTCTTCAGTTCGTACTGCATTCATGATCAAAACCTGCCAAGCTAAAGCTGTGCCTGTTATTCCACCCAAAATCCAGTACAGCCACATACCTCATCCTTTACCCGAGGGGAGAACTGATCAATTCAAAAAAGGTACATCGGAAAAGACACCTGCCAAAAACAAGTTGGGAAAAGCAGGTTCTGCACCTCTCCTTCAGAAAGTCCGAGATCCAAAAGAGGAGCAGGAAATTTATGAACCGCAAAGAGGGGTTCAAAGACAAACATTCAAGGACAATGAAAGTGAGACCTGCAAACCAACATCAATCCCGAATCGTCCAGTATTGAGACGGAAGCGATCTGCAAATGGGGACACATTTATGGACCGTCCTAGACCTGAACGGTCGACCCTGCTTCAAAGGTCATCCTTCAGAAACCGTCCAAGGCCTCAAAGCCTCATCCTGTTTAGCCCCCCATTTCCAATCATGGACTATCCTCCAGTAGGGGATGATGGTAAACTAGTCCTATCTCCTATTAAAGCTGAATCATCACCGTTTGATGTCTATGCAAATGAACTTGCTGAAAATCTCAAATCTCCTGAGGGGGTGACTATGCGTAATAAAATGACTTTGCCGAAGAGTGGCCAGAGGCTTGAGACCTCAACGAGTTGCTTCTACCAGCCACAGCGGAGGTCAATGATATTTGACAACAGAAGTAACAGGCAAAATGAGTGACCTTTTAAAATGACTGACTTTTGTCCATCATTTGATGTCTAGTGATTCTTTGGGTTATCAAATGTAACCTAGTATCATTATTACAATATTCTCAACAGAACACACAATGATGCTTGGAAATCAAGGTGCCATTAATCCTGATAATGCAGAATTGTAATTATTATGCTTTGTGTAAAATATTGCTGCTAAGGATTTATATAAAAAATACACTGGCAGCCAAATGTTTGGAATAATGTACAGATTTTGCTTGTATGTATAGAAATTGGTACTTTAATCCTCCAAAGTGGCATTCAACTGATCACAATGTATAGTCAGAACATTAATTATGTGAAAAATTATTTGAACAATTTGAAAAATATGTTCATAACTTCTTAAACTACTTCAAAGTGTTCTTATAAACAAATCTTCCATGTGCAGCAATGACAGCTTTGTAGATCCTTGGCATTCTAGCTATCAGTTTGTCCAGATACTCAGGTGACATTTCAACTCACACTTCTTGTTACACTTGCCATAGATGTGGCTGTCTTGTCAGGCACTTCTCATGCACCTTACAGTCTTGATGATCCCACAAAAACTCAATGGGGTTAAGATCCATAACACTCTTTTCCAATGATCTGTTGTCCAATGTCTGTTTTTCTTTGCACACACTAACCTTTTTTTTTTGTTTCAAAGGTGGCTTTTTCTTTGTAATTCTTCCCATAAGGCCAGCACTCCTAAGTGTTCTCTTTACTATTGTACATGAAACTGGTGTTGAGCGGGTAGAATTCAATGAAGCTGTCAGCTGAGGACATGTGAGGCATCTATTTCTCAAACTTGAGGCTCTGATGTACTTATCGTCTTGTTTAGTTGTATCTGGGCCTTCCACGTCTCTTTCTGTCCTTGTTAGAGCCAGTTGTCCTTTGTCTGTGAAGACTGTAGTCTACACCTTTGTATGAAATCCTCAGTTTTTTGGCAATTTCAAGCATTGTTCAAAACAATGATTGACTGATGACTTTCCCGAGAAAGCTTTTTTTTTGTGCTATTTTTGACCTTATATTGATCATAAGACATGCATACTGTGGCAACTCAAACACATATTCAAAGACAATGTTAACAAACCAAATAGCGTTCAGCTGTGTTTGATATAATGGCAATTGATTTTCTAGTACAAAATTAGCATGATTACTCAAGGATAAGGTATTGGAGTGATGGCTGCTGGAAATGGGGCCTGTCTAGATTTGATCAAAAATGACTTATTTCAAATCGTGATGGTGCAGTTTTTTACATCAGTAATGTCCTGACTATACTTTTTGATCAGATGATTGCTACTTTGGTGAATTAAATGATCAATTTCCTTACGAAACAGCAAAATCTGTACATTATTCCAAACATTTGGCCGCCAGTGTAGTTTCCTATCTTAATTTGTAAAAAACAATCCTGCCCTTAGGAGAACCCTCGGTGCATATTAGTATGTACAGTTTGTACTTGCATATCTCAATTTAACTGACCCACTTCCTACCCATGTGGGTCAATTTAATTGACCCATTCCCTACCCATGTCTGTTGCTACTTTACCTTGCTTGGAACATATTATGTTTACAATCAGAGACATGCACACTGTCAGAAAAAAGGGCATTACCATCAAAGGTAAAGTCATTGTATGATTTTCATGTCATTCAAAATGTATTTGTACATGATCTGTCCCTAAAGGATACATACAGTATTAGTACCTCAAGGAGTAAAAAGATACAGTGGGTGATCCTTTGGGTATACTACACCAGTGGCATGCTGTTGTACCCCTAAAGGTCAAATTTTTGCAATTTGTCTTTTCTGACAGTATATAGAGTAAAATATCATCAAATTAGGTGTCAAGCAAGCAAGCCAATGGGAAAGGAAAACTACAGTATTACAATTGTATTGTACAAAAGCCAACAATCAAACACTTATTTATTCAATATTGTCTTGTATTGTCATTTCATTTTGTATACTCCATTTCCAGTATTGTATGTATAAAGAAATGTATTCAAACCCCTAAAGAGTAAAACTCAATTTGTACAAATATTTAGGGTAAATAGTTTAAAGATCAAAGTTCTTAAATATTTCAAACATTATTTCTTTCTCTGTTCTTCTTTTTAGTAGATACTCATGAATTTTCACATCTCCTGGTTACTTGGTTAGCAGAGATATATGAAAAAATAGGATGGGATGGATTTTGAAACTAGGCAGTGACTAAGGTAAAAGATCATGCAAGTTGTCAGTAATTGTAACCAAAGAACACTAACCTTATAATCTGCTCTTTTTTTATTATTATTATTAAAATGGATTTATTGTATGTATTCCTTCAAAACAAAATAATAAAAACTGCTTCATATGTTTTGTGTACTCTTTGACATACAGGTTAACACTGATTTTAAACTAATTTATTGGAAAGGTTATTTAATGACACCATACAATGTTTTATTATTGTGCCTTACATTTCTATTTGCATATTGTTCTGTGCCATTAGGTCTACAATATATACATTAGTATTTAAACATGTGGTACTATTTAAATATAGAATAACTAAGAAGACACAGTGCGATGTCAAACAGACAATGTACTACTATTTAATAAAGTCAAAATGTCATGACAGCTTTGATGGCAGAATGTCAGAACTAATTATATATGAAATAATAATCAAATGTTATCATTGCAATGTCGTAATAAATTAGAGATGTAATTTAAGTGCCGTAAACTGAGACAGAACGTACAGTACGTGAAGGAAAAAATCTTGTCATGACATTGCCAATGCATCTGCCGAAACACTAGTGAAATGAACCCTTGACAATTCTTTTGTAGCAGTGTTTTTAGACTTATTTTAAAATGGAGTGAAAGCATTTGCTAAGCCAGTCTTGAAACACCAGATGTTGCTCCAGAGGGAAGGTAGATAACTACAGAAATACACTGTAAGAAGAGCCGACTATAAACAAAGACTTCCTTTACTTCTGCAGCCAAAATTCAAGATGGACATTTGAGCTGAGCAAAGGCCAGCTACTTTTGTGCAAGTGGAAATGTCCAGCAAGCAATTTTCTTGAAAAGACTTGCAAAATGTATAGGCTAGAAGTTCCTCCATAAAATCTGAGAATTGCAAGTGAAAATGCATTAAAAAGAATCAATTCTTTGACTCTTTATTAAGTCTACGTTACAATTTCACTGAAAATGTATGCAAATATCTAAAATTGCAGCAAGACAAAAGAAAGTTTAACTTTGTCAAGAAAAGAAATTCTGAAGACAGTTGCTTGGAAACAACAAGAATTCACTGAGTCACTGAAGTACCTGCAACCAATACAGCTCAATTAAGAAAATAATTGAGAGTACAAACTTGAATTCAGTTTCTTGCATAGCCATTGTTACTTTCATTATGATTCCACAAATGTATTACTTGGATCATCTCGGACTTTGATCTTCATTTGTACCTGCAAAAGTTTTTTAGTAAATAGTGATTAGTGATTGTTCACACACAACTAAAAAATGTAATTTCTTAATATTATAGGGTAGACTGAGGCTAGTTTACACACAGGAAATTGGAAGGGCTATATCTCAGTAACTATTAAGGTTTGTGTCAAAAAAGTTCAAAATTATCTGTTTTAAATTCCAGTATTATCATATGTATTGATATAGCTGTCGGGCAAACAAGTGAACGCAATACAACCACACTGACAAACTTTCAAGTAAGATTCAACTATATATATATATATATATATATATATATATATATATATATATATATATATATATATACACACAGCTCTGGAAAAAATTAAGAGACCACTCCAAAATTATCAGTTTCTCTGGATTTACTATTTATAGATAAGTGTTTGAGTAAAATGAACATTTTTTATTTATTCTATAAAGAACTGACAAAATTTCTTCCGAATTCCAAATTCAAATATTGTCATTTGGAGCATTTATTTACAGAAAATGGCATCTGGTCACAATCACAATAAGATGCAGTGATTTCAGACCTTGAAGAATGGAAAGAAAACACATTCATATTCATTTTTAAACAGTGGATGTAAGACACTGTGGCTTGAAGGCCTCTCCGGTTCTCCATCTAACCATTAGACGATCAGGTGGAGGATCGGTGATGATCTGGGGGTGCTTCATCAAGGCTGGAATCGGGCAGATTCATCTTTGTGAAGGATGCATGAATCAAGCACTTACAAGGTTACCCTAGAAGAAAACTTGCTTCCTTCTGCTCTGACAATGTTCTCCAACTCTGAGGATTGTTTTTTCCAGCAGGACAATGCTCCATGCCACACAGTCATGTCAATCACAGTGTGGATGGAGGACCACCCGATCAAGACCCTATCTTGGCCAGCCCAATATCCAAACCTGAACCCCATTGAAAACCACTGGAATGTGATCAAGTGGAAGATGGATGGCCAAAAGCCATCAAACAAAGCCGAGCTGCTTGTTTTTTTAGCACAAGGAGTGGCATAAAGTCACCCAACAGCAATGTGAAAGACTGGTAGAGAGCATACCAAGATGTATGAAAGCTGCGATTTTAAATCAGGGTTATTTCCAACAAATGTTGATTTCTGAACTCTTCCTAATTTACAACATTAATATGGTGTTGTTTAAATGAACATGAATGTGTTTTCTATGCATTATTCAAGGTCTGAAATCAATGCATCTTTTTTGTTACTTTGACTAGTTGTCATTTTCTGCAAATAAATGCTCTAATTGACAATATTTGTAATTGGAATTTTGGAGAAATGTTGTCAGTTTTTTATAGAATAAAACAAAACAAAAAATGTACACAAACACATATCTATAATTAGAAAATCCAGAGAAAATTATAATTTTGCAGTGGTCTATATATATATATATAATTTGTTTTTTTATAGAATAAAACAAAAAAAATATTTTACACAAACATACATATCTATAATTAGAAAATCCAGAAAAAATGATAATTTTGCAGTGGTCTATATATATATATATATATATATATATATATATATATATATTTTTTTTTTTTTTTTTTACATACATTTGACCTAAATATATTTTCATGAGTCATGAAAACATTTTCTTGAAAATTGTAACAATTCGGTTAACACATATTTGGATATACTGTAGACAGACAGTCTTCTAGTTTCTGCTTGTCTGAAACAAATATATATATAAGAAAATACAAAAAGATCAATCATTTAATAAAAAATTAAAATACCTGTTCTAACATGAACTGAAGTGGATCATCTGGCCTATCATAAACCAGCTTCTCCGTGATGTCCTAAAAGAGGACAAAGGAGACTGTGAAAGAAAAATACAATGAACAACCATTCTTGTCCTTAAAAGCCAAAATGTGTCTTCTGTATTTCGTTTAATGAAATAAACTAAAGTAATGCAGACAATGTATTTTAATACAAACAAGTTTTTGTTTACTTTGCTGTTATTTTGCAACTGTGTTCTAAATTGTCCTTCGCCATTTTGTGCTGAACTATCCATCACTGTCTACCATTTTCATCGTGCGAAAATATCTCAGCAGTAGCTGCAGCTTTGTTCTGTCTTACCTGAAAAATCTGAAGAATATTATGAGACTCCATATACTTCACGGAGCGTTCATAGGGATCCGTGAACACTGGACTAGGGCGAATAGTCTCCGCACTTTCGGTGATAAGCACTTTTTCTGCTAGACCGGACTCTGCCATCTCATAAACTTTATGTTGTAGAACTAATAACAACATATTCAACGTTTAAGTCACGAAGTGCACTTCCGCTTTGCATCATTACTAAAATATTCAACATTCACTTAATGTCAGACTGGTTAATAAAGCATATCATGTACATTACCTTAGTTCAAAATGAAAATGAAGCTTATTTAGTCCTTTTATACGTTAATTCGGAAATGGGACCACGTATCTCTAATATATCTAGGGCAGGACTGTTTCATCGCTTGAAATGTCATCAAGTAACCCCTAGCAACTGTCTACAAAAGACTGGATGATGTCATTGGGCGAACAGACAACAGTTGCCTGGGACAGCGCCTTTTATTAAGAATCGTGAGGGGTCTGCAAGACACGGTTTGTTTAAAATGCGGGGGGCGTACTATCAGCTCCGTACTAAGTTTTTACATAAGAAGACCCTTAGCCAACGTTTACAATACGACTGACAAAGGGAAAAAAGGGGCGAAGCCTCCGTTTCTAGGTTGCGAGTCGTCCTCAACTGACACCTCGGCCTACAATGGGTGCATGTTATGTAGGGCAGACGGTGCGCGTGTCCCCCGGTGAACCACGGAGTAAAAACGTTGCTGTTCATACATATATCCGGCAGGGGGACTCATTATCAAGGAAAGCTAATTCTAAGTGGCATGATATAATGGAGGAGAGGGATTGTTGCATGTGACGAAATATTTACGTGGGGAAAGGCCGAAAACCCTTATGGCCGTAGACATTATGGCAACATAAAAAATACGCAAAAATTGGCTTATTGTTGGTATAAACGTCTCTTTGGCCGCAAGAAACCGTTACCGGCATGTCGCTTTTACTCCAATCATCCAATATCACTATATCCAGACATAAAATATTCATGATATGCTTTTATTATTGATCTCCGCCACCATAATACTGAGGCACGATCAAAGATTTAAGATTTTAGTGATGATCTCATTAACTACGTATTAAAATGATTTTTATCTGTAGCTAAAAATGCATTTACGTTTATATGTCAAACCCGGTGCGTGAACTAAATAAAAAATCACTAAGGCTTGAAGGCTGATTATTTCTTGTCTAGAGTCGACGGCGCGCGCACACACACCTGTCATTGTCTAGACGGGAGGGAGTTGGGGGGGGGGGGCGCCCACTCGGGGTAGAGAGGGACTCGTGAACCACTATTGCATTATTTTGTGTCAGTCAAATGACTCTGTGAACGTATTGGTGAACAAAAAATTTCGGTGTCACTTTTCACGATCTGATTGGCCAGCTATAGCGTCAGCGCTCTCCTTACGTTTTCTAGAGGTCAGCTAGGGACGTTAAAAAATAAATAAATGGGAAAATATAAATGCGTAGAAAGTAAAAGGCACGGCGGGCAATCTAGCTTGTTGGTCCGTAAGCTGACGGGCAGCGGCCTCATCCAATGTGGGGCAAGATATACATTTGAGAAATATATTGACGTCGTCCTGAACCAATCTAAAGTAGGCTATCTATTAATGATCAACATGCAGGATTCTCGGATGTCTGCCCTTTTGATCGAGGATGGGACGATGGACTTCAGGGAGTTTGATTCGCGTAACACTATATAACATTAATTGTGTGCTAGTTTACGTATGTTCTCCATGCTCGAGAGGCAAGGCGTAATAACAAAAACGCCTTCAAAGGGACCACAGCGAGCGAATCTAAATACTCAACGGAAACCTGCACGTGCGCTTCTACAGTGACCAGTAATTAAGAAACTGAGGATGAGGATGAACCATGCTGGTTCAAACACAACAACTGGGTTGAAGGTAAAATAGTTTCACTTTCAGAGCCGCAATGGAGCCAGTTTCAAGGTTCCTCGCCGCGCGGAAGGGAGGGCGTGCGGCTCAACGATTGGGGTAAAGTCATGTTGCACGATTTATATCACAACCTACGTACTTCAAGAAAGTCCATTCCGTTCCAATCGCCAGTAGAAAGGCGTGGCTGCCCAAAATCTTCGACGAATAGTGAAAAAATGGGAGGGCACGAGTGAGCTGCGTGATGTCCTCTCCGAAGGTAGGCTGCAGCGTGTGTTTATTGATGAGATGAAAGAAGATGGAAGTGAGAAATGAAACAAAGTAAGGGACAATATTAATAAACCCAGTCCTTACCGGGGGAAACAAGGGAAGCGCTGTTGCCACTGGAGAAGAAAGACCTTTAGAGCAGCAGGTAAGAAATAACGAGAGGGAAGGGAGAGGGAGGGTGCTTATACTATTTATGTTAGGCTATTTATAAGAAGTGTAATAGCAGTTATTCCCCTAATATGAGGCGAAGAAGAAGGGGGAAAAAAACGTCAACATATACCATTAGTTTAAACGTAGCCCTTTTTATCAATATTTCAGACATAAATTCCAAAGAGTAGGATATAGGAAACTTAATTCAATTGCATTTGGTTGTTTAGGGAACTGTCACATGGGATTATATGATTCGCTAGCTTTGAGGGATTTGAATCCTCTCAAATCATCCAACGTTTGTCCGGAGTTAAACAAAAAAGACGCGTGCTTGTCTGAAGTGACGTCTCAGGTAAAATTACCACATTATTCCTCGCTTTAGCGCTCATTTTCCAATAGTTTGAGTTGTCGGCTTGGGACGACTTTGGCTGTAGTTTTATTAATATGATTATTTAACTATTTAGCCTATATTTAATAATCTACGAAATGTTAACCGTACAACAACACTGAACCATGACACGACCAGCACAATTACGACTCAAGAGAGGCTATATGGACTTTCCTACAGTGCATACGACCAAAATATTTGATGGAGTAATATCGCTCTAATCGTGTGTTAACTGTCATGTATAGCAGATTAAAGGCCGTGAGCGGTTCATATAAAATGTCCTGTTCAATTTCAGGAACACATGAGATAGAAGCCATGTTTTCAAAATTTCACTCGCTTATCTGAACACAGTTATTTCCCGGGCTGTTGCTAATATTTTATTGCCCCCGGTAGATGTACGCTAGCCTTTGGTCTCAAGCTAACTGAGGCAAACATAATTGTTTCGAATGTTGTAGTTTTGCGTCTTTGTTGTTAGCAGCTCGGACAAATTCCGTCCGAAAGTAGGCTAGTGAGTTTTGTAGGGAGTGTATCTGGCGCTTTACCACGTCCGTTATTTGTCATCATTAAATTAGGATACGCAGCTTAAAGAAGTGGCCGAAATTGTAGTCGTCCTTCCAAGTGCGTTAAGAACCCGAAATGTAGTTTCAGTTACAAAAGATAAACGAAGCTTCTCTGCTCCGAATTCTAAGGCTTTTACTTTCTGAATGACCTCTTTTTGACTCCGTGTTGTGAAGTGCCAGCGTGTTGTCTAAAAACGCACGCATTTTTGGCACAAAAAGCAAACAAACGAAACACTCGGCCATTTTCAACAGCAGAAACTTCATCTGCCGAAACATTGAACAGCTCGTCTTAATTTCTTTGGAGGCAACGGGGCCTTCGAGCTGAGGTCCGATCTCAGCGCCGATTGCATTGTTATCTTTGTGTAGGATGAGACGGCGGGTATGAGAACCATGACATTGGCCAGAAGTGGAACAAACACCCCAGTCGCCTTTTCATCAATTTACCCTTTACCCTCTGCCTCCCGATGATGTATTATAAAATGCCCGTCTTATATAATCGGTTTATTTATAGCAAATGACACGCTAAGGTTGACATTTATGTGGGGAGACGCTATTGCGATTTTGGCTACTTTTATTATTGGATGGTTTTAAATGAAAGAATCGAGCTGGATAAAAAGGATACGACTTCACACTTTAATAGTTGAATTTGAATGATCAGCGTTTGAGATGGTTAGTTTGTTCATAGGCTACTTGGGTTTTTGGTTTGCTCACCTGCCAATCACAGAGCCGCGTTATTGACTGCACCTTTAAACGTATTGATAAAACACGAGAGTTTGAATTTTAACGGTCAAGCTTGATTCAGAAATAAAGTGCTGCCGTATATGGAATGAAAGTCAGTGTTTGATCAAATAACGCGATTTTAGTGTCCTGTACTTGTAAATCACATCCTTGGTCTTAACCCTGTGTGATACTACACTTCCCTAATATATTTGTTGCCATCTCGAGCATTCCGCAATGGAGAATAAACTCTGATTAAACACTTTTTTTGTGTGTCTTTAGCCCATTTCAATCTATGCTAAATAGGTTCACAATGAGAAGTTTAATCTCTCTTTTTACCACTTTATGATGCAGACACTTTTGAAGTGGTTAGCTGAGGGGAATGTCTTACTGTAAATCACTATTAAATATAAAAGCATTTTTCAGTCATTGTTTTTTGCCTCTTATAGTATTCCAAATATATATATTTGTGCCAAAATATAAATTATAAGCTATAAACTATAGCTATAATTTTTAGTAGATACCAGCCTCCTTTTCATGGAATGCATTGGTAAAATTCTTTGTGCGTTTGCAGGTAATATTGAGTCAACGAGTCTCTACTTTTGACAAATTAGGTTTTTGTTCTATTCAGATAGTAGTTGGAATGGGGAGGCAGGCCTTGGCTGAGTAGATTGTGTGTTGTCGGTTTTAGCGACTGGTATGTTGCTGTATTCTATACATGAACTGTAGGTTACTATGCTTATAATAAACTTTTATTTTTTTCTAATAATAGGACTATATATGTGATACAAATACTCATTCTGAAATTCTCAACAGACGCAGTAGCCTATAGATATTCCTACATACCCTGTTTCTTTAAGATTTATTTTTCACACGTTAATGCACCACATAGTTTTCTAAATGAGATTGTTTTGATTATTTCTGTAATGAGGCTAGTTGTATGTCAATTACTGTATATGACACTCACTTATGCACGTTTGACATCTGTATAGATACAGACATATGTAGCCTACATGGGAATTTTATGTGATAGGCCTATCATTCATCTTGGGTGGCTTTACAGTATGTTCCTTATTAAAATATTACGGTATTATTAATAATACAAATAAAAACACTCTTGAAATGTATTGTTTCTGTAGTAACTTTCACCAATGTACAGTTTCAATGTTTTAGGGTAATTTTTCAAGACAAGCCGTTTTGCTACTTTCTCTGTGCTAAAGATTTGCATCATTGGCAATGTGTTTAGTAATGTCATTTGTTGATAGTGTGATTATTGTTCTGAGGTGTCTTTAGATTGATGTCTATACAGTATATAATGATCAGCCCATTGACTAAATAGGAGTCAAGTCAGGAGTATACTTGAACATTAAAAAAATTTGCATGGATGTTTTTTAATGTAACAAAGTGGTGTATTTTCTGTGCATATTTTGGTTTTTGCTTGAGTGAAAGATTGATTATTAATACATACAGACTTGCAAGAAGACTGCTGTAATATAAGGATACATTTAAATTGCTAGTCCTGTTTGGTAGTTTTTCAATATGTTCAACGTATCTTTTGTCTATTTTAGGAGAGATGACAATGATTAATGTGATCAAAAGACTACAAATAAATCATGATCTTAGGAATATTCGAAATCGGAGATCAAAAGGAGGCATTGTGTGGTGTTTATTTTGGAAACATCAAACCCAGTTAGTGCTTCAAACATAACTTGCATGTGCCAGAGCATAGACATATAAAAGTGAAAGCCAGTTTAGTGTAAAACATTTTTTTTATTCATTTTGCAAGACTTTTTGTAAGATTTGTCTTGTGGGTGGGACTACTAGTAATATTCAGAACGGTACTTTATAGCAGGAGTTTTCAACCTTTTCCAACCCAGGGACCCCCATCCAGACTCTCAGTCGACCCAGAGACCCCCAAAATAAAAGCGTTTTTTTTTTTTTTTTAAATTTACAGAATATTTTCATATTTTTAATAACATTTTATATGTTTATATGTTACCCCTGCTTGAATACCCTGGCTCTATAGCATTGTTTACGGAGTTATTTTCTTTGCCTTATCTTAGATCAGAGGTAACTAAATCAGATTACAGGATAACTAATCTCACAAGTTTGAATGATGACCTTCACTAATGTAATTAAATGTCAAGGTCAGAGTCTGTTAATTCCTCATTGAAGAATCTCAATGATCTGAAAATGCAGTTTATTATTGCAACACATAGGCCCTATTGTTATATTTTAAAGACCATAATGTCCAAGTGTGTACGAAGATCGCTGAAATTCTTACAGTGGTCCACACGTGAGAAGGAGGGTATAAAACAACCAAATATATATTTCTAGATTTACTAAATTTCCTATATGCAGAACTGACACCAGCTATACATCATAAACAAACTTATTATAAATATATCAGTATTCATCTCTACACACCGCATATATGCTAACAGTATTCATTACAGCAAATACTGGCAGGAACTGAGAAATGTTAAATCTGGAGTTACACTGTGGTTCCTTTTTTCCATTGCACTGGCATGCTCCTCGCACAGACTTCAAATAGCTTTAATGCTTATGGAATGTAGCATTATAAGGTGACAGTACTAATATGGGAAGATAATGTTTCATGTATTATAGACATTTGTCGTTTCGGCCTTGCTATTATCATGATGTAGTTGCAACACCAAAAAGCTCATGGAAGATCACATTAACCTGGTATATGTTATGATATTTAATACCATAATGATCATACTATATTGTGTCTGTTTGCTTGGTTGTATGATTATTAGAAGTCCTTGACCATAAGATAGTCAACAACATCAGCCCACCCACCCCTACAATGTTAATTCAGCTGGTATTCTGTTTTAATTTGAAACAATACAGATTCTGGGGTTTTAATTAAAAGTCTTGTTTCAGAAGATTTAGAAGCTGTTCTGGTCCTAACCAGTATGAGCAGTCATTTTGCCCTAATGTTTTTTTATATAAATCGGGTTCTCTTCATTTTCCAAGATAAATTAAATTTACTATTATCAATAAAAAACTAGGGCTGTCGATCGATAAAAAAGTACACGGTATGCTGATTAATTAATCGCAGTTAATTGCATGCATAAATATTTGCTGAGAAATCCCCTCAAATAACAATAATTCAATATATAAAGATTAAATAATTATAAATTGTCATATTTAAATAATAATAATACAGATAATTCAAATGTGTTACATTATCTTGGCACGCAAATAAAGACACAAAAATCAGTCTGAGATTTATTATAAGGGCCTGTCTAAGGACGCTTCAATGTACACCTGCATCAGATGGGCACTTTTGGAGCATCTCAGTTGCGTTGCATCATAAACATGCCGTTTTTAGGTTGCTGTGTCAAGTTAAACGAAGTCTGAAACGTAGAAAATTGTGTTGTCTGCTCTCGGTAAGTGTGGTTTTTTCTCTTTCTGTATATAGAGATTTGCTTATTGCCGCCTGAATAAAAGAGTTGGTACTCCATGCTTGAATTGCTTATATGGAAGGAATATTCCTTAGTACTGTCCGGGGACATGATTCATTGCGTAAATTATTTTATTGCGTTATTTTTTTGGAGAATTAATCGCACAGAATTAACGTGTTAAATCTACAGCCCTAATAAAAACTAAAGTCTAAGAATTTATAAATCATAACATGAGAGAACTTGAGGAAAGAATTGTGGCTATAGATACCTAATGAAATTGCTTGTTGAGTGCCGATTTCTTTCCAGTGTTGATGTATTTCCTATTTTATTTCCTAAGTTGGAGTGGGACCCTTCAAATGGCTCTTCCCTTAGTCAATAGACTATTAGAATTTAGTACATTTTAAATTCTTATATCTGGTAAAAGCTAATTTTGTCAATTTATTATTTTGTTTATTTAGAAGTAGACTAGCATTAAGATCACATCAAAGCTAACAGACATGGACTAAAAGACACAAAACTCCAAATTTCATTTCATGGAGTCTTTAAGGATTTTAAAATGTATTTACATGATTATATTATATATGTTTCTCTTACAATTCTACATCAAAACCCCCCAAAGAGAAAATTAGACAGAGAGAAAGCATGGTAACAATGTCCAGCAATTATGCATGTATGTAGAATGCACCAATTTCTTAGTTTTTCTTTACGTCCATATTGCATGTGAAAATCATTGTAGTGGCAGGTCTGACTTGGCTATAAGTGACGCTGTTAGAGAGATATCCAATGGGATTTCTTAGGAGATAAAAGGTGGGGACAAACAGCAGTCTCATTCAAGAGAGGAGGCGGCTTAACCAAACCCCCAAATACAGTAGCAATTTGCTTTTCGCACTTATGTTAGAACTGTTGCTATCAAATGTTTGTGTTAGCCCTTGAGAAAGTAGAAAACGTTTGCAATTGGTTCATAATTGGGTTATGCCCCCCTTGCAACGTAGTTACTTGACAATTGAATCTGAGAGATCTATCAGAATTAGTGAGCTATCCACTTTTCCTAATTGAGCTGAACATTCCATATCTTACCCTAAGGCTTTATCTTAGAAGAAAAAATTATATTCTTTTTTCATTGAACATGGGGTTATTCTTGATGAGTGAATTCTTTTTTTACATTTTTAAACTAGTTTCAAGAATATGGGGCTGGTTGGACTCACCAAATTGCTTGGATTATTAACCAAGAAACTAGATCTTTGATGTCTTCTCAGTTTGGTGTTGTTTTTATTTTATTTTAATTTTATTTTAGGTTCATGCCTATGAAAATTATTATTTTAATTTTATTCCACAATGTTTTGGTGGTAGTCACATCATTTCCCACCATGGCTGTGACTGTAGATGTGGCTGTGACTGTGGAGTGCTTTCTGTAACAGCTTGTAGGGTTAAAATAGAATTCTTAAAGGGATAGTTCATCCAGTAATGAACATTATGTCATCATTTACTCACCCTAATGTTGTTCCAGCAGATCTGTATGACTGACTGACCTCTGTGGAACACAAAAGGAGGTATGATGAAGAATGGCCTGGCTACTTTTTTCCATATATGAAAGTAAAAAGGGAATCAGGCTATCAAGCTCCAAAATGACAGGGGGAAAATTATATAAAATAAGTCCATACGACTTATGCACTGTATTTTGTGTTTTCAGAATAGGTTTGTGTATAAGTTCAGTATACGTTTGTGTGATGAAAAGACTGAAAGTTAAGTCGATTTTTAAGATCGTTAAATTTCGATCCATTCATCAACACTATTTTATTGCTCCTTCAGAAGACTTGAAATATAGCACTTGAGTCATATGGACTACTTTTATGATTGTAACATTTTCAGTATGGGCAAGGAGGAAGCGGGTAACAGTGAACAGTAAACATAAAGTTTAATTGTAAACCTATTCAACATAAACAAACTTGCAGTGCGGCCACGTGCATCTCTCTCGAACCGGGGTCTGCGGCAGCCCCTTTATCTCGCTCTCCCGCAGATCAGCTGATCATGGTGCACGGCCTGGCCACACCCTCCTCTTTGAGACGAGGGGAAGCGTGGGAAGAGGGAAAGGGTGAGCGAAGACACAGAGAGAGAGAGGAGAGAGACAAGAAATGAATCGCTGGCTCCAGGACACACTGTAGCCCGGTCCTCAACCGCTCCTCCGACCCCTGGTGGATGGAACCGCTCCTCCCCTTCTCGGCATATGGCCGCGGTTCCTCCGGTTCTCCCCTGGCGGATGATTCACCACTGAATCATGTTCAGGATGGCCAAGAAGGAGGCGGGTACCAGCTGAACAGTAAACATAGAGTTTAATGGTAAACTTCAAACCAACATAAACAAATGTGCAGTGCGGCTGCATTGGTGCTCCATCATAGACAGGCCACGCCCTCCTCTTCATCACAGTGATACTTAATGGTGTTGTTTTTTCCATTTGGAGCTCAACACCTCGATTCCCCATTCACTTTTATTGTACGAAAAATAATGGCCAGTGCATTCTTTAACATTTCTACTTTTGTAGAATGATGTACAGTAATTTTGAATGACATGAGTGTGAGTGAATAATGACTTAATATTTATTCATTTAAAAAAATATTTGGAGTTTAACACAATTAAAGCTCAATCGATATTAAGATCAATCGATTTTGTATATATTACCACAAAAATTATTTTTACTTATCCCTCCTTTTCTTTAAAAAAAAAGCAAAAATCGAGGTTACAGTGAGGCTCTATGATGGAAGTGAATGTGGCCAATATTTGGAGGGTTTAAAGTAGGGATGCACCGATCCGATAGCTGGATCGGTATTGGCTCCGATGTTTATAAACAGATCGGATATCGGTCTGTGTGTTAGTCATGTTCGTTACTGTCAAGCTCCAAAAATGGTATAAAAGAACCATAAAAACACCAATAAAGTAGTTCATATACACTCATGCATTTTATTTAAAGCCATTTGAAGATGTGGGATAGCTCTGTGAATCACAAAAGTCTGTGTTTATTAAGTAAATATATAAAATGCACATAGCGCATAGTGAATGGCGCTGCTCTGTTGACAGACACACACACACACAGCTATTTATTGCCTTCCCGCGGTTCGTAAGTAGCACTCACGAACAACTTATCAGACGTAGATACTCAATAGTTCGGTTCACTTATAATAAGCATTTAGAACTGCACCGGAGGAAAATGTTTACCAGAATTAGAATAAGAAGCGAATTAAACTACTGTGACTTTGCTTACAAACAGACACATACAGGATTTCCTGGAGAGTTCAGAAATCAGAATGTCAAAACCAAGCGGTTCTGGTCAAAGCCAGAGGTTTTTAAAGTTAAAGGTGCACGACTGGAATTAATGTTAATTTTGCTGCTCCACTATCCAGTATACTAGTTAACAATAAAGTTTTTCTTAATAGGCTATACATTTATTGAAATAATGTGTAGTTAGAGGTTTGTGTTTCTTCACATATTAAAGATTACCCCCAATTAGTTCCACACATTAATGTATTCTAAACTGTTTATGCCAAAAAACAACAACACTGATATGGGATCGATATCGGCCGATACTGAGATATCGGAATCTGATCGGAAGAGATAAAGTGGTTTCGGTGCATTCCTATTTTAAAAGCAGAAATGTGAAGCTAATAATTTTCTAAAAGCACTTACAATAGTTCCTTTGTGTATAATTTTTGCTGAAAAGTTGTTTAAATCAATGTTTTTAATAATGCATTACTAAATTACCAAAATTACAGGTTTTATTGCGTTATCATCATCATCATGGTAACAAAGATGTAAAATTTGATATAACTTTAAACAGTAAAAGTTAGTAAGCGATTTATCACACTAATATTATGTTAAAGAACATTGTTTACGTCATGTAACTATGCGTTTGAAACGGTGAGTATTTTAGCCTTTACGGATTGGCCCCATTCCCTTCCATTGAAAGTGTCTCACTTATAACCACGATTTTTGTTTTCTTTAAAAAAAAAAAAGGAGTGTCAAATCGAAATAATGTTTTGCAGCTATCAACATTATGCCACAAATGCTGCCGATTAGGGATTAACTAACAAATATTTTGATAATCGATTAATCTAATAAGTACGTGAATGATTATTTGACTATTTGGTGATTATTGTATTTTTTTTTATAACATTTTCAGATAACAATTTGTTTCTTCTGCAGTATAGCTGCTAAAGTAAATGAACATTGTTTTAATGGAGTTTTAGATATTTATATTGGAAAACAAGCCAAAACAAAAACGTATTTTGTTGCAGTGGTTGGTATTTTGTTGGTTCTCTCTCGAATCTCTTATTAATAAAGCTGCGTATTGGCAATTTTCATCACGATAAGAAATGCACCGTGACACATATATTATGATTCAATAAGTCACGAGCCATCACGTTATAATCTAGCTGCAGCAAGCATGCACGCTTTAGGGATGAGCATCCCCGCGACAGAGTGTGCATCAGCCGGATGCAGGTTCAATCTCTCCCCCTTAGATCAGGACATTCACGCAATTCCTGGAAGAGGCGTTGACCGCACAGAGAAATGCCAGTGAGATTGTAGTTATTTACATGCTCTGCTTCCATAATATTTGAACTTGAATAAAGCTTTAACGCATTTATATAACTGCATTTAAGATGTAATGCCGGGGTGTTTCCTTTAAAGACGCTCAATGCTTCAGTGGAGCGGCAGCTCCAGCTTCACTTATTCCACAACGAGAGTGCTTTTGTATTTACTTATTTTGTATTTTTGTATAATTCCCTTGTACTTTGTGATCTACATCACCTGAAGCTGTTTGGAAAGTTCATCTAGACTGTGAGCTGTGTAATTCCTCCATTCGTCAGTCAGGCGCATCATCATTAGATTTTAATGTGATCTCATGTTATGTTAAAGGAGATTAAAAAAAAACGATTCGACCAATTTCAAAATTCAAAAGTTTTGTCAAAAATGTTTTATTGTCAACGTTGGTAATTATCATTTCAGCTCTACTGCCGATTGAGATTAACATGTATTGAACCTGGAATATTCCTTTAATATTGTCTTAACATATGCAATATTTTTGTAATAGTTGAAAAAAGTTGAAACCCCTTTGTCTTTTGCCTTCTTTAAGTTTAAACTAATGTTAGTATAAGAGCCGTCCTTGTGTTCTCTAACATGCCCTGTACTAACCTTGTGGTTTGGCCTAAGCTCTTAAATCATGCACTGTATATCATTCACCTCAGATGACTTCTATAAGGGCAGCGTCACAAATCTCATTCACACACCCACATAGGCAAAACCAGTTTTGGCCAGCCAGGTTTAGACCTCACCTGGCAGACTAGTAACATTTACCTCTAAGAGACGAGCTGGTTTGGTACAATGGGGATTTTCCACACCGAGTGTGCCAAAATAATTTGCCCGCCCTTTTGCATACATAATTGTCATGTGTTGCAGCATTAACTTGGTGAACCTTTTATACTGTTTTTTTCCCACTTAATGTGGATTGCTGATTAAAGTTTGGTGATACAATTAAGAATATATTATTTTATGTCACGTTTAATGTAAACACTATTGCTAGACAGCATAGCATGCTTTCCTAAGGTCTGTTCTTGTCAAATGCAAAGAGGCAGGACTTTGTTTTTGTACACGCAAATAAAAGCCGTCTGTTTGTTCTTTTCTCTTAAATTTTACTTTGTAGGCATTAGATAATGCATGGACACTGCGTGGACCTTTTCAGCTTGTCTCTTTAAAAACATAAACGAGTACACAGGCATTTCACTGATGTGAAAAATGTATCTTGGATTCTAATAGGGAAGTTGTGTGTTTGCCAAGGTGCTTCGGTGTCCTCAGCTAACCCCGGCACCATATGGTTTTCTACAAGTCTTAGTGAGATCACTGCCATTTCTAAAGGAAAATATCTGGAAATGGTTTGTAAAAGAGAAATGAAAAAAATAAAACAGAGGTAGTCAAAGAGTTCTCAGAGCTTGGCCAAGTTTACTTCTTATTTGTTTACAACCGGGCTGTATAAAACGGGCCCAGCGAACGCAAGGGAGGGAGCTGCTTTGGAGCACAGCACTCAGAGATAGAATGTCTTCCATTTTGGAGAAAAGGGCAGCTCGAAACGTGTTCACTGTTCAGATCTGAGAAGTAGCAACGGACACATAATAGAAATGGTGGCACGAATGCAAAATCGACAAAGGCTGTTAAAACAAATGCTGTTTAGCACAGTACCACTCCACATAGTTAACAAGTCTTTAATGTTACTGGCAAAGACTACTTTTTTCAAGACATTCAGTGGCATGCTACACAAAACAGTGGAGGATCTGGTGGGACAAATATATAATGTATCATGTTTCTGGGAAGAGTGGTTCGAGCTTTTGACACACTTTAACAACTGTCATAGAACGTGCGCACACACAGCATTAGAGATGTAATACGTTAAATTCAACGGTAACAATTTGAGGTAAAGTTCTATACGTCAGCATTACTTAATGCATTAGGTACCATTAACTATAATTTCTACTGCATTTTTTAATCTTGGTTAATGGTTAATTTATAATGTAGGCTACTATTACATGTAAAGATTTATTAAAGGAATATTCCGGGTTCAATAAAAGTTGAGCTCAATCAACAGCATTTGTGGCATAGTGTTGATTACCATAAAAATGTATTTCGACTCACCACTCCTTTACTTTAAAATTAGAAATAAATTGCTCTTACAATTGAAGTTAAGGGTTTAAAGGCTCAGATACCAAAAACCTATACCATCTGACATTCAAATGTCAATACATAAACATTCAGCGCATTAATTAAAATCAAGTGATGTCCAAGTGAGATTATTTAACCACAAAATCTTGGATTTAATGTGATTTATAGTGTACATGTGCTGCGTGCTTCAACTGTGAGCGCTTGTGAATGTGTGGAGCCGATGTTGTGCTGACATAAAGACACAAAGTGCTCATACCTTTAAAGCTTATTGGCTCATACATGGAAAAAACCATTATGAGCATCACATTTCTGTTTGTAGCACATGACAGCAAGCAGAGCGCTAATTCACTTTGTATAATAGTGCGAGGGACATACAGACTACATATTTATTTAAAGGAACAGCAGCCTTTTGCAGTTTAATAATCACTTCGAGTCGCATTGTAACCAGGTTTTCCAGATTTAGAGTTGGACCAACATAAGAAAATGTATTAAATAAACCTTAGTAAATTGAGTTTGACAAACCTAATGAACACCTAACAAGGCTCCAGACTAAAAATTGATTGTGACAATATTTTATCATCTACTCGCCATTGGCGAAAGTCGGGTTGTGTGTTCATAGGCATATGATATCGTCATATATCATCTTGTTATACAACAAACCCAGTACGAAAGAGTTGTGAACAAATCTTTTTTTTTTTTTACTTTTTCATGAATATCCCGAAAAGAACAGAGTCCCATGTGTATTTCAAGCATTTGAACATTTAAACAAGGCAAGAACCGGCTTAATAATATAAATAATATTTAATTATATAAAAAGACACACACATTTACACATACAGGGCAGCTGCCCGTAATTCTCTCTCTCTCGAATTGTTGTCAATGGCTGCCTTTATCCCTCACGCGCCCCATCAGGCTAATTGGGATCCGGGCTCACGTCGTTCCAGCCTGCCACCCCATCTCCGCTCTACACTTCCCAATTTGGAATGCCCAATTCCCAGTGTGCTCTAAGTCCTCGTTGTGGCGTAGTGACTCACCTCAATCCGGGTGGCGGAGGATGAATCTCAGTTGCCTCCACGTATGAGATCGTCAATCCACGCATCTTATCACGTAGTCAAAGCTACGTAGCGCGTGTGGAGGCTTCACGCTATTCCCTATGGCATCCACACACCACGCATCTACCCTCCCTAACTATCGAGCCAATTTGGTGACCTGGCTGGAGTCAATCAGTACGCCCTGGATTCGAACTCGCGACTCCAGGGGTGGTAGTCAACGTCTTGGGCTTCTTTTATAATTAAAAGTCTCATATTTTTTTTACCACTTTTTACCTCCTTCTGGTAATGATTGACTGGCATTGGAGTAGCATAATAAACTGAATTTGCACTCTTGTAATCTCTGTGTCTGAGCTATCTGGTAACGTAAAAAGACTAAGGATATATTTTAAACAATTATATATATATATATATATATATATATATATATATATATATATATATATATATATATATATATATATATATATCTCATGTAATGTAGATTCTGAAGGGCAGTACTAAATAAATAAAATCTTTTATCTCTTATATTTGTATAAATTATGAAAGGGGTGCAAACATTTGAGACAAAAGGGAATGCACACTTGTCTTCTCAACATTGTCTTCTGTTTATTAAACCTTCGATGAATGGGTTATCAGTTGACTTAATTTTCTTCAGCTTTCTGTCTTGTTTCTGAACAGCAATCTAAATGGAGCAATTCTGGGATTTGGTGACTAAAAACGGCCATTTGGCTCCTTGATGTTTCAGTTAGGAGCCAATGGCTCCCAAGTCATTCTTTAGTACATTGTTTTTGTACATTGTGTAGTACATTTGGTTTGACCTAATCCAACAAAATTATGTTAGCTCAATGAAACTGAAAGACATTAAATTACTTATAAAAACTTTCTACAATTAATTAAGTAAGGTTAAAGTCTTTATTTTTTTAGATATACAACTAAATTATGGATATTTATTTAAATTGTGGAAGATTTCTGCTGCTGTGAAGAATTAAGAAATGACGCTCGTGCAAGTTGTAATTGTCATGATTGTGCACCACGATTTACGTAAATATTATAAAGGCAGTATTCTTTCTTTCCCGCTGAAACCCAGGCATTAAACAGGATTGGTTGATGTTGTTTGTGTCCCTGCAGTTTTAAGGACATTTGTCTGTGACTTGTGTCTAGTTTAGAAGAGAAGGAACAAGCTTCACATTAAAGCAGTGTCTCCATCCAGGTGTTGTTTATCCTACTCTGTATTATGTGGCCATTTTGGAAAGAGTACTGACATTTTTATGAGTATGTATGAACTGGGCCAGCTTAAAGAGGACAGCTGCAGAACTAAAGCAACATTTTAAAGGTTTTGAAGTAGGCACAGCCTTGAAAACTCTGTGTATAGGTGAACGTACCTGTTGCCAAGACAAAATTTGGCAGAAGGGCAAATGGTTCTCAATTTTATTCTAGTCAGTTGAAAAAAATTATAAAATAAAATAAAAAGAACTGGCCCAATTGGACCAGTAGTTCAGATTTTATATTTGCCCAGTCTAAATTGTCATTGGCCCCACCAGTTTATTTTTAGCAATGTATTTTATATGTCAGAAACAAAGTATGTATATTTTCATTAAATGTTTAGATTACTCTTTAAATAAATTAATAAACACACATTTGTGGGAAATGCTGGCATATGATGCAAGACATAGCCAATGCAACTGATGCTTCCAAGACAACCACAAGTCAGTCTTGCAATTTGGACAAAACCTCATCTATGTTAGCCAGCTAGATAAAGTTATCTCCAGGGTAAGTTTAAATCAGCAGAATTCACAACAGAAATGCTCAATATATGACAGACATCCAAAGATTTCAAGGACATATAATATGTACATAGACAATGAAAGACTGTGACATTGCGGTACCAGTCCAATATGGCAAGTGACAGTTTGGGCCAGGGAGAAATACTTATTGTTGACCCCTGCTATGAATTATTTTATAAGCCTAGTTATAATACTTTTTTTTTTATCACTGCCAATATTGTTTCTAATAGTGATAGACCAATAAATCGTCCATTGCCCGTTTTGTGATTATAGGCATCGTCCGATAACCAGGGTTGGGAGGGTTACTTTTAAAAATGTATCTACGGATTACAGAATACATGCTGTAAAATGTTATTTGTGACATATTCTATTAGATTACTTATCAGTAATGTAATCTAAATTATTTGGATTACTTCTTAAGCACTGGCTGAAAAACATGAAAAGAAAATCTGCCATTGTAGTAAAACAAAATACACTTATATAAACAATGCATGCGCTGAAAAAGCCTAAATACGTTAAGCAGGCACATTTATTTTAAGTATTTATTCGATTTTTTTTGGACAAAATAATATTTTTACAGCACATCTTTGCACTAATATCAAAGGTCTTACTAGAGGGGAAAAAAAAGATCTAACGTGGATTTTATTATTAGAAAATTATTATAAAATATATTTGTGAGTGTGCAACAAGTGCATCTAATTGCTAGAAATACTATTTTACCTTGACATAATGCTAAATATTCACATATCAATTTACACAAGGGACTGTTTCTGATGTATCAAACTTATCTCAAAACCCCACAGAGTGTACACAACAACATCATCTTCCGATTGTTTGTGGATTCTGTTTATAGAATGAGGCAGAAAATCTATTATTTGTAGCTTTCTACAGTACATGATGCTACAGGCTACATTGGTTATTATTTGTCATATTAGCATCATTTATTCTTTTAAAAATACCCAAATTGCATAAACAAATTAAAAACATATAGTCGTGTAATTGTGTATTTATTGGATTTATAAGTCCTCTGTCAGAGGATTACTAACTCATTTTGTTGTTGCTGTATATTCTCAATGCCGTCAGATCCACTTTTTCACTCTTAACAATATGAGAGCGCCGTCTGTCTGCTAGTATGAGTAATACATCATAATGTTTCCCAGTTGTTAAAACGCTACTTAGATCTAGGGATGGGCATTCATCAATAACTTGGTATTCGAATATTTAAGCTAATAAAAAACGAATAATCGAATATTCTATTATTTAAATGAAGGTAATTAATGAGAAAGATAATTTTTTTTGTCATAAAAGTTGCATCACCATAAAAAAAACAAGCTTGTAATTATAATCAAAACAAGCTTATATCATGTCCTGTGTTTTTTTTAATTATATATATTTAAACAAGCAATGCGTGAAAACAAAAAAGATTAGAATGAAAGCTCCCGCAAAGTGAAGAAAAAGAAACCGCTAATGCAGTACACTGATGCAGTTAACATACAGGATGAGTATAAACACTCGGCATATAATAGTTATCATGTTTATATTGGATCTCATGTCATATTTTTGTTGAGAAAACAAGCATATCCACGTGCTCAGTACTATACTCATTTATACACACCAGTTTAAATGATGGAATGTCTATTACCTCTTATGTCTCTTAAAGAAGCGTATACAGGGATTACGTTGCTACGGGGACGCTGCTTTCTGACGAGCTGCACAGAGATACGAGAGTAAAGTGTACACCGCTTATACAGTATATTTAAACAGGAACCCAGCTTTCTCACAGTAAGCCACATTATCACAATAACCCGCTTTTCTGGTGTCCATCTAAACGTACTGACAGAACTGTTTGCTCAACAAATGTGATCAGCGTGTGTCCACACTCAACAGCGCCACCCAGTGCATTCTGTTATGACTGCCAGTTTTAGTTTGTGTGTTCAGGATTTATCATGCATCTGACTGTATATATGGCCAGCAAAGCGATATTCGAATAGTATTTTTACTATTCTGGCCTGAATAGTATTCGAATAGTATTTTTACTATTCGAATAATCATTACAGAACGAATATTCGAATATTCGACTGCTCATGTACATCCCTACTCGGATCATTTCATTTAAATGCATAAACGTTTTCCAACTGTATAGACTAAATATAAAATTAAACAAATGACAATAAAATGCCAAATAATCGCTTGTGTACTCAAAATGCTTTTTGAAAATAACTGTATTCTGATTATAATGATTTAGTGTAATACAGTTACTCATGTTTTGTACGTTAAATACATAACGCCAGTACTCCGTTATTCCCCAACCTGCCGATAACAGTTAAACAAAAGCAGTGACTTTCCCTCAGGCAGGGGCGGAATGGCCATAAGGAGAACCGGGACTTTTCCTAGTGTGTCGGCCACGAAACTGAGCCAAATGGCCGAAAAGCCCCACCCCACGCGCTCAATAAATATCGCCGATTTCTATTCCCAGTCCTCCCCTGCCCTCAGTCCAGTTCCAAAATCTACCAATAGATTTGTCAATGTTTTAGGCAAATGAGTAAATATTGTATAAAATATGTGTTTTAAGTTTTTTTTGTACATCTGATTTGTTATTGTTAAAGTGTATGAAGTAGATCAGGGCTTATATCGGCCATCACCCATCCAGCTCTCTAGATTTCGGGATCACCATCAACCATTGAAAAACCCATATTGGTCGACCACAATTGCTGAATGTAATTCTGTAGCAATAAATGTAATGATTACCCTGTAAAAAGTAATGTGTACAGTGTACCTATATGTTGTAAAAGCAGTTTGAGGAAGGCATTTACAAATGTTTTTTTTACTTCATTCTACTTTAATTAGCAGCGTTTGCAAGGCAGCACTTCATTAATATTCCTCAAACTTTCTGGTTAGGGTTCATTCTAAAATAACTATTAAACTTCTAATGTCCAAACACGTCAATCAACCCAGGCGTTTTTAAAAGGTTATCTGTTTTTAACTTGACACAGTGTCTTAAAACATGGCACTCATAGGGAGAAATGCTGAAATAACAGCAAGACTTCTGTTTCCTTAAAAAGGATCAGAATGTGTTAATGTGTTAACTAGAGTCAGATATATTTGAATCAATTTATAGCCCTAGTTATTTTCTTTGCTTTTTGGCTTGCATGGTCTTTGTTATCGACACATTTTGAAAACAGTTTTTGCAAAAACATTCCCTCTTATTTTCATTTGAATGTTTAAATATCTGCACTATCACTAACCTTTATCCAAATGTTTGTTCAGATATTTTTAATCTTTATTTTACAGTTCAAACTTTCAATTAATTCACATCCTTCTTTTCAGTGATGAAGTGAAAAGCATTAATGAGATTTTGGCAGTTTCTGTGTAACTCTTGTGAAATTGTTGGCTGTCCTAACACGTTGCAATTGCAACATGGTTATTAATCTGACGGGGTCAGGTTTCTAAAGGCCTTACATTTTGACACTGGAGTTTTGGCACACTGGGAATTCTTTATTTGAAGTGCAAGCAAAACAATAGCATTGTTAAACTCTGAAAGAAAAAAAAAGAAACACAGGAATTTGAAAAGCTGTAAGAATGTTTGCTTTGTTGCATTAAAACTTAATTTAACAATTTTGATAGTTTACTATTTACATGTTATTTTTTGTGTGTGTATATACGATGGCAACAGGTACATACACAGTTTACAAGGATGTTTCTACTTGCCAATGTAATACTTAGAAACCTAAAAATGTCAGTCATAGTTCACCCAAAAATGAATAATGTTTCATCATTTGCTCATGCTTATGTCATTCCTAATCCATATGACTTTTTTGTTTTTCTGTGGAACACAAAAGGAGAAGTTTTGAAGAATGTTCACACTGCTATTTTCCAAACTCTAAAAATGCAAGAACCACTATAAATAGTATACAAGTATTCAATACATTTTATTGTCATATTCCAAGACTTGAGAAGACAGATGATAGCTTTGTGTGAAGAAGAAACTGAAATCTAAGTTGCTATTCATTGAAAATCTTTCAGTGAAAATGTTGTTTGACAGCCAGGGTTACCATTTTCTTTCATTGTGTGGATAACAGCAGCTTGGACATTCTGCTGTAAAAAGCTCATTTTGGCTCTGTTCACACAGCAGCAGAATACAGTTATCAGACCTGTTTTGAGTGCTTAATACAGTTGCATTCACACACAGGACGGTTGTTTACAAGTGTGACAGCCGCATCCTATTACTGAACTGACACCTGCAAATTTTCAGGTCTCACAACTGCATTCTCAGCAAACCTGTGCTGTGTGAACAGAACCGCACTGGGCAACTAGTTGTCTGTCACACCATATAATGTGAAAGCCATGCTGCAATGTACACGAGCGTGTCTCGTGTAAATTATTAGGGGTTTCGTTAACTCAAAGTGATGGAGATATGAGCTGTGTGTCATATGAAGATCCAACCGCTGTCTTTCACCAAAGCTGCACGTGATTGCCAGCCACACGACTAATGCTGCACTGATGAATTAACTCGCGCCTCATTTGGACTTGTTTATTTAATAACAAGTTATTGTGATAAGACATGCTGGTGTTATGGACTTTGCCATCTTTGTTATTTACTTTAGTCACTGTCACTATGGTTACAGGTGTTAGAATACGGTTGCGACTTCGGTTGTTCAAATATGCAGACAGTATTCAAGCCACTACTGTACGCTGTTGTATGAAAAGGATATTTCAAGACTCACAACTGTAAGTAAATGCTGTTCTCAATCCCAAACACTGACTGTGTGAACGTAGCCTTTGTGACCACAGAAGAAAGTCAAAGTGTTTTTTTAAAGGCATGAGGGTGAGTAAATGATGACAAAATGGTTTTTTTGGATGAAGTATTCCCATTACTTCTGCCAGTAAGTTTAGATAAATGTTTTAAGCTTTATTTCAATTGAATTTGTATACACTAACTGTAATAAATGTATTGTAATCTTGTCCTTTCTGTCTGAGAGCATGATATCATTTTACAGTTTTTTTTTTTTTTTTTTGCTTTGGTCATATTGCAGTGGAAGCTTATTATCTGATTAGTGTTTATTTTGATCCAACTTGCAGATTGTATCACAAGCTGATTTGCATGGAATATGATAATAGTAGAGGCATTATGAAATGGTGTACAGTTTTCGTCACATATATGAATGATCAGTTGTTAGGCAGGTACAGTGGTGACTACAAGAAAAGGCCACCACAAGAATGTGGTGGCAGAAGCATCTTTAGAGATGCAAGTGACCTTCACACTGTAGTTTGCGAATTCATGGCTAATTGCTGATGATTAATTGATTACAATTCAAATGATCTGTTTTCTTTCTTCTTACTTAAACGTAACACACATATACATATAAAATAATTTATCATACAATAAAATATAAGATTTCCTTTAAGGCTTTGTTAACAAATATTTCAAAATAACCCTTACATTCTTAAAATATTTACAACAATTTAAAATACTTGTATTTTTTGTCGACTTAAGTCCAATAAATTAAACATATTATGTTTGTTTTGGAACCCAGCCAACCTGAATATTACTGAATATTATAAAATGAGAGACTCATTTCCAGTCATGATAAAATGACTGATACTGTAAAAAACATGAAACAGTAACCGGCATTGGGTGTAATTTGATTACAAACTAAATAGTTACTGTAATCTAATTATTTTCGAACTAAAAAAGGAGTGTAATCCATTACATTTGTAATTCTTGGGATCAGATTACAGTTATTGACTTTCAATTAAGGTTAGAGGTCGACTGAAATGTTTTTTTTTTAATAGCCAATGGCGATATCCAGAAAGCAAGGTGGCCGATAGACTGATATAATGAGGAAATATCACACAATTTAATATGATAGTAAAATAACATACATATATTGTATAAAAGTGAATTAACTTTTATTTTGCATTATATTTACACAAACTTTCACTCAAAACTTTCACTTTTGAAGAATAATAATAATGAAAAATTATAAAAAATTATATTTTGTGTGTTTTAGGTAGTAGATAGAAGTTTTCCCTGGTTTCTGTTTAGTCTTCCCATTTTAATAATTCTTTGCACATTAAGAAATTGTAATAGTATTGTAATTGTAATGTAGTAATTGCATTTTGTCACAAAATGAGCGCAAAATGAAAATTCTCTCATTATTTACTCACCCTCATGCCATCCCAAATGTGTATGACTGACTTTCTTCTGCTAAACGCAAACAAATATTTTTAGAAGAATGTCTCAGCTTTGTAGGTCCAATGCAAGTGAATGGTTGCCAGAACTTTGAAGGTCCAAAAAGCATATAAAGGCAGCATAAAAGTAATCCATAAGACTCCAGTGGTTAAATCCATATCTTCAGAAGTGATATGATGTGTTGGTGTTGGTGAGAAACAGATCAATATTTAATATACTTTTATAAATCACCACTGGACTTTCACAGGCTTCTTTTGTTTTTGGCAATTTGCAATATCAATCTGTTTCTCACCCACACCTTTTGTTTCTGAAGATATGTATTTAACCAGAAGAAATAAAGTCATACACATCTGAATTGTATAAAGGGTGAGTAAATGATGAAAGAATAAAAAATATATTATCAAATATAAAAATAATAATAAAAAAAAAAAAAAATATATATATATATATAATGTACACTAAGAGGAATGAACACTCCTAAGGAAGAACAGATTTGCACGTTTTCTGAGGTTTGTGAATTAAATCTGTTTAAACAAGATATCCTCTTATTTCCAGATGAAATATGATAGATTTATTGATATTTGTCTTTTTGTCATTAGACAGTTAACAGTTACAGGGAACTGTAGAGAAGAGAGAGTGAGAATGAAACACCTGAGCAATTTAAACATCATACGTGTCAGGACCATATCAGATGTTGCGCACCGGTTCTGTTTTTGTGGTAACAGGATGTTCTGTGGTACAAAAGTACATTTACTTTGGTTACACAAATTTCTAAAATAATATAATTTTTGTATTATACATTTAAAATATGAATTATGTTAATATGTGTATCTGTTTGTATTTCTGTGACATCTGAATGGCATGTGACAATGGACAAGGAGGAAATATAGATTTTTATTTTAACTTGCTGAGCAGAAAAGGAAAACACTGACAGTTTTAGAAAGTAACTTAAAAGTAAAGTTATTAGTAATGTGTACTTTTTTGCTGAAGAAACCAGTAAAATAGTCTGATTGCAATTTTATTGAAGTAATCAATAATTTGTAGTGGATTACTTTTTGAGGAACTTACTAGAGGTCGGCCGACTGTGGATTGTGACTGATAACTAAGGTGGTGAAAAAGACATATAAACGATTAATTGACTAATAGTTTTTAAAATCAATTTTTTTTGTCTTGGTACTTCCTCGATGTGACGGGCAAAGACAGAGATGCTACAAGAGTTCGAAGTCACAGATGCAGTTTATTGTTCAACCAAAATTCCATTAATAACCAGAAAAAAATATGATTTGGTAGGGCTGGGCGATATGACCAAAAATATTAACAAGATATTATTTTTCATATTGTTCGATATCGACATTTATCATGATATACATACGCATTTGTACATTGTTACATTCAAATTATTGTTATATTTGGTTACATTCAGATAGCAAGTACGGGGACATTAAAGCGCTTGTGACTGAGGAATGATACTTTATGTGGGTTCAGGGGTAACCCCTGAGAGAAATTTTAGAAAATGTAAAAGTCTGACACTACAAACTAGTAATTTTATTCTTTCCTTGTCATCCATGACAGAGATGATGACATCTACTTAATTTCACAAAATTAGAATAAAAATAGATTTGATTGTCATTAGGGATGCACCGAAATTTCGGCCACTGAAAATGGCATTTTTTTTGTTTTGGCTGAAAGAGAAAAAAGGCTGAAAATATGAGCCGATATATATGCCTCCCTGCCCCTCAGTGCTCAGGTTTCACTCTTGATCGATCTAATCATAATCACAGCGCTGCCAAGCAAAGGCTGATGTCAGTGGTGTGGAAATACTATATAATACTAATAAGCAGTACCGCCGCAAACTATATTCGTACTACGCAGTCTGCGTAGGGCACCAACTACCTAGGAGGGCACCATCTTTAACTAAGTCCACCAAAGTGCCCTTCCTCGCACATTATACGTTATTCAAGGACCCGAAAGCAGTTGCGGAACACAGACGATCACTTTACGCTCATATTGCGAACACGACAATCCTCTTGACTACTGGCGCATGAATAAAGATCGATTTCCATTGCTTGCGCGGATTGCACGCAGGTATTTATCTGCACCAGCACAGAGAGAGAGAGAGAGAGAGAGACTATTCAATGCAGCATCTCATGTTCTTGATTTGCCAGAAATCTGAGAAACTTTTGTTCTTGAAGAGAAACCTGACACTTTTACTTAAATAGAAAGCAGTCCAATTTGCTATGTGTATAGCAATTACATTAAAATTTGTTTAGCCCTGCAAAACTTGTTCTTCACTTGAGGTTACATCTGTCGTTTACAGTCGAGTTTGGTTTTAAGTTCAAGCACTGATGTTTTGCACAATAATTTTATATTAAAGTGCAAATACGTTTACATAAACAGATCTCTGCCGTTCTGTGTTCTGCCTGTTGTTATCATTAAAATGACTGTGTAGTATATTTCAACTTTTTGTATTTGCAAGATGCTACCCTAGAGCTGCTAATCAGTTGAGTTTTCTATAACGTTTCATTTATTGGATAATTGGTGAAAAAACAAAAATCTGTTAAATTTGATTGTTAAAGAACTGAATAAAGAATAATATTTTTAATATTGTTATAATATATTTTCTGTCCAATTTTGGTGCGTTACTTTCAATAAAAGTGTGATAATTTTATTGATTTGTAGTTTTTCAATTCAGATTAAATTCATGAAATTATTTTAAAAGTATAATATTAATACAATTTTATATATACTATATATAAAAAAAACTATTTTAAAATAGGTATTAAAAAAAAGTCCTACCTGAGCATTTTTTCTGACCATGTCCATCCCTTTATGGCCACCATGTACCCATCCTCTGATGGCTACTTCCAGCAGGATAATGCACCATGTCACAAAGCTCGAATCATTTCAAATTGGTTTCTTGAACATGACAATGAGTTCACTGTACTAAAATGGCCCCCACAGTCACCAGATCTCAACCCAATAGAGCATCTTTGGGATGTGGTGGAACGGGAGCTTCGTGCCCTGGATGTGCATCCCACAAATCTCCATCAACTGCAAGATGCTATCCTATCAATATGGGCCAACATTTCTAAAGAATGCTTTCAGCAGCTTGTTGAATCAATGCCACGTAGAATTAAGGCAGTTCTGAAGGTGAAAGGGGGTCAAACACAGTATTAGTATGGTGTTCCTAATAATCCTTTAGGTGAGTGTGTGTGTGTGTATATATATATATATCAGCAACTATCTGCACAGATTGGCAATAAGTGATTGTTCCAAAAAGCAACTATCGGCACCAATTAATCGGTAAAACCGATACATCGGTCTACCTTTATATCTTACCTTCCGTATGGTAACACTGTTCACCATACTAGTCCTCTGCACCCATAATGGACTTGTCATTGTTGCATAGCAAAGCAAAATACAGGGACTATATTTTCTAGCAGAATGATGGCACTTAATGAATTTGCCTAATAAAATATTATTTTAGTGAAAATATGTGCCCTCTATTTCTAAACCATTTTTTAAAAAGCAGCAAGTCACTCAAGGCTGTGCTATATTGTGAATATAGTCAGCACCTATGCAAACTGCATGCACAAACAAACTATTGCACGGCGAGTCTATATTCTCTGCTGTCTGCATCACCTTGAACGTTACTGTATTAAAATCATTCTTTTTTCGCAAGCCCTTTTGTTCTATGTTTTTCAAAACATAATCAAGTGTGCTTCTTCAACTGCGCATCTTTGTGTCTAACTGTCTAACTTGGGTCGCCCGTAACTGTGGCGGATAGATGAGCAAAATTACCCACCACAAAACCCGGGTGAGATGGAGTTACTTTATATTATGCAAACGTGCAATAAAAGTAAATCTGATGCAGTTTGAATATAACACAGTCAATACACATTACCGAACCACATGAACCGAACTCAGAGCAGATCTGTTCTGTGTATAACTCATAATCAGAGCACGAGATGGAATTTGTATCGAGCACAGAACCGCTCTGAAACCACTGACCGTATCATGAGCCTCAAGTGTTTTTCGAGTATGTGTAATACAGTACAGATCAGATCGGCGCACATACTAGACACACGATACTCGTAAACTTCTGCAGATATGTATTTCAGTGTGTACTCGAAAGTGAAACAACTAAAAATAATAAAACAACCATGAACTACAAAGAACCAAATATATGCAATATGATTAACATTACTTAGGCTGATTACATCACATAGAAATATTCTGAATTTCTATTGAAATTGGCAGCTGTTCATCCTGTTTAAGCCATGTTTATCCTTACTGCCAAAAAATATTGAATGTAGTCTGGGTTGTATTTTTTTATATATATATATATATATATATATATATATATATATATATATATATTATATAGTTTTGTTCATGATTTTCGAGAATGAGGGTATCTCAAGTTCATTCATTTTGGCATCTGCAAAATTTGGCATGCTTTGATCTAGTGACAGATGAATTTGTGCCAAAATACCATAGAGTTTGAATAGACAGCCTTTGACATCAATAATTATCCACACAATTTTAACGTTCATTAGCTTTGTTGCATTATAATGTTTGCATTAAGCTGTTTTTTACCCTATCACAACAGACCTGTGACCCAATTTTGTGTCACGACCCACCAGTTGAGAACCACTTATAAAGACTATAATGTTGCCTGCATAAAATTCCAATTTAACATGATCAGATCACATGTCCTGAGCCCACAGGAATGGAACAGCCTGGTTAAACAACTGAATTCAGAGTCCAGTTTTTTGGGGTTAAAGTGTGTTTACTCTCACTAACAAAATACATACAAAACGGGCATAAACAAGCAAAAGCGAGGCTACATTTCTAATCGAAATCTTCACATTCTTTATTGATGCTATGTAGAGTGGGTCCATTGCTGTAGATTGTGGTCGTGTGTGAAGTGTGGAGCCCCTGGTGGGTATATCGCCACTCTGATCTTTTTACGGATTCTCATGACATCCTCTTTCTACTGGCTATCACACTTTTGCTCTATGCTTTTTTTCTAAAATGAAATGGCAGTTGCCATGGGCATCTGTACCAACATGATAAGACTTTAATTGTACCAATATTTGCTCCAGGGTTCAAATAATTTTACAGACTGTCACATGAACGGTCAAATGCTCCACCTTCTAAATAGCTTTGTGATATATTCCATTAAATAGGCATGTTGTTGCAGGGCTCTTTTATTTTTTTACTTACTTACAATTTTACACCAAATATCCAGTTGATGGAAATGACTATTCTGCTAAATTTATTGTGGTGAACTATTCCACAAATATCAATTACTGTCCGTTGTGAATAAAAAAAAAATTATAATAATTCTAGGGCAGAGATATTTAGCAGAATCCTCAAGCTGCTGTTATCCATATACTTAAAAGGAATGGGGACCAGGGCTTGTCAAGCACCAAAAGTATAGTGCTTTGTATGTGGAACAGACCCAAATTGGGGCCCAGTGGTGCCTTAGCGGTTAAGGCTCTGGGTTACTGATCAAAAGGTCGGAGATTCATGCCCCAACACCGCCAAGATACCACTGCTGGTCCCTTGAGCAAGGCACTTGACCCTATCTGCTCCAGAGGTGCTGTTTCATGGCTGACCCTGCGCTCTGACCCCAGCTTAGTTGGGATATGTGAAAACAACTGCATTTCATTGGCTCTGTACCTGTACTCTGCACAATGACAATAAACTTGAATCTTAATCTTAAATTGAAGTTATTATTCAGTGTGACAAAATGTTGACAGATCTTTTATATTTAGGTGAAACTATCCCTTTAATGTCCTTTCAAAATCAATGGGAAAATATATCTTAATATTGTATAGGTTACATCAGGGTTGCCCTCATACTCCTCTAAAGCATGCTAAGGAATACATTCTGTCAATGGAGCTAAATATATTAAATGGACCTCTTAAATCTTACTTGCAATATGCTCTACAAAAAAGTCTGGCTTATGCGAGCAAAAATCGTCAATTTACAGCATTAAGGCCTTTTCCGGTGGCACCATAAAAATAAACAAACAAAACATAGAATCTTTGCATATTTGTAAAATTTTCTAGTATTATTATTCTACATGCTTATATCAGTTTCATATAGATCAGGGGTTCTTTACCTTAAGTAGATCAAGCCGCTCAGAGCCTGATATAAACTATACCCATTTATACACACCAATGTAAAATATCGACAGTCCTTCACATTCGTGTATATACGCTGGTACATTGGGGGAATCCCAGAGTTTAATATAAGAGGGAAACCCCATTATTGCAGCGCAGTTCCACTCCAGGTCGTGATAGAAAGGTATGGAAACAAATAGCAACAACTCTGGAATATCTGGAAATAAAGCGAAGCAACGGAGAATAAAATAGCAAAGTCTTTCTCGGATGCCATGTTTGTTATTTACACAATTGTCATGGGAAAATTATGGGTAGGTTTAGGTGTAGGGTTGGGGTTTAGATTAGGGTAAGTGTTGTTGTAGGGTTAGGTTTAGGATTAGGGGTAAAGGTTATCAGTGTAAATATAGATTTAATTAAAGGGTTGGGGTTAGGGTTGCAGGTATTTTAAATGTAAGTACAATGCAACAACAGGCTTCCGTAAATATGTAGTTTATACGTAGGGTTACGTCCTACCAACACTCAAATATTTAGTAGTGCATAAATTGTGACTTAGTGCCCATTTACGCCACTACTAGGCTAAATTGTAACGTACGTATAGCTGGTGCAACCGGCCCCTGGATCCTTATAATAATTTTGTAAATATGATTTAATTATTCCAAAACAAATGTTATTAAACATTGCAAGTATTTATGGTAAAGTTTTTACAAAAAAAATATAGATAATAAATAAATTATTATTGATATTATATGTGACCTGCTCCATCATTTTAAGTTGCATTGACACAGAATCACATTTTGAGTCTTTCAAGCTCCAGTCCACTGTCAGCCATCTTTGGAATGCTCTCGGGAGGCTATTTCCAGTCATGACAATGCAGCTCCTATCTACTTGAATGGGAAAAGTCAAAAATCTAAAAAATGGTTGGTCAAGATTATGGTCAAAGGACATATTTACAATCAGCAGTAAAATCTGACAACACTGGAATCATAAATTGTGCTTCTTTACCTCAGATTAAACAAAAAAAAAAAAACATTCTCGGCTTGTATAGCTAATGCGCATATGCATTGTCGAGTTGATTGACAGACATTGTCTGTTCTTCTATTCCAAACCATTGCCGAGATATAATAATGTAAGCGTTGGCTGTCATAAAACCTTGTTTTTGAGAAAACAGCCTCTAAAGATTCCTTTCTCGCTGACATGCAGAGGTCACGCATCCACCGGCACTGAAGTGGTTAAATTCTTTGAAATGAGTTGTATCCACTCCACATCTGTTATTGCATCTCTGACAGTGATGGTACTTCAAATTTTAGCAAATTGCTCTCTAAAAAGCTTCTCTACAGTTCAGTTTATTAAAAAAACTTTCCTGATGGAAATGTATCGAAGGTTATTGATGTCATTGACGTCTTCCCGCTGTTGCAACACTGATTTGCTGAGCACCTTCAATTAATGTGTTTTTCATGCTATAATTTTGTAGTAAAGAGGAGCGCTGGTCAGAGTAGAGACACTATATTCAGTGCTCCTCTCTGAATTGACTTCAGCACAATTTGGCACGTAACATTTAAGAGCATGAAAACAACATTTATAGTTTGAATTTCATGATAACATTGACATCGTTTGAAAAATGAGACCATTTTTCTTATTTAAATTGCACAAAACAGTCATAAATCAAGTTTTTTTTCAATAACGGCCAGTTGTAACTTAAGACTCATTTTGATGGTGTGCGTCACATATGGATGTTCACTCCCCTCTTTTAAACTCTCCATGCCCCCCTTGGAGGGTGCTCCCCCCAGTTTGAGAACCACTATATTGGAATATTATACCACTATATTGTATATTGGAAGGCACA
Source organism: Xyrauchen texanus (assembly GCF_025860055.1). Classification (NCBI taxonomy): domain Eukaryota; kingdom Metazoa; phylum Chordata; class Actinopteri; order Cypriniformes; family Catostomidae; genus Xyrauchen; species Xyrauchen texanus. The sequence goes on along the minus strand of NC_068278.1, from coordinate 5,986,030 downwards.
AAATCACAGCAAACATTGCAAAAAATATATTGTAATATGTAGTGCGGTATGTGTTAACACTCACATCAGAATATAATTCAAGAGCAATTAATGAAACTTTTAATTATTCACACAAAGCCTACACCAGTTGGACCTTTGGAGTCACATCTCTGGAGGTGGTAATCATGTGGGTCTATGTCTATATGCTGCTAATTGTCTAATAAGTGTTTATGGCATTTGAATGAATACCAATGCATGCAAACAAATTAGCTGTAATTTCCACAAAAGCAGGAGAAATTTGATAATAAGCGGTGACTCACAGAGGATTTTCTCCTCTTGTAATAGTCAGAAACACAAATGTCAAGAAAAAACAAAGCAAAGCCACATTTTTACCAAAATAAAAAGACATTAGGGATTAAAGGACTATTTGGGGGTTCAATACAAGTTATATTCTATGGACAGCATTTGTTACATAGTATTTATTACCACAAAAATGTATTTTGTCTTGTCCCTGCTTTTCTTTAAAAAACCACAAATCTGGGTTACATTGAGGCACTTACAATGGAAGTGATTGGGGCCAATCCGTAAAAAAAAAAAAAAAAGAAGAATATAGCCACAAGATGTAAACAATATGAATGTTAACATGATTTTAGTGTGATCAAATTGTGTAACCTTTGTAAAGTTATATCAAAATGTACAACTTTGTTGCCATGACAGTGTAACACGTATCCCCTGTAATCCCAGTGTCTGCATAGTCTGCTGCAAAAATGACCGTTTAAACAACTATGCAACTCAAATATAAACCAATCTTAACAGAAGAATTAATGTAAGTGCTTTTATAAAATTATAACCATTCTCTTCCATTGGAAGTGCCTCACTGTAACCTCCATTTTTTCTTTTTTAAGAAAGAGAGTGATGAGTTGAAGTTATTTTTGCCACAAATGCTTTCGTTTGAGTTGAACCAGATATTCAATACAAGTTAATATTCTTTTAAGGTTGTATCAATTTTTTTTTCAAAAATGTCTATAGTCCAAATCCTTATACCTGCACAAGTCACCTCCACAGTAAAGATGACACCATGACCCCAGGGCCAGTGTGAGATAATTTTGGACCACTTGATGGTGGCTCAAGGGCTGCGTATAAACTATACACGTGCTATTAGGCCTTGCAAACTTGAAGGGTTAGTTATCCAAAAATTATAAATTCCTGTGTGGAACACAAGGAGAAATGTAATTTTTTTGTGTGCTGTTCTTTCCCGTGCAATAAAAGTGAAGGGGACTGAAGCTTTCAGTCCCTAACATTCTGCCAAACATCTCCGTTCGTGTTCCACGGAAGAAAAAAAGAAAGTTATACAAGTTTGCAACTTGGGGTAATCAGTTACATCAACAAATTGAAGTGAAGTGAAGTGAATTGCACGTTTAAGTAAGAAGAACTGTCAGATTTTGATTTTGTACTAATGCGTGTTGACTGCTCTTATTAAACTCGCACTCGCATTTTGATGGCACATAAATTAAAATTTAACTCTTTGACTGAACTTCAAATTAACAAGCAATCTCAATTTAAATACTTCAGGTAAAGGAAACTAGCTAGAATTAGCTAGTACAGTGAATGCATGTTGAGTGGTAAATTTTTTTTTTTATCTCAAAACAATAAAACAATTCAGGTTACTTAAAAGGTGTCAGGTTTGTGAACTCAAAAGAGAGAGGAAGTTCTAAAATAAATTTAACAAATAACATTTTTCCAGCAAAATTATGTTTTTGAGCATATAGATATTAAAATGTTTTTTTTATTTGCAAATGTATTTTTCTGTCATATATAAACATATGTTGGATAAAATAGCTATTTATCATATTTATGGTAGGGTCAGTGAAAATTTTGGCAGGGCAGCAAATATCTGAACTACTGTTGCAACCCAGCCAGTAGAAAACCTTAGTGTTGAGCCTTGCAAATGGTTAATCGTATTAAAAAGCGAGAGGACTAATTTGACAGCAAAACACGAAACAAGCTCGTCAGATAAAGAAGGAACATACATTACTTTATGATTAGGTGGCGATAGGCCATAAACACACAATCTAAAAAAACAATCTTTACTCCGGAAGACTTTCTTGGCACTTTGCCTACAGAGCACTGGGTCGTTTCAGGTCAGGCCTGGCGCGTTGTTGTATAGGAAGTGCGGAGCATTCGACTCTCTGTATTTCACTTCCTTGTTTTTCACGTGTCAGACTCATATTTGAGAAATCAGACAGTGAGAAGACGGCAAAGCGGCAGAAGGTGGATGAGCACGTCACAATTTTATTCTTTTATAAATTTTTTTGTGTACAACAGCAAACACACACAGTTTGTGCATCAAAAATGCATGAGGAGTCACCATGCACACACACTGGGGATCAGTCTGAACAGGTCAGGATGTTTAACATGGGCTTTTGTTTCTTTTCTTCTTCCCTCCACATTTGTTTATAGTATTATTTGTGTTTAAGGATGGCATGATATTCTTTGATATTTGAAGGCCTATTTACGTATGAATTTTGCTTCTCGTGTTTCACATGCAAGCATTTGAATGGCTAAAAGATACTTTCGACTTGGTGTAAAGGCATATTAACAGATTTTTTTCCCCTTCGTTAATGTGCATCCTGTGTTCAATTTGTGTATTTGTTGCACGTTAAAAGGGTTCCCAAAAGCAGTTGCTCTACATTTAGTGAAGCCGCCTATTCAACTAGAAATGAATGCTCGCTAAATAAAAAAAATAATAAATAACGAAATAAATGATGAATGCCGCCAGGAGAGTGACACATATTTTGCCATCTCATTTGGCGACCGGTAAAAGTCTGTTGTTTAAGCTTGTCTAAGGAATGTCTGTATTACACAAAATCATGCTCAAAAAGAGAACGAAAAGACAAAAGTGATATTTTATTCATTAGGGCTGTCTGTCTTTGTGCGTTCACATGCAATCTGGTCTGCATTTATATGCTAACATAATTTAGTCCTCTAACCTAAGGCAGAGTTTACCATCCCCTCAACGGACCTCGGCCGAGTGTGTGTGCAGCTAGTGTTACTAATATCTCATCATGTGTGTGTGTGTGCGCGTGTGTGCGTGTGTGCTGTTGATTTCTCATTTACTAAGAAACTTGGGGAGCAATCTCAAAATGTGACATCTGCTGTTATTTGGGATAACTTTGGATATCTTTTTCTTGGTGTAAATGTCATCTCTCCTTAACAGCAAATATTTATATGATATGTTATCTGTGATATTTATTCTTGAATTTAATGAATGTTTTCCACAAATGGCAACAGCATTTCACATGTTACAGTTGATGTGCTGTGTTGGTGTTGTAATGCAAACCTGCCTGTAGGGTTCATGTAATTGGAGCAAAGGTAATTAAATCCTTAGATTGATTGATCGTTTAGCCGCTCTTTCATAGAGAAGATTTTAACGGCATATTATTGTCTAATTTGAAATTGCAAAATGTTGATTTTTTTTTACAGCACACTTTTGTGAGTAATTGTGCTGTAATCCAGGGATTGGTTATTAACCGGAGTACATGGTGTTGACTAGATTATCTAAAGCAAATAGCTGGATACGCTTTGAAAATGTTGGTTGAAAATGTTGTATATGAGTGTGGTTTTTCAACTGTTCAGGTGTTTTGGGTTAACCCTGTCAAAAAAGTAGTGGTTGAACAATATAACACTTTTTTTTTTTTTAATAGCCAATTCCGATAACTGTGACGATAATCGCTAATATACAGGAAATTATACAATTAAATGACAGCAAATATGATGCATTTCTAAATTTCACAATTTCTGAATTTAAATGAACATTTATTTTATACAATATTTATTCAAAATCACTATAAATATTTGAAAATTAGATAGGTCAAAAGTACTGGTACTTCTGTAACAAGTACTGGTGATTTAATGGTCTTCTTTGGTGATCTTTACTGACAAACCAATATTTGTAGATTTTTGAATGAATGTGTGGTCTGTTTTTGCCTTCAATGGGCGTCCAGTTTTTATGGGGTATTTCGCTAATTTCAATAGATTGTGGACTAGCAACCTCGCTCAGATTCGCATGTGGCAATTTGCAGTGTCCGTGTGTATGGTAAGGATATTTTGGGAAATTGACATTGGCTAAAACCTCCGAGCAAGGAAAAGTATGTCACATCAGTGATTCAGTGGGTGTCACAATTCTTGTCCTGTTCTGAATTATTCTGGTTCAGAATTGCTGCCAAAATAAAGACCAATACTGCCACTTTGATTTCTTGCCTTGTTACTTTTTTGGGGGTATTTCAACATACATAATTTAACTGAGGTTTTGACAGTCAAGAAAGACACAATCAGGCTATTAACACCTGTAAACAAACAGTATGGATGTCCGTGACATCAAAAAGCATATCGAATTTGGAGGAAATGAGGTCAGCATACCATTCAGCTTCATTAATATATTGATGTCCATTTTATACACTATAGTTTGTTTCCGTTATAAATAAATTCTCGGTGCTACCTCACTCTCTTATTGTTTCTGCCTCTGTGCCATTAAAGACCAGCCTCAGAGGCAAAGGACAATGCGTGAATGCCGAGCATTGTAAGTCACATTTGCATATTTGAGATTTATATTATTCAAATGCTTGACATCCCCTCTCCCTCCTTCGCTTTGCCCGACACCCCACCCTCACCTTTTTCTTGTCTTCTCTCTCCCTCTCTTTGCTGCACCCCCAATCCCTGATAAAAATTATTATTCCCAGTCACCGCACGGCATGCGTTATGAGATGGCCGCCTCATTAATAAGCGTCTCTGATTAACCTGAATTCAGCTCCGGTTCTTTCTTACTTTTTCGCTCTGTCTATCTGTCATCTGTGTTATTATTCCTCTCTTTCTTTGCAGTCGCCCTGTACTCTTTGTCATGCCAGCAGGGCAGATCCGTCTGGGTCCCTTCCAGACAAACTGACCTCTAGGGACGTATTGACAGTTAGCTTTACTGAGCGAACAGACATATAGAGCCACAATGATGGATACAGCACACACACAAACCAGTTTCCTGTTTTTTGTGGCCATGAAACTCAGAGATTCCCTTCTAAGATTTTTGGGAGAGGGAAAAGAAGAGGGGGAAAGGAAAATTACTTTTTTTTTTTTTTATTAAATTTTTTGTGAAAAAAGGGGGTTGGGAGGGATCTAATTAATTTTGAAGGATCATCGGCCCCTTTCGTCCAAGGCAGTGAGTGAGTGAGAGAGGGAGGGTGGGCAGGCAGGCAACAGAGGGGTGAGCGGGTGGGTGGAGCGAGACTGGGGAGAGAATAAGAGTGACGGGGGGGGGGCAGACTGATTAGAATTCTGGGCAGGTAGCAGGCGGCTGCTGTGCACCCACTGTGGGCCAGGCAGAGAGGAGGGGAACGCCCGCCCGCCTTCCGAAATGTGTATGTGTGTGTGTGTGTGTGTGACGATCTCGAGTTTCAGTGCTGGACGTACACCATACTTTTGTTACCAACTTTCACCCTAAATCACCCTGAATGGCTTGCGGTGTAGTATGCCACTATTCCAAACCTATGCATTCGTAATATTTACATTAACATTTATATATATTCATTAAGCTGGTGCTTTTATACAAAGCAGCTTACAAATTAGATTATTGCACATAGAACTATTTAGGAACATTTTCAAATATATTCACATTTTGAAGACATTATTTCAGGTGGTGAAAAAATCTACAAGACACCTGTCAAAGACCTCTGTTTAAGTCAACATCATCTACTACATCCACAAGAGAGGGGAATGAATCAGTGTAAACCAATCAGAACTGTGTTGTAGTGATTTTTGTTTTGTTTTTTAGACCCACTTTATATTAGGTGTCTTTAACCACCATGTTAAACTATGTAGTTACACTGAAAACCTTAGCCTTAACCCTAAACCTAATCCTACCACAATCCTTACACTAAACCCTAACACCGAATCTAAACCCTACCCCTTAACCTACCCGTACCTCAACCTCAGTAGCAACAAATGTTTTATCTTGTGAGAACTGTGCAGACAACATGTAGTTACACAATGAATACACTGTATTGTATGTATGTTAATTGAGTACATAGTAGTTAAAGACACCTTTTTTTATACAAAGCGACTGACAATGCATACAAGGTATTCCCTGGGAATCAAACCCATGAACTTGACGTTGCAAGTGCCATGCTCAACCAGTTGAGCTACAGGAACCTTTATTATTGCTTTTAACAAATGTGCATAAAATTATATAGCCAAAAGATTTAGCCAGTTCATATTCTCAAATATTTAGTAAAATGAGTCAAATAATTCTGTAGACGCTTCTATGTTAAATTAGTGTTGCTCAGTAGCCGATACTAGTGTACATAGTACTACCGAGAACTCAAGCTTCAGAATACTGGTGTTACCACAGTGTTTGCCATTAAATACCATAGAATGTACATACCTTATGTAGCGCACGTGGATACTGTAAAAGAGCAAGGCATGGTCAAGACACAACCGCCAAAGACTTCACTCTGGGGGCCATTCACTCTGAACACGTCCATTTTTTCTATGTTAATATTGGCTAGATGAATGACTTGGACCGGTGCATTGTATCTTGCTGTTTTGTCAGTTTCTCTTGCAGTAACGATGCATCTTTTTAGACGCTGTGTCAATTTAAAAGAAAATTCCACTTGCGTTCTATTCACTGAACTGAGTCTGTTTTAGCCCAATAATGTAAATCACCATCAGCACTGGACACACATTCAAAATTGTATTTCTCATTTTAGCATTCAAATGTGCATTTTTATCTTAAAATCAATGATTATTTGAATTTCACATTTTTATTTGACAGCTTTAAGGAAGACCACAATACAAGTACCGCTACCATACTAATTTTGGTATATTAACAGTGTTGTAAAATGCTAGATCTGAAGGGAAGTGTAGAAAAGCTGTTATTATTATTATTATTATTATTATTGCATTAAGCTAGTTGGCTAGTTTGTTTGTCATGTGTTCCCAGAAAATGGGTCTTCAGCCATGATTGTAATGGATTCCACTATTCAGGTTGTGCCATCTGTTATAAGATAAGCTACAAAACTATTCCTAGTTCAACAGTGTGTCATCGGTTGGGCTGGGTTTTGATACAGATTTCCTGAACTGATTGGAGTCAGATCCAGAAGCTCTGAATGCAATACTTGTCTGATTCATTTGGGCATTGTAACACAGTTCAGTTGAAAGGAGGAGGCGAGAACCGGCTTGATAATATAAATAATAAACTTTACCAAAAGAGAATCACTTATCACAAATGTGTAAAAATATATGTGGTCTTTGTGTCTTTAAGCATACATAATGAGCTCTTAAACAAATTGCCCTTTCACAGTAGCCATGATTGAGGATCATTAACCATTAATAACATCATAAGAACTTATAAATATGATTACCATTTTATATGATAAAAGTTATGTATCTCTCAAATGCTTTTATAATTTTAATAAAATCCATACAGTATGTTCAAACTAAACCCTTTTAGTAAATGTGTGTTGCTAAAACTGTCATTTGGAAAAGTTGTGTACATGTTTCTTGCAATATATGTTGCATTAATCTATTAACTTCTCGCTCCATCAGTCAAATACATTTACTCTAGGATAATATTATTCTCAGTTCTTGGCATATTTCACGTCCGAGTCCAACCAGCTGCTGTCTTGAGACGCGCACCGGCCACATACTGAATCAGTGTTTAATTGAGAACCTCTGCAGTCGGATAAGTCTGAATCGCTAATTAATCATTTAGGCTGTCAGTCTCAAGTTCACTAAAAAGAATAGTCTCAAAAGGATGAGTCTGCATTTTTTTTTAGTTTTTTTTTTATGGATTACAAAGTGAGATATGCTTTAAAATGTAGTGGAGTAAAAATAAGTTTCCCAGTATGAAAATACTCTTAAAGATAGATTAACATATTTACATATATGTACAATAACAACGTAAAAAATACTTTCTTACCATCCACCACTGATAATAATAAATGACAATACTGTAAGTAAATTGTACATTGTACCAGCATTTTTTATGTAATTTACCTCATTTGCAGTGCTAGGATGAGTAGTTCATCCCACATAAAAAAAATATATATAAATACATTTACACAGTCAGTCTTTGTCCTTTTTTTTTAAATTTTCAAATACACTTTTGCTTAAAATCAAAGTTTGTAATGTTGTGATTCATCTCGGAGCTGGTGGGTTTGGTTCAAGGCTTAGAACTCTTTTATTTAAATTCCTGTGGAGAAAATCAATGGGAAAACCAAGGCCACTGAAAAAGTGGGCGTCACTGTTGCACTCTGACTCTGTAGTGCGTTGTGTGGAGTGAATGTAAAAAAATATGTATGTATGAATGAATGAAACGTATGAAATATTTGAGAGGCTAATGGAGTGTTTTGTAAAGCTTTTATGTCTGTTACATCTAATGTACCCTAAAAAGCTTTTGAAAGGTCTTCAAACTACGCACCCAAACTACGCAAGTCTCGCGGCTGGCATGTGTTTATCAGGAAACGTTTACCTCCTCTGCCTGTATCAATATGCATGATACAGGCATTGTCTATACCATGTAGCGCGACAGACAGTACAGACAAAGCACCTTTTTTTTTTAAATCGAGCACGTGGCTTTGATCATGGTCTCTGTTCTCTGCCACTTATATTCATATGCATATTTTCTGTCTGTGTGGATGGTGATCAAACAGATCCGTATGCAATATGTGCAGTACAGTATGCATCTCAGACTACATTAACATTAATTCCTCACCTTTAGGGGTTCTGCTCTTAATTAATATAATGAATATACTGATGGTAATCATTTGAATAACAAAGTTCGTTTCTGCTAATAAATGACACCTTGAATCATCCGGCTTGTGGAGGAGAGATATATTATTACTTCTAAGGTATCATAAAACACTGAAACCGACTCAAAAATTCCATAGACTTGCACTGAAAGAGGAATCAGAACCATATCTACAGACTTGATGTGGTGTCTTTTGACTAAGGCCAGGAAACGACCAAGGGATGTGTGGGAGATTTTACCGCAATCCGGGAGGCGGAAGAACGAATCTCAGTTGCCTCTGCGTCTGACAGCCAATCCGCACATCTTAACATGTGGCTTGAGCATGTTGAAACGGAGACCTAGCACATGGGGAGGAAGCCCACTGAGAGCGAGAACCACATTATAGCGACCACGAGGAGGTTACCCTATGTGACTCTACCCACCTTAGCAACCGGGCCAATTGGTTGCTTAGGAAGCCTGACTGGAGTAACTCAGCACACCCTGGATTCAAACTTGTGACTATTATTCAAGCTTAAAGTACCACCTTCATATTTTTGCAAGTAGCAGTCAGCAGGGGGCAAGTGCAACTTCTGCTCTACAGGTACACTTATCGAAAGCAGGCAGCAAAAAACGAGGAACCTCATACAGCAGGACATGTTTTTGCATTCAAAAGACAGCTGGGCTGTTTCACACCTCAGGATAAGATGTTGGTTTTATGGCCCAGTGTATTGTTGTCACGGTAACAAAATTTCAATTTCAATACCAATTTCGATACCACAGCAAAAATATGCTAATATTATAATGTGCTATTTAACACTGATTATTTTTTATTATTTAATAATTATTTTAATAATTATAGGTTAATAATAATTATTAGTAATGAAGTTTAATTTCAGTTTCATCATCAAAATGGTGTCTAATTAATACATTCTTAAAACTTTTAACAAGTGAAAATATAACTTTTAACATGACATTGCATTTTTCTTTTGGCGAAACTTTTATTCAACAGTTGTCTTGCTTGTGATATTTTGATTAATTATTATTATTATTTTTAAAGTGAATATTGCATTTTACTATACAGTTGTAATATATTTTTCTTCAATTTCAGGTATCTAGATTTTATTTTGAATCTTGCTTTTATTATAATGTGTGTTTTTTGCCAGAAGCTTCACTTTTCCGGATAAACAGTTCACGTCACGGCGCAGAATGATCATTGAAGCCTTTTAAGTCACTTCTGAAATCTCATCTGTTTAACTGGCCTTTGAGTCTGACAAATTAAATGTAGGACACAGTTTGTAGTATTTGTATTTTAGAGTACTGGTGTTTGTGTATGTGGTAATTTTGAAATGTTTTAAATTGTATTACTGTGAAGTCAGCTCAGTTGATTTAAATGTAATATAAATAAAGTTGAGCTAAGATTAAAGTGCAAATGCTGTGATTTTAATTATATAAATATATATTTTAAATGTGTTGCGTGGTTCACAGTAGTTTAGTGCTCTGCTCTGTCATCTCATACAGTGTGAATGATTCTCAATGTCTGTTAAGTTTCTAGTGGATGAGCGGGACCGATTTATTTAAAGTTTGCTTAACCACAGTAAGACTGCAGCCTTTAGCGGTTTAATAAATCAAACGTCATGATTTTAATTTGATTAACTAGATTTCCAGATTTCGGTACCAGTGTAAAGCAGTCAGTGGAAAGGAGGAGGCGAGAACTGGCTTGACAATATAAATAATAGTTTAATTATATACTTAAAAGACAACAAACACACATATGACGGATTGTGCGGTAGATCTCTCTCTACCGCACAATCCTTCGCAGTCAGCCTTTATCCCTCTCGGAGGCTTGATTATCCTGATAAGGGACCGGGTGTGTATGATCACAACCCGGCTACGCCCTCCGCCCTGCCACACATATACACAGGGCCGCCGCTGGCCAAATTGATGCCCTACGCAGAGTTCCAGGTGGACCGCGTGAAGCGATCGTCTGTGTTCCACAACTGCTTTCGGGTCCTTGAATAACATATAACGTGCGAGTAAGGGCAGCTGGTGGACTTTCTGGTGCCCTCCTAGGGTAAGATAGTGTCCTAGGCAGACTACGTAGTATGTGTGTAGGGAGCGGTGGTACTGCATATACAGTATGTGTACAATTATGTTACTTTTTTATATCAGTAAAAGCCATACATGATCATACATATTACATGTGTTTTACATATATTGTGATATATCAGAATTATGTATGAGTTTTTCATAAAAACTATGACAGCATCAAATGGAACGAATCGGTTACCTTACGTAACCTCGGTTCTCTCTAGAAGAGGGAACGAGTATTGCGTAAGCTAGCATACGCTACGGGAAAGATTCATCTTTTCTGAGATATTGAAGCCAAAAAATTATCCTTAATTTTGTATCCATTGTCAACGCAGTGCAGCAACTGCATACCTTGAGCGGGCTAGCTAGCGAGCTCATAGGTAGCTCTGCGGCAACTGCTGCAGCCTATAGACGAACTTGAGTGAACTTGCGTCCAATGACAGGTGCCCGCGCCGTCACTGTATCAAAGCCCGCCAAAATGGGCGTGGCTAGAGTGCATATAAGCGGAAGTTTCGTAGGCTGGAACCCTGGTTTTCATTGAATGAAGCGAAAATCGCCGTGGGCGCAAGCACGGCCGGCTCACGCAATACTCGTTCCTCTTCTAGAGAGAACCAAGGTTACGTAAGGTAACCGATTCGTTCTCTTACGAGAGGTTCTCTCGTATTGCGTAAGCTAGCTTACGCTCACGGAACCCATTGTCAACGCCGTGCGCGCCAAGCATCCACTGCATGAGCCCCGGGGTGGGGGACCCGGGGAGCCCTTGTGAGTGGGGGAATAATATTTGGCCGGCAAGAGTGCGGGCCAGTGTGTGTGTAATACATAAGCACATAGTGGGAAGGGAACGACAGAGCGGCGGTGCCGGTCTGTGTGGAATGTGTCCCATCAGTGCAGCTCACCAGGGGAGCTGTAGCGTATTAAACCGCTAGTAGTTTCGCCTGCAGGGCGGGCACTTCCAGATTGTAAAATCTGACAAAGGTGGAGGGGGAAGCCCAGCCCGCTGCCACACATATGTCATGAATGGAAATCCCGCTGGACCATGCCCACGAGGCGGCCATGCCTCTAGTGGAGTGAGCCCTAATGCCTAACGGGCATGGTAGGTCTGTTGACGCGTACGCGGCAGCAATAGCGTCCACTATCCACCTAGACAGTGTCTGTTTCGAGGCGGCGAAACCCTTGGTGCGCCCTCCGAACGAAACGAAAAGCTGCTCAGAGCGTCTGAAAGAGGCGGAGCGCGCAGTATACAATCTCAGTGCCCTGACTTGGCAAAGGAGATTGGCGTCGCGTTCGCTATCGGATGCTGGCAGCGCCGATAGGGAAATGATTTGTGCTCTGAAAGGAGTACCAATCACCTTGGGGACATAGACGTGTCTAGGCTTTAAAATGACCTTGGAGTCACTTGGTCCAAACTCAAGACACGCAGCGCTGACAGACAGCGCGTGAAGGTCTCCCACACGTTTAACTGATGACAGGGCAGTCAGAAGAACAGTTTTGAGTGAAAGGTATTTCAAATCCACGGATTGAAGCGGTTCGAAAGAGGGGGCTTTCATAGCTTCGAGAACTACGGAAAGATCCCAGATAGGAACCGATGGGGGGCGCGGGGGGTTCATCCTTCTAGCTCCCCTGAGGAAGCGGATGACCAGCTCGTTTTTTCCCAGTGACTGACCCTGCAGGGGTTCAGCGAACGCCGCGACGGCCGCCACGTACACTTTGAGCGTGGATGGGGATCTGCCCTTATCCAGCAGCTTTTGTAAAAACACGAGCAGCGACAACACCCCACATGTCCGTGGGTCCAGGTCTCTGTCGGTGCACCATTTTGAAAACACAGACCATTTGGACGCATAGAGCCTTCTCGTGGAAGGGGCTCTAGCATGTATGATAGTGTTTATTACTCATTCTGGCAAAGCGACGGGTAGTCGTTGATCACCCACGCGTGCAGCGCCCAGTGCTCTGATGCCAGATCGTGCCGCGAGCTTGAGAGAGGAGATCTGCTCTCACTGGAATGGGCCACGGGGCTGTCAGTGACAGCTGCGTAAGCTCTGGGAACCATGTCTGATTCTCCCAGCGCGGGGCTATGAGGAGCACCGAGTGACGCGTTTCCCTGATCCTCTGCATTACCTGTGGCAATAGCGAGACGGGAGGGAAGGCGTAAAGCGGGCGGTTGGGCCAGTCCTGGGCCAGCACGTCCTATCTTTTCGAGAAAAATACTGGGCAGTGAGAGTTCTCTTTGGACGCAAAGAGGTCTATCTCTGCTCTGCCGAATATGCTCCATAACTTCTGGACTGTTTGAGCGTGCAGGGACCATTCCCCTGGGGAAATATTGTCTCTGGACAGTCTGTCTGGGCCATCGCTCAGGTGGCCTGGCACGTGCGTCGCCCTCAGCGAGCGCAGGTGGCACTGGGACCAACTCGGTATGCGTTTCGTCAGATGGAAGAGGTTCCTGGATCTGACACCGCCCTGACGGTTTAGATAGGATACCACAGATCTGTTGTCCGAACGGACCAGGACGTGGTGACCCTGAATGACCGGGAGGAAGCGCACGTGCGCGTACTCGACCGCTATCATTTCCAGACAATTTATGTGAAGGAGCTTTTCCTGAACTGACCATAGGCCAAAAACCGGAGAGCCCTCGCAGACCGCGCCCCAACCCGTGTTGGACGCGTCTGTCGAGATGACTTTTCGGCGAGATACAGCTCCCATCGTCACTCCCCGCTGATACCATTCGGCCACTGTCCAGGGCTGCAGAGCTGAGATACAGGTCTGAGTCACTCTGATCGGCTGGCGGCCCGTGGCCCAAGCCCGGCGAAACTCCCGGGTGTTTAGCCAATGCTGAAGCGGGCGCATGCTCAGTAAACCCAGCTGAAGTACTGCTGCGGCTGAGGCCATGTAACCTAGCATTCTCTGAAATTTTTTCAGAGGTGTGAGGCTGTTCATCTGAAAGGACGCGGCTAGTCGCTGAACACGGCGCGCGCGCTGTGTAGATAAGCGAGCCGTCATTGCCGCGGAGTCTAGTTCTATTCCAAGGAAGGAAATTGCCTGACTGGGCTGTAGTGAGCTCTTGGTCCAATTGACTGCAAGACCCAAACTGTTCAGATGACTGAGGAGAACTGTCCTGTGAGACAGAAGCTCCGTATGTGACTGTGCCAAAATCAGCCAATCGTCCAAATAGTTCAGAATTCGCAAGCCCTGACTCCGCAGGGGTGCGAGCGCCGCATCCATGGACTTCGTGAAAGTACGGGGTGCTAAAGACAGGCCGAACGGAAGGACGGTGTATTGATAAACCTGGCCGTCGAAGGCGAATCTCAAGAATGGCCTGTGACGGGGATTTATCTGAATCTGAAAGTAGGCATCTTTCAGATCGAGAGAAATAAACCAGTCCCCCTGGCGCACATGCTTTTTACATGGCTGTAAAACCTCGACTCGCTCAGAGAAGGTGGCACTCTCTCTATGGCCCTTTTGCACAGAAGGTTTGCTATTTCTGAACGAAGCATGCAGGCTGCTTCCGTGTTCACAGTAGTTTCGAGCCAGCTCTGAAGCGGGAGGGCGGCGATCGAACTGTAGCAAATAGCCCTGTTTTATTGTGCTTAACACCCATTTGGATATCCCTGGGATAGCTTTCCACGCTTTGAAGCGTAACGCTAGAGGGTGAATGGCCAAGTCGCCCTGATTGCCGCACACATCGAGCTGAACAGAATGTGTGAGCCGCTTACTGTGCTTATGCATGACTGCTCGCAGACAGCAGGGACAGGCTGTTCTGTGAGTGACTTCCCGATTGAGGTGAATGGGGAAAGAGTCACATCTGTGAAGTGATGCGCGAGCATAGTCACGGGCATGGGACTTACATACAGAGAGGTGTTTGCTGGCCGTGTGACAGAGCGGGCAGAGAAGGGGCGCACGCACGGATTCGGTGGGCGCGTTTATTGACTCTAACACTCGAGCTGGCTGTGCCTGCTTTATGTGTGTGGGCTCTGATAGGGACACGGGAAGTGTAATGCTTGTGTGTAGGGGTGAACACTGGGTTGTGGGCACATTTTCTACACATAAGGCATGTTTGCTTTTTACAAGATTTCTTTGGGTCGCCGTGAAAACGGCATTTGAGTGCAGGCAAGCGGGCAGTATCACCGGCTTGTTGGCTGCTGAATCCACCACTGCAGTAGCCTGAGAGAAGGGGACTGACAGGGGGCGAAGCTTTGATGGTGGTCCGGCCGCGGCGGGACTGAGCCGTCGTTTCCTTAACAAAGCTAGGAGGACTTCGGTTGCTCAGGTTTCAGCGCAATCTTAGGCCGAGGCCCTGTTGACGCTGAGAAGTCTGGCTTTGCTGAGCTGGGCGCTGTGAAGAGGCTCGTGCAGGAGGCTGGTCACGTGGGCGGACTGCAGAGGAGCTAGCGCGACGAGGCAGGAAGAGATTCATGGCTTGGGCGGCTTTCTGGACTTCCGAGAAACGGTCAACAATGCCACTCACCGCGGAACCGAAGAGACCGGACGGAGAGAGCGGCGCGTTGAGGAACGTGGAGCGCTCAGCTTCTCCCATATCGGCTAGCGTTAGCCATAGGTGTCTCTCGGTCACAGTCAGCGCGGCCATGCTCTTCCCTAGGGCTTGAGCTGCAGCTTTGGTGGTGCAAAGGGCGAGATCCGTCGCTCTCCTTAGATCTGAAACAGCCTCTGGGTGCCTGCCTTTCTCATCCCATTCTCGGAGAAGGTCCGCTTGGAGGATCTGTAAAACGGCCATGGATTGCAGAGCAGATGCGGCTTGGCCGGCGGCGGCATAGGCGCGGCCAACACAGGCGGAAGTAGTTCTGCAGGCCTTAGACCGCCATCTCGCGGAGGGCGGGCAAAGGTGTGCTGCTACCGAATCCTCAACCAGGGGAATGGAAGAGTAGCCCCTCTCGGTGGCGCCGTCCACCGAAGCAAGAGAGGTGGAGACATGGGATCGGTTCCTGGCCGAGAGAGGCGCGTTCCACGATTTAGAGAGCTCGGCATGGAGTTCCGGCAGGAAGGGAGCGGCCCGGGCCGCGTGGCGACGGCTCTGAAGAAAGCAGCCGTCGAGTCTGTTGGGAGCCTGCTCAGAGGGCGGTGACCACTCGAGCCCGAGGCGGCCGACGGCCTGTGTGAGGAGGCGCGTTAGTTCTTCCTCGACTCCGGCGCGGGTCCTGCTGGATTCCTGGGCCGAGGAGGAGGCTTGGGAGCCTGACCACTCCTCGCTGTCCGAAGCCATGATGGAACAGCAGCCCTTATCCTCCGCCTCGTCATCCGAGATGGCAACAGTGCGGCCGCTCGGCGGCAACTGCGCGTCCCGGGGGGGCAGGGAGGGTGAAAGCGAGGCTCAAGGGAGAGGCTCCGGCGAGGTAGTTGCTTCTAACACCGATTCCGGCAGCCTTTGGGAGCGGCGCTTCTTTCTGCACGGCGAACGAAGGCGCTGGCGGCTTCGGTTTTGAGTGCTTCGAGTCGAGCCCGCAGGGTCAACATCGAAGCTCCTCGCAGAGGTCGCATCCGCCGTCAGCGAGGGCGAGCTCTGCATGTTCCAGTCCCAGGCAGAGAGCGCAGATGAGGTGGCGGTCTCCGGCGCTGAGAGGGGCGCGGCATGAGGCGCAGGTGGTGCGAGGCATCTTTAAAAAGACGCTCGTTGCTCTTTTTGTGAAGTTCGCTGAGGAACTAGCTTGCTCTAAAAAGGATACTTCGCCGGATGGCGTAGCTCGCAGGACGGCTGAAGGTGGCGAAGACGGCCGGCTTCTTCGAGCGCTGTCCAAGCTTGCTAGATGCCCCTCGAACGGCGACGCGGCTTCTGCAGTTCAGAGATGCGAAGAGCTTCGCTGAATAGATGAAAATCAGGGTTCCAGCCTACGAACTTACGCTTATATGCACTCTAGCCACGCCCATTTTGGCGGGCTTTGATACAGTGACGGCACGGGCACCTGTCATTGGACGCAAGTTCACTCAAGTTTGTCTATAGGCTGCAGCATTTGCCGCAGAGCAACCTATGAGCTCGCTAGCTAGCCCGCTCAAGGTATGCAGTTGCTGCACTGCGTTGACAATGGATACAAAATTAAGGATAATTTTTTGGCTTCAATATCTCATAAAAGATTAATCTTTCCCGTAGCGTACGCTAGCTTACGCAATACGAGAAAACCTCTCGTAAGAGAACTGAAATATGAATTTACATTGGACTTTAAAAAAAATACTAAATAACCCTGAGATGGCACTCTGCCTCCTTATTTCAAAATTACACCACTGACGCATATGCACATGAAGGAAAAAACAATAGCACTGACGGAATTCAAAAACACATTCTGTGAGAACAGCTCTTTGGTCTACATTGGACAGATTGACACACAAGCATATATTGATATGTGATAAATGCAATTAATTACATTAAAACTTTTGATTTCGATTGACAGCCCATTTTTTTTTCTTTTATTGGCTGTTAAACAGTTTGCACAGTAAAAAACCTCTTAGAAAAGTGCCATCTTTAAATTCATCCTTTTTTAAAGCACAGCAGCTAAAGCCATATACATTTAGACTGACGTCTTTTGATGCTGTCACTGTGTTTTTTTTTTTGTCCCCACCTCAAGCTTTGCATTTTTAAGATGGGGCGTCAAGTTAAAAATAGTACAACTTTTTTTTTAAATGCATCTTCAAACTAATTCATTCTGTTACATTTTGTTGCACTCTGTCTAGTAGTTTTTCAATGCACTGTATACAGTACTTCTATATCTGTATATAATATTTTTTAAGGCTAAATAGGGAACTAGCCATTCAAACAGCCCAATGACTAGTCGATTTTTTTGAAATATCTACTTTTACTCATCTCTACAAGCTAATACCCAGAACCCCATAGCAATACCCTAGAAACCACTCTGGGCACCTTAGCAATTGATTGGCAAATACTAGGAAATGCAAATGTCACATTCAAACGTAAACTCTTTTAACTAGGGGACAGCTGTAGCTACATTAATATCAGGCTTTACTGTACCTTGCTTTCAGTTTGTCTATCAAATTAGTGTCTTTTAAAATCAGCATCTGGTTCATATGATGGCGGATGAATTTGGGTCACTGTCATATTATCAATCAATTGGACAGCTTGTCTAATTTACTTAAAGAGTGGTCTGTTCAAAATATTTTGTTTTTTCCAACTGGATTTGTTTTATAACCCAGATTTTATATTAGACATTAAGTGGCGGCCCAACTCAGTGCCAAAATTGTTTATCATACAAACGTAAAAACATATTTAATCAAGTCTGGATCATATTTTATATGGTCATATTTTAGATTATATACCCAACCCTTGTGTAGTTTTGTACAGGGTTTACGCAACCTGTCCATGATTCAATGTGTTGCCTCTACTAAGTTGCAGGTAGCGTACAGTTTGTTTAGATGTACATCCTTTGACTTCAATAACAAATGTATATGGGACATTTTCTCCTCACTATTAAAGGCTGATAAGCCTATTTATTTTGCTATTTACCATGCACAATTATATGGTTGGCTGTATTTTATTATGTTAGCATTGAAGAGCACTGTCATCGACTGATTTCCTGTTGTTATAGTGACGCTTATCTACTATCTGCATTGCGATATTTTGTAAGTTCAGCAGTATCGTATCATGTATAAAATGTCAAGTCATAGTCATCCATAACACTGACATTTTGCCTGCATAATGCAACACAAATTGTACATAAACCATTCATAATATTCCAAGACTAAAATGGCACATTAACTGGGATTTTGAGTGAGAAGGGGGCTGAAGATTTTGTGCTTATGCATTATGAAGGGATACAGACTGTGTACAGTGCTCTTTTGTATTTGGTTTGAGAAATGGACATTGATATGAACTTTTTTCAACATCAAGAATTTAGGTTGAAATATGTAGATTTGTGTAATATTTGGACATATGTTTTAGGTTCTGTAACTGGTCACCATAATTTCTTTTAAGCATTTTACCAAATGTAATCATTAACGTTTTGTTATCACTAGTTCATTTGAATGGACCGTTGGTGTGACAAATGAATTTTTAGAAGAACAAATATTTCATATAGTCTCTAAATCACAATACGGTAATGAAAACTGCATACACAAAAGTATTATTTGCAAATTATGCTGTTTAATATAGTTTTTAATGGAATAGAGCATGTGCACCACAGGATGTTATTTTGACACAATTTTCCCAACAGTTAAACTTCATCCACACAAATATCTAAAGCTTAAACTTATTTCATACTTACTAAAAAGAATAGTTAATCAAAAAATGGAAATTCTGTCATCATTTAGTAACCGTCATGTTGTGCCAAACCTTTATTACTACTTTAGTCTGTGGAACACAAAAGGTGAATTTTATCCTGACTGCTCTTTTCCATATAATGAAAGTAAAAGGGGACTACAATGGTCAAACAAAAAATAAAAAATAAACTAAACTAAACAAAAGCATAAAAGTATTATAAATATAATATTGCCATATTTGATTTTGAAGCTACAGCCAAGAGGAAGAACAGCAAGGGCTGCACAATTAATCAAAATAAAATTGAAATCACGACAATGACTTCAGGCGATTATTAAACCGCAAAGGGCTGCAGTTTAATTCAATAAATAAAAAATCTGCTCATGCTGCTCGCTTCAAAAGTTTACGTGCTTGAGCTTGATTTATTTTCTCCACAACTTCATCTCATGCTCAGAGTAACAGATGCGATCCGAGTTCAGTTCCGTTTGCTTACATTTGCTGACAGCGTTATATTTAAAGCACTCCAGATTAACTTCAATATCACTTTGATTAATTCCAAATATGTTCGGCCGCTTTTAGAATATATAAATACAAATAGTACATCCCATGGAACCGGGTATTTGTGGATAGAGGAGGAGATGTTAAAATGAGCAGCACATTATACAGCTGTTGTGAATGTGCAGATGTCATCAAAATTAAAGCTTAACAGCTTAAACTCATTGTTCCCCTTCTGTCGCTCTCTCCACGTTGTGTCGGAGAAGCGACACTAGGGTTCTCTCTTGAGCCACCGAATATACCTCTGATCTATGAAAAAAGGCCAATGAGAAGTTGGCAGTCAGTATTTGCATACCCCGCCCCTGGACATACGGGTATAAAGGCGAGGCAAATACTAGAGTTCATTCAGAAATTTTCTTCGGAGCCGATGGTCTTGTATGCTGTCTGCTACGAGTTACACACACCTGTGTATTCCTCTGACGATCTGCATGCTGTTGGATTTGATGGCGCATAACAGCGGCTTTCTCCTATCCTGTGCACGGCTGTGCATTGTTGCCCCTGGACAGCGCAGATAAAAACTCGAAGGAGTTTCTTAAAAGAGTGATTTTATTTAAAAGAGTAATTTCCTCTAAAAGAGCAAACACAGCGAGCATGAACGTCCTTTTCAGGACGCGTCTTTATAAAGATGCCATTCCGCCACTGTGTAGTTCCTGGATGCGGTAGAGTGCTCTCCGTTTCAGACGGCCACAGGCGTGGTCTCGTGCGTTTGTGGATGGTTCATGTTCTCACTGTGAGAGCATGACCGTGACAACGTTGCGGTCGCGACTTGTTTTCAACCGAGAACAAGCCACTCCAGCCGCACTTCTTCCCACGGGATTGAGGACGGTGTGAGTGGCGCTCGAGGTGATTTGGGGGCGGCAGCGGGTGCGGCTCCGTCGGGTACCAGAGACCCGCAGACCACCCGTTCCCCAGCACGCTCGTTAACTCCCGTCCGGGCACGAGGCAACAGCGGCTCTCCTCACAGCCAGCCTGCCTATCCTCTAGAGCTCGAAACGGATGAGCTCGCCGCTGCATTGGAGAGCGCGGCATCTGACGCGGATGACTCCCCTGGGCTGCCGCCTTCGGGCCAGCACCCCCAAGCTGAGGCTGACGCTCAGATGTCCGACATGCTTTCCCGGGCCGCCGCCAGCGTGGGCTTGGATTGGAACTCTCCATCCTCCCCACAGCCATCGCGGTTGGATGACTGGTTCCTGGGGTCTGGGCCCACGGCCACGCCCCCCCCCAGTCCCGTTGTTCCCGGAAGTGCACGATGAGCTGACGTCGCTGTGGAGAGCGCCTTTCATCTCTCGCAAAGCCACTCGCTCATCCGCTCTCGCTACCCTCGACGGCGGAGCAGTCCACGGATACACGGCGATTCCCCCGGTGGATAGGGCTGTTGCGTTTCACCTATGCCCCGGAAACCCTACCACCTGGCGGGGTCGCCCTGTACTCCCCTCCAAGGCCTGTAGGACAACATCCTCGCTGACAGCGAAGGCCTACAGCGCCGCTGGACAGGCCGCTTACGCCCTGCACGCCATGGCCCTCCTGCAAGTCCACCAGGCCAAGGCGCTCAAAGAATTGCACGTGGGTAGCCCTGATCCCGATGTGCTACTGGAACTGCGCTCAGCGACCGACCTCGCCCTCAGAGCCACGAAGGTCACGGCGCAGTCACTCGGGCAGGCAATGGCCACCCTCGTGGTCCAGTAACGACACCTGTGGCTGAACTTGGTCGAGATGCGTGAGACCGACAAGACTAGCTTTCTCGACACCCCAGTCTCCCAGTTCGGCCTCTTCGGCGACACCGTCGAGGACGTTACCCAGCAGTTCTCAGCGGTGAGGAAACAGACGGAAGCGATCTCCCAGATCCTGCCCCGCCGCAAGTCTGCCGCCTCGGGCCATGCCCCGTCTGCTTGCCGAGGGCGTCCCCCTGCGAAGAAACAAGCTGCTCCGCCTCAACCTGGGCCCAGCTCTCAGCCCACGCGTCGAGCGCCCCGCATGAAGTCGACGCCCCCCGTCTCACGGACCCCCTCGAGGACCCGGAAGGCTCCCAGGCACTCCTGAGACGGACGACCCAGAGCCCAAGACGTTAGCTCCGGAGATGGTAAGACCGCTCCGTCCCCCGGTGGAGGGCCGGGAGGAGAATTTTGTTTTGAATACATTTCATTTGCCGCTCCCCTTAACCGGGGCAGCGGTACCCAAATTCTCAATAAAAGAGCTATTTCCTTTGCCTCTGGGTCATCTGGCCCGCAAATGCCATTCTCACGGCACTCTGCCCCCAGATCTCAACAGTCCCGGCACGCTGGACGCGGCCACAGGTCTGCCTTCAGCCCCACGACTGACCCCCGGCCGGCCGGTTCTGACGAGTCCAGAGGACGCCACCATAAGACCTCCTCCTCAGTCACTAACCCGCCCCCTGCCGGGTACGCGGAGCAAGGTAAGTGCTTTGAGTCTTTTCTCAGCACCGAAGCCTCGGGACGCACCCTTGCCTCCCGACGGCACTTTACCTGCTCCGCCGGGTACGTCAAAAATACTCGTTCCCTTGGTGCCCCTAGCACAGAGATTGGATGCGTGGCTTTCACTTCCCAACCCGTCACGCTGGCTGGCCCGCACCATCCGACTCGGTTACGCAATTCAGTTTGCCAG
Organism: Xyrauchen texanus; assembly: GCF_025860055.1. Classification (NCBI taxonomy): domain Eukaryota; kingdom Metazoa; phylum Chordata; class Actinopteri; order Cypriniformes; family Catostomidae; genus Xyrauchen; species Xyrauchen texanus. The sequence continues at coordinate 5,963,801 of NC_068278.1, read as the reverse complement.
GCCCCCGCCCCCCTTCGCGGGCGTCCGCTTTACCGCAGTGCACGGCGAACATGCCCAATCCCTGCGCGCGGAGATCGCTACTCTTCTACTCAGATGCGATCGAGCCTGTCCCTCCAACCGAAATGAAGAAGGTTTTCTACAGCCCTTCGTTGTACCCAAGAAAGGCGGCGGCTTACGACTAATCTTGGACCTGCAAGTTTTAAACCGAGCACTGCTCAAACTCCCGTTCAAAATGCTCACGCTAAAGTCTATCTTAACAAGCGTCCGGCACCTAGAACGGTTCGCAGCGGTAGACCTGAAGGACCCGTAGTTCCACGTCTCGATTCTGCCGTGACACCGACCCTTTCTACGGTTCGCGTTCGACGGCCAGGCGTTTCAGTACAAAGTCCTCCCCTTTGGCATGTCTCTGTCCCCTCGCGTCTTCATGAAAGTCGCAGAGGCAGCTCTTGCCCCGCTCCGAGAAGCCGGCATCTGCATACTCAACTACCTCGACAACTGGCTCATACTGGCCCACTCCCGAGAGTTACTATGCGTTCACAGAGACCAGGTGCCTCAAACACCTCAGCCGCTTGGGGCTTCAGGTCAACCGAGAAAAGAGCAAGCTCACTCCGGTTCAGAGCATCTCCTTTCTCGGCATGGAGATAGACTCAGTCTCAATGGCCGCACGTCTCACCAACAAGCGTGCACAGTCGGTGCTGAAATGCCTCGCAAAGTTCAAGCCAGGCACAACGGTCCCTCTAAAACTCTTCCATAGGCTCCTGGGGCATATAGCATCCTCCGCCGCAGTCACACCGCTGGAGTTGATGCATATGAGACCGCTTCAGCACTGGCTTCAGACTCTAGTCCCGAGACGAGCATGGGCCACGGCACGCACCGTGTGATAATCAACCCCGCGTGTCACCAAACACTCAAACCCTGGACAGACCTCTGCTTTCAGGAGTGCCCCTGCAGCAGGTGTCCCGACGCGTCCTGGTCACTACCGACGCATCCAGATCGGGTTGGGGCGCCGTTTGCAACGGGCACGCAGCTGTGGGCCTTTGGAGAGGGGCCCCGCTGTGCTGGCATATCAATTGCCTAGAGTTGTTGACTGTTTTCTTTGCCCTGCGACAGTTCCTCCCGTTAATTCGAGACAAACATGTCCTAATCAGGTCAGACAGCACCACTGCGGTAGCGTACATAAATCGCCAAGGCGGCGTACGCTCCCGCCACATGTCACGACTCGCCCGTCGTCTCCTGCTTTGGAGCCAGCAGCGACTGCGTGCCACTCATATCCCCGGCAAACTCAATGTGGTAGCGGACGCGCTGTCACGACAACGCTTGCCCAGTGGAGAGTGGAGGCTTCACCCCCAGTCGGTTCAGCTGATTTGGGAACGATTCGGCAAGGCCCTGGTAGACCTGCTTGCCTCCTGAGAGACTTCCCACTGCCCGCTCTGGTATGGCCGAACAGAGGCCCCCCTCGGGGCAGACGCGCTGGCACACAGCTGGCCCACGGGGTTGCGAAAGTACGCATTTTCCCCAGTGAGCCTTCTTGCACAGGTGCTGTGCAAGGTCAGGGAGGACGAGGAGCAAGTCACACTAGTGGCTCCATACTGGCCCACCCGGGCCTGGTTCTCGGACCTTGTACTCCTCGCTACAGCCCCTCCCTGGCGAATTCCCCTGAGGAAGGACCTTCTTTCTCAGGGGCAGGGCACGCTCTGGCATCCGCATCCAGACCTCTGGAAACTCCACGTCTGGTCCCTGGATGGGACGTGGAAGATCTAGCTGGCCTACCACCCACTGTCGTAGACACGATCAACCAAGCCAGAGCCCCTTCCACCAGGCAGCTCTACGCCCTGAAGTGGCGCTTGTTCCCAATTGGTGTTCTTCCCGGGCTGAAGACCCACAGAGGTGCGCAGTTAGGTCAGTGCTCCTATTCCTGCAGGAAAGGTTGGAGGGGAGGCTGTCCCCGTCCACCTTGAAGGTGTATGTTGCTGCTATCGCGGCCCACCACAACGCAGTAGATGGCAAGTCCCTTGGTTAGCACGACTTAATCATCAAGTTCCTAAGAGGCGCCCGGAGGTTAAATCCCTCCCGGCCAAGCCTGTTCCCCTCCCCGGACCTCTCGGTAGTCCTCGCGGGCCTCCAGAGACTTCCCTTTAAGCCGCTAGAATCAGTTGGACTCAGAGCCCTCTCTCTCAAGACCGCCCTGCTGATCGCGCTCGCCTCCATCAAGAGGGTCGGGGACCTGCAAGCGTTCTCTGTCAGCGACACTTGCCTGGAGTTCGGTCCGGCAGACACTTATGTGATCCTAAGACCGCGACCGGGCTACGTGCCCAAGGTTCCTACCACGCCTTTCAGAGACCAGGTAGTGAACCTGCAAGCGCTGCCCCGGGAGGAGGCAGACCCAGCCCCGTCGTTGCTGTGTCCGGTACGTGCTTTGCGTACCTATCTGGACCGCACGCAGAGCTTTAGACACTCTGAGCAGCACTTTGTATGCTTTGGGGGACAGCGGAAAGGAAACGCTGTCTCCAAACAGAGGCTTTCCCACTGGGTAGTAGATGCCATTTCATTGGCTTATCACACTCAGGCCGTGCCCCCCTCTTTGCGGGTCCGAGCTCACTCGACAAGGAGTGTTGCGTCCTCGTGGGCACTGGCCAGGGGTACCTCCCTGGCAGACATTTGTAGAGCAGCGGGTTGGGCGACACCCAACACCTTTACGAGATACTACAATCTCAGGGTTGAGTCAGTTTCATCCCGTGTTTTCTCAGGTCCGAGCCAGTAGAACTCGGTAACACGCTGATGGGCTGACCGGGTGAATCGCTTGCATATACTCCCTTTCCCTCGCTTGAGGTAAAACTGTGCGTCTTTTTTCCCAGGAGATTCCACTCAGCTCGAATCCCTGGTCGATTCCTCCCTAGCCCTCATGGGTCCGCAGATCGGCGGAGGAACTTGCCGACCCAATCCACTGCGGGTACTCAAATCTACCCTGTACTGGAATAGGTGCTCCACAGGGTGAGGACTCCTACGCGGACTCCCCCTGTGTGTATTTTCCGCGATACGGTCCCCCTACGAGCGGACCCGCGTTTTCCTTGGGTAAGTTTCGGCTGCCTTCCGGTCGCCGTGTGTAGCAACTCCCCCCTCGCTGAGGCTGGATCTACCACCGCGTCACTTCCACGTGTCGCCTAAAAACACATGTGATGTATTCACCACCTTACCTCCCCAGCTGGGTAGGGGTGGTCTCTGCAGGGTCTGTTCCCCCTGAAAGAATAGGAAATTGGGTAAGACCTCCTTCCCTCAGTGCGTGTAAGGGCCTCGGCTATCTATTGCTCTATGCGAGAAACATAGAGCGAAAAGAGGCCCAGCCAGGCTTGGCCCGTTCCCAGGTTGGCAAGCATCGCCTTGTTCCCCTGTCAGGGTAACCAAAAGGATTCCGACGACTTTGGTGGGGCATTGTAGTACGTGTAGTCTGATACAGCTGGTCGTCTGGCACGTAAAAAACACCTGCCCGCTCCTGTGTCAGACCACGTACACGGCTCAGCGCATGGCGTGATTTAAATTGGACCCCTAGAGTCGCTTCTCCGACACAACGTGGAGAGAGCGACAGAAGGGGAACGTCTAGGTTACGAATGTAACCTCCGTTCCCCGATGGAGGGAATGAGACGTTGTGTCCTTCCCGGCCACGTCGCTGATCCGAGCCGCTGTAGTGGCCGGACCATTTCCGGCTCCTCAGAAAAATCCTGAATGAACTCTAGTATTTGCCTCGCCTTTATACCCGTATGTCCGGGGGCGGGGTATGCAAATACTGACTGCCAACTTCTCATTGGCCTTTTTTCATAGATCAGAGGTATATTCGGTGGCTCAAGAGAGACCCCTAGTGTCGCTTCTCCGACACAACGTCTCGTTCCCTCCATCGGGGAACGGAGGTTACATTCATAACCTAGACGTTTTTAACTGAACCGCAATGCCCCATGCAAGTTAAGATTTTATTACAGTAATACTACATAATATACTACATAATTACTGTAGTAAGATTTTACTATTTTATAATGATAATAATAATAATCATCATCATTATAATATTACAGTAATATAATATTGAAGTTGAATGGGTTCCAAAAATAATGATGATAAATAGTAGACTGAGACGCTATAACAAAGTGGACAAAAACAGATACACAGTGGACAGGTACAATGTGAATTAAAAATGTTTTCTTTCTTTTCTCTTCGTTTCTTTGCTTTATTTATTTATTTGTGGCTGAAGTGAAAAAAGTTCCATGTTTAGTTCTTTTTAAGAGGACAAAAGTATGAACCCTAAATGAGTAGCATTTTTATTGGCAGTAGAACATGGACAAAACGTTTGGTCAAAAGGAATCACTTACTAGATTTTTGTTCACAGTTTAAATCGAAATGTTTTTAAATAATCGCAATTTGACTTTTTGTCCAAATCGTGCAAATAATAACAGTTTATATTTATATTGTACAGCTTTTGAAGACTTGAAAAATAGCACACGCATAATGTGGAATGCTGTTAATATACATTTATGGTTCTTTTCTCCCCCAGTTCCCATTCACTTTCATTAAATGGTAAAGAGTGGCCAGGATATTCTTCAAAAATTCACCTGTGTTCCATGGAAAAAGGAAAGTCTTAGAAGTGCGGAATGACATGAGGGTGAGTAAATGATGAAAGTATTTTCATTTATGGGTAAACTATTTCTTCAATGGTGAGCTATTTCTTTAAGGTAAAATTCAGGGTTCAATACAAGTTCAGCTCAATCAACAGCATTTGTGGCATAACATTGATTAGCACAAAAATTTATTTCGACTCGTTCGTCCTTTTCTGTAAAAAAAGAAGCAGAAATCGAGGTTACAGTGAGCCACTTACAATGGAGTAAAGGGGGCCAATGTGAAGCTTATAAATTTATAAAGCACTTGCATTAATTCTTCTGTTCAAACTCATGTATTATTTGAGCTGTAAAGTTGTTTTAATCGTAATTTTTACAGTCGATTTTAGTGTTTGTTGACATTATATCGTCATGGCTATGAAGTTGTAAAATTAGCTATAATTGCACAGAAAAGGTTAGTAGGCGAATTTATCGCACTAAAGTAATGTTCAGATTGTTTATGTCTTGTGGCTATACTTTTTGAAACTGTGAGTACTTTAATGTTTACAGATTGGCCCCATTTACTTCCATTGTAAGTGCCTCACTGGAACCCAGATTTTATTAAGAAAATGAGGGACAACACGAAAAATTTTTTTGTGATAATCAATATTATGCCAAAAAATATTGTCGATTGAGCTTAACTTGTATTAAACCCAGAATTTTCCTTTTAATGCTGAAAATCTCTTTTTATTATATGTATGCATCATGACACAGGACTTAATACGTTTAACATGGAAGTAGTTTCCAAAAATTAAAAATGTTAGTAGTTGGATGTAAAATTCTCCTTTTAATCTAAACTTGAAAAATGACAAATGATTTGTTTTACTATACTACTCTTGCTATTTCTGCCATATATAGACAGAAGAAATACTGTATTAAGAGTAATGTGCTATTCTGATAATAGCAATATTTCTTTTTGGGGTCGTGATTAACAATATTTAAAAAAATATATATATATTTTGTGAGTCATGCCACTGGACACAATAAATAAAATAATTTGGAATTAAGTCGTAAAGACTTTCTTAAATCATTGTTATTTTTAGGGCAAATTTGTAAATTCACAATTAGTAATTTTTTAAAAACAGACCCCAATTAGGTAATGACTAGAGGCTCTGTCTAGCCATTTCAATTAGGGATGCACCGATACCACTTTTTCTCTTCCGATTCTGATATCAGAAATCTCAGTATCGGCAGATATCGATCCCGATCCAATACTAGTGTTGTTTTTTTGCATAATCAGTTTAGAATATCATTTACATTATTGTGTGGAACTAATTGGGTGTCTGTAATATGTAAAACACAAATTATTTCAATATAAATGTATAGCTTATTAAGAAACACTTTATTATTAACTAGTAGACTGGATAATGGATGGAGCAGCAAAATTAACAGTAATTCCAGTATAAGTCACCAGTAGAAAATAAGCCATTTTTTTTTGCAAATATTTTTCAAATTGTATCTGGACTTTTAAGGATTCAGATCTCTTTTTTGTTCAATTTAGTTGTAAAATATCAGCTCACTTTTCATTTACATTTACATTTTATGCATTTGGCAGACGCTTTTATCCAAAGCGACTTACAGTGCACATATTACAGGGACAGTCCCCCTGGAACAACCTGGAGTTAAGTGCCTTGCTCAAGGACACAATGGTAGTGGCTGTGGGGCTCGAACCAGCGACCTTCTGATTAACAGTTATGTGCCTTAGCCCACTACGCCACCACCACTCCACTTTTCATTCAAACAGTTATTTTTTGAAACCCATTCAACATAAATATTATTATCATTTGTAAAAAAAAAATATAATAATAATAATTCTATATTATAATAGCAATATATAGTAATATATCTCAATCGTGCACCTTTAGCTTTTAAACCCTCACGCTTTTATTTTGACATTCTGAACTCTCCAGGAAGTCCTGTAAGTGTCTGTTTGTAGTCAAGTTCACAGTACTTTAATTCGCTTCTTATTCAAATTCTGGTAAAAAAATAAAATAAAATGGCATCTCCAGTTCCTTTCTAAATGCATATTATAAGTGAACCGAACTATTAAACATCTACATCTGAAATGTTGTTTGTGAGTAGCGCTCCAATATTGCGGTAAAAATAAAGGCTAAAAATAGCCACGAGTGTGTGTGTAAACAGAGCAGCGACATTCACTGAAGTGCTGGAGGCATTTTATATACTTACTTATTAAACGCAGCCTTTTGTGATTCACAGAGATATCGCACGTCTTCAAGTGGCTTTGAATAAAATGCACAAGTCATATGAACTACTTTAATTGTGTTTTTATGGTTCTTTTATGAAATTTTTTGAGCTTGACAGTAACGAACATGACTAACACTCAGTATCGGATTTGGATCAGGCTTGTCGGACCGATACACGATCCGTCTAAAAGCTTCAGTATCGGAGACTATATCGATCCAGGTATTGGATCGGTGCATCCCTAATTTGAATAGATCTTTTATATTATTATTATTTATTTATAATTTATTGCAGATAACCAGTGTTAATTGCTTTTCAAAAGAACTGATTGGTCTTTTTCTTTGAGGACAGTAAAATAACATGTCAGCTGCCCATTTGTGCTAATGTTTGGATTCTTTTTTTTTTTCTTGTGGCATGTTATTAAGCTGGATTGGATATGACATACTGCATATTGTTGAGTGCTTACATTTGAATCCCCTTTGTAGAATCTGCAAGATTCTCATTTCATTTAAAAAAAGAAAAAAAGAGGGTTCATAAAATGTATTTAGTTTTATTTATTGCTGCCCCAAATAAGCTATTTGACAGATATTTACATATTTTCCAAAAGACAGAATAATAAACGAATTCACATAAATGATCCTGTTCCAAAATTGACATCCCTTACATCTTCATATGGCGTGCTTCCTTAATGATTAATGACATTTGAATGTTGGGTGATCGTTTTGCATGAGTCCCTGTTTTGTCTTGAGCAGTTAAGCTGACCACTGTTCTTAAGAAAAATCCTCCAGATACTGCACACTCTTTGGTTTACCAGGGTCATGTGTATTTTGTTGATTCATGTTTTTCATGTCTGTTATTTTGAAAGGTTTAGTTCCTGTTTCATGTCATGTGATTTCATGTTTCCCTCCAGGTTCATGTGTCTTGTTTTCATTGGTTTATCTTGTTATCAGTTCTGTCTGTTCATTGGTTCCCTGGTCATTGTTTTACCCCTTGTCTGTGTATTTAAGCCCTCATGTTTACCATTGTCAGGTATTGTGTTGAATGTAAATTTGGTTGTGTTTGGTAACTGTGTCAAAATATGTCAAGTTTAAGTCAGGTCAAGTTCATGTTTATGTTTATGTTCATGTTTCATGTTTATATTTAGGGTTTTTTGGATCTCACTTTTGTTAAATAAATTGTTCTTGGGTTCTTTACTTCATCATCTTCGTCATCGCCAGTGCCAGCAGCAGCATCGTTACAACCAGCATCTTATGCACATTTTATATTTTTCCCAACAGTGACAATATGATATTTAGATGTTTAGCTTGTTACACTTAGGACAACTGAGGGACTCATACACAACTATGACAAAAGGTGCAAACATTCATTGATGCTCAAGAAGGCAACACACTACATTAAGAAGCAAGTTGATGTAAACTTTTGACCAGGAACATTTATGTAAATTGTTATTATTCTGACCTGTATGTAAATATCTGTTATGTAGCTTCTGATGGGCAGTACTAAAAATATGATCTTTTTATCTCTTATATTTTTAGAAATACTGAAATTGTTATGTAAGCTCAAAAGGAGGATGAAAACTTCTGCACTTATCTGAAAGGCTTAACACAGGCCATTTTAGGCATACGGTATATCATTGATCTCTGGAGTTCATGGGCATTTTGCAACGTTTTCTTACACAATGCTTGTGTCATTACTGTAATGTGTGGGGGGAAATTATTTTTGCGGCTAAAAATGCAAGGGCAAATACAAAGTCAGAAAACTCATGCCAATCATTAGCTGGTACCACAAAGGTGTCACAATCACATATAACAACAGCGTTAATCAGAGCATGAGGGAATGAGTGTGTACTGTACATCACGCTAATGAACAAATGCACTGTAACAGGATGACTCTGAAGTGATAAGACCGTGATAAAGAGAAGGCCAGTGGAGTTTTGATCTGCTCAAGCTCTCACAAAATGTTTCTAGTGTTCTTATTTAGTAGGATGCACTGATATTGCAATGCTGTATATACACGGATGAGCCTAAACATTTATGACCACTCACAAGTGAAGTGAATAACATTGATCATCTCATAAAAAGGCCACATTACAAGGTCTGGGTAGATTAGATGTAAGCCTACAATCAGTTTTTGTTGTCAAAGTGATGAATGCAGGTGAATTGAGCAGTAGTAAAGACCTGAGCGACTTTGACAAGGGCCAAATTGTTATGGCCAGACTACCACGAAGCGGCAAGGCTTATGTGGTGCTTCCGGTCAGCAGTGATGAGTACCTACCAACAGTGGTCCGAGGATGAACAAACCACAAACCGGTGACAGGGTGTTGGGTTCAAGGCTCATTGATGTGAAAGGGCAATGAAGGCTATCCCGTCTTGTACAAACCTACAGAGGGTCTACTGTGGCACAAGTCACAGATCATTTTAATGATGTTATGGGAGGAATGTGTCACAAGACAAAGTGCATCTCACCCTGCTGTGTATGGGGCTGCTTAGCCACAGACCAGTCATACTGTCCATGATGACCCCTGTCCACCATTGAAAGAGCCTACAATGGGCATGCGAGTGATGGAACTGAACCTTGGAGCAGTGGAAGAAGGTCGCCTGGTCATATGAGTCCCGTTTCCTTTTGCATCACGTGGATGGCCATATAAATGTGCACTGTTTAACTGGGGAAGTGATGGCACCAGAATGCACTGTTGAAGACGACAAGCCATCCAGGAATGTGATGCTCTGTGCAATGTTCTGTTTGGAAACCCTGGGTACGGCCATTCACGTGGATGCCAATTTGAGACATGCCAAATACCTAAACATATTTGCAGACCAGGTACACCCCTTCATGGCAATGATATTCCCTGATGGCAGTGGCCTCTTTCAGCAGGTTAATGTTCCCTGCCACACTGCACACATTGTTCGGGAATGGTTTGAGGAACATAATGAAGAGTTCAAGTTGTTGCCCTGGCTTCCAAATTCCCCAGATCTTAATCCAATTGAGCATCTGTGGGATGTGCTGGACCAACAAGTCCGATCCATGGCGGCTCCACCTCGTAACTTGCAGGACTTGAAAGATCTGCTACTGATGTCTTGGTGCCAGATACCACAGGACATCTTCAGAAGTCTTGTAGAATCCATCCATGCCTCTGCGGATCGGCGCTGTTTTGGCGGCACACGGAGGACCAACAAAATATTAGGCAGGGGTTCATAATGTTCTGGCTCATAAGCATATATGATATCCAGAATTATATCCAGGATATACTTTTTTTTTTTTTTTTTGTCTTAAAAAAAACAAAAATTAACCATGCTAAATACAGATAATAGAATGCAACTAATCATATTATCTTGCATAGTTAGAATATCAAAATAAATAAGCTTATTCATTAATAACTTATGAAATAAATAAATAAAAAAAGCCATGCTTTTTCTGCTTCACCAATCAAACTCAATATTTTGCTACAAACCGTTACTTGTAATATGGATAATACTTGTACAATATTTACCCAGTGTTTATTCCATGTTTTAGGCTGGTATCTCACACTTCTGATGCTATTTATGCATTTGTAAAATTCTCATTTTTACTATTCAGCCATTGTAATGTTACTAATTTTGTATATTTTGGGGGCATATGCAGTTCATGGTAATATAAATAGATTTCATTGTTTGATTTTGTTCGATAAACAATTTTGATACTGTGTTGGGTCACCACTTTATTTCCCATGTAAAAATCTGGGTCTTCAAGCAAAACCAGTGGAGAACCACTGATATACAATTTACAAAGGACTGAAATGTTCTTTAGAAAATGTACACTGTTTGAATAAGAAAAAATAAGTCCTTATTTTAATAGAAGTGGGATATCTGGGATGCTGGTTAGATAGTCCTTGAAGAACAGGTGTCTCTGGTTAGAGAGTAGAGCTCAGAGAGATACACATGGATTATTTGGTTATTATACATAAGAGTTTGTCTATGTGGTTTCAAAGAGAGTTGGATAAACATGCGGTATTAATTATAACGTACATACTACAACCATGAACATTTGTAGCCCAGAGATAAACACAAAGTAATCAACAATTTTAACTTTTCACATGTGCGCTTAAACAAAAAGGCATGGCATAAGACACAATGTGAAAATTAGTGCCTTCGCTAACACCATGACGGATAAATTAGCAAGCATCTGAAATAAGTGCCTTTTATCACAAAGCAGGATTAAGTGGCTAACTAACACATTTAGCAAACTAAGGTAAGTAGGTTTTCATCTGTGTTTATCGTAATAGTAACAGATAGACTGACCTCACAGTGAAATCGGAAACAGTAGGCCGACTTTTCTTTAGCTAAAATTGGTCCGTGCATACTGAAATGTAAAACACTGCCCTCGGTGACCAAAGCGGTAACCGTTTTTTGGGCATGTGGGCATGTGTAAGCTCCATTTTCAGGGTAAGATGTCCACAGAGGGGTGCCAAAAGTGAGTTGTTAATGGAGTTGTTTCCAGATGTACAGGCTGTATACAGTGAAGAGGAATGCATATTTTATGAACCGTATTCCCCAAACCAAACACAAAACCTAAACATCAGCCATCAGTAGAGTATAAATGTAATGTTAAGATGTTAAAATGCAACCTCCAAATTGTGATAGTCTTTGCATTTTCTTCCTGGTTTCAATGCGGAAATGCAAAAATGTCTGATAGGTAATGGTGCTTGTCGGTAACTCAGCATAATATGGCCGATCCTAGGCTACTGAACCTCTCGGAAAAAACATGCCGACTCCTTGTGTGATTGTGGGACACATTCCTCCAGTAACCATCATTACAATTTTCTGGTGACTTGTGCCACAGTAGACATTCTGTCGGTTTGGACCAGATGGGATAGCCTTCCTTGCCCTCAAGCATCAATGATCCTTGGGCCCCAGACACCCTGTCTCCGGTTTGTGGTTTGTCACTTCTCTGTCCATTGTTGGTAGGTACTCAACCCCGGCTGACCGGGAGCATCCCACAAGCCTTGCCATTTTAGAGATGCTCTGACCCAGTCATCTGGCCGTAACAATCTGGCCCTTGTCTAAGTCGCTCAGGTCTTTACTCCTGCTCATTTCTCCTGTTGACTATGAGAACTGATTGTTTGCTTACCATCTAATCTACCCAGACCTTGACATGTGGCCTTGTTTGGAGATGATCAACGTTATTCACTTCACGTGCAAGTGGTCATAATGTTTTGGCTCGTGTGTATGTGTGTATAATTATATATATATATATATATATATATATATATATATATATATATATATATATATATATATATATATATATATATATAAGCAATATCACACTAGCAAGAGTGTGATATGGCCCTACATCAGCACTGCTGTGATTCGGCTGCAGGTGCCATAGGTATTACCTACGAGTGCCGTAGGTAATCACAGCAGTGCTGGCAAGATTGCATTGGCTGGGTCTTGTAGCCCGCATGCCCGGCCACTGCATGCCTAAACAGCTTTTGTTCGTCCAGATAGAGGGGGCTATGGGGGTGCGGCTATGGACTAGAGAAGAGATGCAGTGATGTGGTACAGGAGTATGGGGAGCTGAGTGGACTTGCCAATGACTGGTACCAGCGGTGTCAAGGTCGCCCTCCAATGTAGTCACCCTCCAACAACCAATGGAGGACAGAGGAGCGATGCTTTCAACAACGAGCAGAGCTCTGGGTGGCTAAAGCACAGCAAGTTAGCACAGTAGGAGGCACAGGTGGTGCATCAGCCAGTCATCTCAGTCAGTTGACCCGTGTCACCTGTTGGATCTGTCCCGTGACCTCCTGCCAGCGGGCGTTCGACACTTCACATGGCCTAAATGTGGCCTTGGTAGTGTAGCAGTTAGCGCGTTGCACTACGAACCTGGCAACCCGAGTTCGATTCCCGCTCATGGCCAACCCCAGTGACTATTATCTGAACCGGTCCCGGGCCTCCCCTAGGTCGACTCAGCCTAAAATGAGTACCTGGTGCGGAGTGTAAAACATTGCTACTGGGGAGACAAAGGCGGTCGGGCGTGGTGCTGGCCACCCACCCCCTTGTGTACCGTTCTGGCCTTCATAGGTGCTCGCTAACAGCACTTGCCCCTACAGTCTGTTAAGGCTAAATGGGGGATCTTTGTTGTTTGTGTGTGTGTGAGAGAGAGAGAGAGAGAAAGTGAGAGAGACAGAGAGACGGAGCATGTGCTTTTACCTGTTGCCACACCCAAGCTGAGATGCTGTCAGCTTTCTCAGTGGAAAAATAGCATCCAAGCAGGTTATTTCTCCCTATTTCGCTGTAGCCGTGTGCAAGAGTCGATCACTATAGAAGCCGCAATGTCCTCCTCCATTTTAAACAGCACGCATTCTGTAATTAATCAGTCTGTTGTGTCTCTCAACTGTGATGAGCCGTAATGCTGAAGTTGTTCGTTTAAAGCGTTTAAAGCTATTTTCTAGCTTTAGTAGTGTACTGTAGTGTAGTAAGTGATCACGAAGAGCTGTTGTATTTAAACGGCTGGTGCGGATTCACTTTATGTCACCTAACTGGCTCATATAACACACAAAAATGATCTTTTGCCACCACCTACTGGCTAACATATGTAATGTAAAAAAAAAAAAAAAAAAAGCCAAACAGAAGCTCTTAACAGGCACTGTTCTTACACTTTAGTTTAGAAGGGCACAAACACAAGTGATACACATACAGTGAAGCATCGGAGTCCTGATGGTGTCAGACCATCTGTGCTCATGGAACGTATCTCGTCCAATCAAAATCGAGGGCTGGAAGTAACTTGAGTGTGTGTGTGTGTGTGTGTGTGTGTGTGTATACTGTGTATATATAATCAGAAAAGTGTAAATGTGACCCAAACCCCTTCGTTTATGGATTTGTTGTTCATGAACGTATATTTCACTTTTAAAAGTACATTGGTACACTAAATATGACTTAATTGCTTTTCATGTCACTAGAAAGGAAGAACGAAAGATCTTGATGCGTACCATCTTCTTCTCCACTACCATGTGCTTTTTAATTATTTAATATCAATAGTAGGGTATATTAATTTATAATTATATTAAATGATACTAGCCTTTTATTTAAATACATTTTATTAAGATTTAAGCTTTTAAAATGAATAAGCCTGTATATTCTTGTTAAATGATAATGTACATTTTCAGATCTTATTGAATCATTTGAAATTATTCTTAAATACCAATATCAATCTTTTACTAAATGAGCAACTCTCTACAATGTAAGTAAATAACTCTCATATTAGATACATTTTCGCACTACGCGACTAAAAATGTCAGTGATTACCCACTGGCTGGTAAATGTACAGAGTTCACTCACCAGTAGCTTAGTATATTTTTATTAGACCTTACGCATCTTTGATTTTTGACAGGAATAAGGCTTTTAGGGATAGACTTACCATCTCTTCAATGACATGCACTGTATAAAGATATCAAAATGCTCCTAGATCACATCTCATTTTCCACAAATCATGTTATTTGGAGTTTTTTTTGTCTTATGAAATTTATCTGCACTTATTTAAAGTGGCGGTTTTCTTAAAGAGAAAATATAATTAGTAAAATACAAATTTGTATTTATTATAAATATTTAACAGGTCTCCTGTATAATTAACAGCATAAGCTGGAATTTCTTTCATATGTAAGCAAAATGGGCATTATAGCTGAAATGTACCCAAATTAATTGATATCGAATCGAAATGGAATTGAATTAAATCGAGAGCTAATGATTTGGAATCGAATCAGACAATATGTATCAATATTCAACCCTATTTTCTTCTATCACGTCCTCAAGATCTCATGGCAACAGTGGTGTTTGTTCTTGCTGTTTATATTTGTTTAAGTTCATCATAATTTTAACAATGATCTACAGTGGCAATGTAAAAGATTCCCTCACGAGAAGTGAATTGTGCTGTCCCTCACATTGCACGTGATTGGCCGGTTGAGCAAAATTCATTCATTCATGTGAACGTGCACGTAAACTAATCCCAAACTCAGGATCAAACTCTGAGTTGATAAAGAAAGTTGATAACCAGCATCTTGATACCACTTAACCATAATGAAGCCTGCTTTAAGAGCATATCTCAGAGTCGCTGTGTTCGGTTTTTTTGTTGGATTTGTTGGGTTTTGCCAAACTGTCTTTGTGATACATGGCACCGGTTATATGGTTGTGTAAACTTTTCTGAAGCAATAAACATAGCAAATTTTTCAGCCAGAATGCACACACGACTTTGACATATTCTCTTAAAGGGACGGCTCTTGAACCTACACTGACAAATAGGGGCGTGGATTTAAAGCAATAGTTTTCAGTTACGAATGCCATTGTAGAAATTCAATATGCACAGTCAGCCGCTTTTAAATTTTTTTTACTAGTATTTACTTTAGTATCAGCAGTTTTAATCTTATTGTTTTTTAACATGGAGGCAGTCTAGTAATACTGGTCTTACACGCTTAAGATTTCATTGTCTGAGATTTGGAGCCAAGAGTAATCATTCTTAATAAAAAAAAAATTCACACTGTGTGTAATAGATTCTACTCATTAACGTGCAAGTTTGGTGAGTGGGGGGAGGGTTGGCACCTGGCAAATGTTGACGGTTACCGGTTACTCTCCACACAGACACACACACACACACAGATATCAGGCAAATATGCTGTGGTCTGGCAAAGAGAACAACTTGTACGTTCCAGCTTGTACATGGTTATCACAGGCAAGGCTTTATGGCACTGTGCAGTTTTCCATCTTGAAAATTTATTTCAACATTTCAATAGTCTCCTTATTGTGTTCTCGCTAAAATACATATGAAAAAGGACAAAGAAAATAGATCTAAAAAATGCTGCTTTTGTCTTCCTTATGGGTGCATGGAAAAATAATGAGATTTTGAGAATTCAAAGACAGCATTGTTTGCACAAAGGTTATCTGTGAAAATCAGTGTTGCATCTTTTAAGAAAAAAAAACACATTCTTAATTGCATGCGTCTGCGCTGTCTGCCAAAGGCATATAAATACAATGGAAAATATGCAGGAGTAAATAAAACTAATATTTGAAGAAACAAAAATCAGCCTTTTCAAGGACACTGTGAAATATGAGAATTATTATTATTTATTTATTTATTTTTAAATATCTGGAATCACGGCTTACCGATTGTCGTATGCTACATTTGATTTCTCCCTGTTAAAACAAGCATCTTGTAATTCATGTCTTGTGTTGGACATTTTCTCACCTGAGTTGCATGTCAGAGTTCAGCTAGCTAACCATCAGAATAACACGAAGAGCTTTTACAAAGGATAAAATAAAGTATTGAGCCCAAGAGGGTGTACATGCAGTTCCAGTGTGCAACAGAATGGAACAGCCTTGTAAAATCACAATGCCCATGGCATGAGATGTGGCACAATGAACTGACACACCTACTGTATTTGATGCATGTGAACTACTACCTACTACTTAAAAAAAAAAAATAGTTTGTAAAATGGTATGCATGATGCAACGATAAACATTTCAAACAGTTCACACCTTGTTACATGCATCTAATCAAAGTGGTTGGTGTCCAGTTATCACGGAAATAAAACGGTTATTTTGCATTGTTAATATATTATTGTGTGAAAAGTTAATAAAATAATGAGTATAATATAAGGTGGAATGCTAGAAAGCATTATATGCGAAGAGCCTTTCATTTCTTCGTAGATGAAAAACAACTTAGCTTGGATGCTGCGGAGAATAGCGTGAAGCCTCCACATGCACTAGGTCTCCGTGGTAACGCGCTCAACAAGCCACATGATAAGATGTGCAGATTGATGGTCTCAGATGCGGAGGCAACTGAGATTCGTCCTCCGCCACCTGGATTGAGGCGAGTCACTACGCCACCACGATGACTCGGGGCACATTGGGAATTGGGCTTTCCAAAAAAAAAATTCTGTTTTCAAAGAAGTAATACTTTGAAACATTTTAGTATGTTTAGTATTTAATTTCTAGATAAAATGTTCTCCTGTTAAATTGTATTATAAATCTCGGATCAAAATGCAAGGTTCCCACAGTCATGAAAATCTGAAATATCAGGTAATTTAAAAATTCAGATTTTCAGTCTGGAACTGTCAAGGAAATTGCTATATATATATGTATATAAAAAATAAAATGTAACAACTTCTTAAACTACTTCAAAGATTTCTCATCAAAATATCCTCCACATGCATCAATGATCCTTGGCATTCTAGCTCTCAGTTTGTCCAGATACTCAGGTGACATTTCACCCCACAATTCCTGTAGCAAGTTTTGTTGGGCACTTCTCACGCGCCTTACAGTCTAGCTGATCCCACAAAAGCTCAATGGGGTTAAGATCCATAACACTCTTTTCCAATTATCTGTTGTCCAATGTCTGTTTTTCTTTGCCCACTTTAACCTTTTCTTTATGTTTTTCTGTTTCAAAGGTGGCTTTTTCTTTGCAATTCTTCCACTAAGGCCTGCATCCCAGAGTCTTGTCTTTGTTGTACATGAAACTGGTGTTGAGCGGGTAGAATTCAATGAAGTGCATGTGAGGCATCTATTTCTCAAACTTGAGACTCTGATGTACTTATCCTCTGGTTTAGTTGTACATCTGGCCATCCACATGTCTTTCTGTCGTTGTTAGAGTCAGTTCTCCTTTTGTCTTTGAAGACTATAGTGTACACATTTATGTGAAATCTTAATTTTTTGGGGGGCAAAAAAAAGCATTGTTTAGCCTCCATTCCTCAAAACAATGATTTTCTGATGAGTTTCTAGAGAAAGTGGTTTCTTTTTTAAGAATATTGACCTTAAGATATGCCAGTCTATTGCTTACTAACCCTAACTCAAAAACAAACACAAAGACAATGTTACATTGTCTTTGTGTTTGTTTTGTTGTCATTTAACAAACCAAATTGCTTTCAACTGTGTTTGATATAATTGCAAGTGATTTTCTAGTACCAAATTTAGCAATTTAGCATGATTACTCAAAGATAAGGTGTTGGATTGATGGCTGCTGGAAATGGGTCCAGTCTAGATTTGATCAAAAATGGCTTTTTTAAAATAGTGATGGTGCTGTTTTTTTACATCAGTAATGTCCTGACTATACTTTGTGATCAGTTGAATGCAACTTTTGGCAAAATTAAATGCCAATTTCCAATTTCCTTCCGAAATGGCAAAATCTGTCCATTATTCCAAACTTTAGATCAGCTCTGAAATATTTCATTTGCATTTTGAGTGCACTCTCTTTATTATTTTTTACATCCTTAATTAAAAAAAAAATGAGTTGAGAGATTAGTAATTATGAAAGACTGGAGAGGACATGGGAATTAATTGATCAGAAAGTGTGATAAGCCTGTAAATATTGCTATGGGCAATGGCCATTTAAAATTCCTTTCTGCGTTCACTCTGAAATGGACAACAAATACGTATACGCCATTTTGATGACATTGATGCCAAGCATTAGTGGTTCTTGGTTCTTATTGTCTCATGACAAACTTCATTGATATCAGTAGCGCCGTATTTTAATTGAGAGCTACAGCTGTGGAAAAACATCTTGAATTACAGTCCGTTCGTCACTTAAACCTATCATATGTCTTCTGGGGGCTTGGAATGGGTCATATGGAGTACTTTATTGATACTAATATGGTGCTTTATTTGTCATTTTGGAATTTGACAACCCCAGTCTCCTTTTACTTTCATGGAAAAGAGCGGCCGAAATATTATCCAAGTTTTCCCCACTTGAGCTGTGAGCTGAAAAAGCTGAACACTCATATATGTGAGATTAATCAGTAACAAACATAATTTTACAAATTACATGATGAAATATTAACTAAATCAAATGGACATTTTTTTTTTTCAAAAGACAAAAAATATGACCAAAATAACAAATTAACACTGTTGGGCTATTTCATATATCTCAACAAAGAACAGGAACAGGAAGCTTATTAGGGATAATGCAATAAATAGGTGTGTAATTAATGCTTTATTTGTGTTTTTTATCTTTCTCACACCTCCACAGAGTATTTAAATTATTTTTGTAAAGTCTTTCGCTTCATAAACCGGCTAAATGAGTAGTATTTTCTGCAAGCATTATTGCTATTCCTTATGGCAGAACTAAAGTGTACAAACTAAAGTGAACAGTCAACATTACATAATTGCAGCTTCATTATGATGAAAATGTATTTACTTCAGACAAGATTCTTAAATTGTCTAGTTGAGTTTACCATTGGTATATACATTTGACATTGTGTTGGCTATTATGTGTGGTCATTGTGTAAATATGATTGTTCTGACATCACTTGAAGGCAGCATATGCAACAAAAAACATTTCAAATGATATGCTACATTTTTGTCACATGTATCTCACTACATGTTTAAATGCAGTATAGTGCACTCACTACATGCACACTTGTATGTTTAATTCACTGAGTTACTTAGTTATAGTCTACAAAATAAAAAGGATTATGTTGTACTTTTTATTTAACTTTGTGTAAAATTGTCATTTGTGCTATTGGAAATGGCAGGTCAAGTCTTTAGTTTCTCTCCTGATACAATTCAGATTCCTGAGCTCTCAGTATGCCGATACCGATCTTGATCCGATACTATTGCTGCATTTTCCTAAATAAGTTTAGAATATCTATACTTCACTGTGTGGAAGTATAGTTAGAAGTACTCTTTTATGTATAAAGAAACACAAACCTCTAACAACATAATTTGTTCTTATATATATATAATTGATGAGCCAAAACATTATGACCACCTGCCTAATATGCTGTTGGTCCTCTGTGTGCTGCAAAAAACAGAACAGACCCACCGAGGCATGGACTCTACAACACCCCTGAATGTGTCTTGTGGTATCTGGCACTAAGACATTAACTGCAGACCCTTCAAGTCCTGTAGGTTGCGAGGTGGAGCCACCGTAGATCAGACATTTTAGTCCAGCACATCCCACAGATGCTCAATCACCTTCTCTTCATTATGTTCCTCAAACCATTCCCAAACAATGTGTGCAGCGCGGTCACTTGTTCCTCCCCTCAGGGATGCCGGAACCTAAAATGTTATGACGTCTTATGGGGCGTTGGTGAAGGTTACATGCAGTCTGATGCACCTGTTCCTTTGGCTCGCAACAGCTTGCTTTGCACCTGCATCAGTAGTTCACGTAACATGGTTCAGTGTCGTGGCTTCATTGAATGGGACCCCTAGTGTCACTTCAATCGACACAACGTCAAGTGAGTGATAGACAGGGAACGTCTACGCTACTATTGTACTATTGCTCCTCAGAATAAAACCTAACTAACAGATGCACAATTCCCTCCTTTTATACCCGTATGTCCAGGGGAGGGACATGCAAATTCTGTTCGCCAATTTCTCATTGGCCTTTTCTCAAAATCAGAGGTAACCCTGGCTCCCGAAAGAAGCCCCTAGTGTCACTACAATTGACACAATGTCTCGTCCATCAATTCTATTATACAAAAATATTTTATATGTGTTTGTTTGTAGGCTAGATCACAAGTTTAATTCGGTTTTGATTCAAAATCTTGTCAAATGCTCCTCTGTTGCTGTTCTCAATGGATGTTATAAGCAAACTGAACATTCAGGCATCTACATGTGAGATGGAGTTAGTGTTTAGCGTTCAAATATTGGGCTGCACTCTGAAAGCTATAAATAGCAGCACATTACGAGTCGTTTGCATTCAATGTGTGTGTGCGTCAACACAGCAGCGCTCATTCATTGAAGTGCGTTGCGCATACAGACTTTATATTTATTTATTAAACACATTTTGATTCACAAAACAATTGTATGTCTTCAAGAGACTATGACTAACTGCACGAGTCATATGGACTAATTTGATGGTGCTTTCATGGGTTAGGGTTAGGGTTCTTTTATGTCATTTTTAGCTTAACAGTAACGACCCTTACTAACACACGGTATCAGATTTGGATCGGGCTCATCAGACGATACACAATCTGATTAAAAACATCAGTCACGGTGCTGATACTGATCCAGGTATCAGATCGTTGCATCCCTAGTCAAGTCTAGCTTCTCACATTTTGGTTAGTACAGTATTTCAGAAGCTTATATACAGTATTTCAAAATATAATATTGCAGTATATATTTACAGTAATTCTAGCATTAAGCTCCATATACTAATATTTTCCTGTTTAGCTTTCATTCTGAAAATATGCATACTGTGCAAATACAGCAAAAATATTACGAGTTGTATGGTACTATGCTGTTCCTAACAAAGCCGTAGATTGGATATTAGCTCCTATCCTCACATGATCAGTGTCTGAAGTCGTTTACAATTCAATTGCTGAAATAAATCAACTGTCTCACATCCCTTTACCTCAGAGAGAGCAAGTACTTGTGTGTAGAATAGGAATGTGATGTGTTGTGGAAGGATGTGTGTGGCTGTAGCAGGCTGACCATCCTTTTATCCCTGTCTTCCATAATAACTCCTGGCCCAGTGAGCATATGATTTCTCCTTCAGCACAGCTTGACCCTGTAATTGGTGGTGAAGTGTGTCCACTCGACACTCTGTGTGATAACCCGGAGGAATACTGCCTCCAGTGAAAATCCCATTCATTTTCTCCACAGAGAGATTGATTTTTAACAATAACGCATGAACATTTTAACACACTCATCATGTGCTCTAAAATTGTTACATGATTATATGTGCCACTGTAGCCACAAGTGACTTGTTTAATAGGCAAATTCCAATTTAAGATCTACATAACCCAACATGGACTAAAAACTAAATGTTTTTTAATTTCAGTTTGTTCTGAACAGAAACTGAATTTTTTTTGTTCCGCTCCGGTGTTTCTAGGCCTCTTTTCCAAATGGTAATGGGTTAGAATTAAATGAGTGGTTTATAACATTCTTTTTAATATTACAGTACTCTGTGCTAAGGTTGGGTGAAATATCAGCTGCAGTGTTGCCAGATCTTGCATAAGAAACAAGCAACCTTCATTTATATTAAAATGGCCAGTTGTATAGACTCAACTGGCCATTTTAAATTAAATATAGCCTTAAAGAAAGTGATTTATAAAAAATAAAAAAAATGAAATAAGTGTCCTGAGATATCTAACCCTAACGTGGGGGCTCATTCCACACCCTGTACCACATCCATTTTATGGAGTTTTGCTCACACCTCTTTAGTATTCCTCAATCTATTTATTATAAATAGTATGATACACAAAAAATGACAAAATTGCAAAAAAGTAGGTTTAAATTTTGGGTCTCTACAGACCTGAGGTATGAAAAATGTTTGCGCTTCCATAAATAATATTTTTTATAATTATTTAATATCCATTTAATTTTACTATCATAGAATAAATACAGTACTGTGCCAAAGTTCCCCTTCTGTCACTCACTGGACGTTGTGTCGATTGTAGTGACACAAGGGGTCTCTTCTGAGAGCCTTGCGTACCTCTGAACTTGAGAAAAGGCCAATGTCAAGTTGGCAGACAAAATTTGCATGCCCCACCCCTGGATATACGGGTATAAAGGGGAGCGGGGAGTGAATGTCAGACAGATTTTTTTCTTCAGAGCCAAACGGTCGTGTGATCAGCGATCTGTATGTCACGATTGCTTCACCCACCTCTGCAAGAGAGCATTCAGTTGGATCTAACGGCGCATTCCAGCGGCTTTCTCCTCTCTGCACGCTGTGCAGACTCTGGCCCTGGGCGCTTCGACAGTGCTTCTCTCCTAAAAGAGTTTGATATCTCTAAAAGAGTTTATTCTCCTCTAAAATAGTTTTTTCTGGTAAAAGAGCAACATACACGAGCGAGCGTTGAACGTCCTTTCAGTACGCGTCTTTTTAAAGATGCCTTTCCACCGCTGTGTAGTTCCTGGATGTGGCCAGTATCTCTCCAGATCCGACGGTCATAGACGCTGCCTCTGGACGCTCTTCCTCACTAACCCTCTGGCCGCGGATTCAGCGGTGGAATTCGCCACCAGACCCACCACGAGTCGAGTGCTCCGTGTTGGGCTTGGGCTCCACAGGCATAGATCCTGCTTCAGGCAAAACCCTGTGACGTATTTTCCGCAGTACGGTCCCCCTGCTGGCAGGACCCGCGTCTCCCTTGGGCAGTCTCTGCTGCTCCCCGGTTGCCGTGTTTGTAGCAACTCCTCCTTTGTCAGGCAGGATCTACCACCGCACCATGTCCACCCGCTGGCTTGACAACCCCCGTGTGTATTGGCCACGAGTTAGCTCCCCCAGTCTGGGCAGGTCGTGGTCTCTGCAGGGCCTTTTCCCCCTGAAAGAATAGGAACGGGAAAGGACGCCTTCCCCAACGCATCTATAGCGTTAAGATATAACTGTATGACGAGAAACATTGAGAGAGAAAAGGCTGCGGCAGGCCCTAAGAGCGGTACATGACAACTTTTAGTGGGGGCATTGGAGATGGTTATGTGCAGCCGACCCAACTGCTTCTAGCACGCAGCAGCCTGCTTGCACCTGGCTCAGGCAGTCACGTAACATGGGTAGAGCATAGCATTTTGAAGTGGGACCCCTTGTGTCACTACACTCGACACAACTTCGAGTGAGTGACAGAAGGGGAACCTCATGGTTACTGTTGTAACCGCCGTTCCCCCATGGAAGGAACGAGATGTTGTGTTCCCCTTGCCACGTCACTATCCCTACCACTGTAATGCGCCGTAACCGTATTCTTGGCACCTCAGTGACATTCGCTCCCCTTTATACGCGTCTGTCCGAGGGCGGGGCATGCAAATTCTGTCTGCCAACTTGACATTGGCCTTTTCTCAAGTTCAGAGGTACACAAGGCTCCCAGAAGAAGACCCCTTGTGTCACTACAATCGACACGACATCTCGTTCCTTCCATCGGGGAACGGAGGTTACAACAGTAACCATGACGTTTTAGGCACTTAAGTTGTTTCTATCTTCAGCTTTAGTGTGTCAATAGAAAAAAAATATTTTAGACTCCCAAACATTATTTTGCAAATAGAAAAGATTAGAATAGAAGAACAGGGAGCCCTGCAATAGACAGCATAGCCCCCACAGAGCCCCCCCACTAAGCATCGTGTCAGTCTGAAATTACATAAAGAGACAAAAGCTATTGGGACAGCATAAATAGATAGAAGAATTG
Source organism: Xyrauchen texanus (assembly GCF_025860055.1). Taxonomy (NCBI): domain Eukaryota; kingdom Metazoa; phylum Chordata; class Actinopteri; order Cypriniformes; family Catostomidae; genus Xyrauchen; species Xyrauchen texanus. The sequence continues at coordinate 5,939,882 of NC_068278.1, read as the reverse complement.
TGGTGAATTCTCCAAGAAGCTTGGAACATCCTTTCTGTTAACAACCAAGAAAAATTGTGTCTAGGTGTACCAAGAAAAATTCAGCTTGTTTTGAAGGCAAAGGTGCCCACACCAAATATTGATTTAGATTTTTTATGTTTACTGGACTTTGTATAATGTTAATTGATAAATGAAAACTATTAAAGCATTATTTTTTAAGACATCCACACTTTGCATCATTTTTCACAAGTGCCTAAAACTTTTGCACTGTACTGTATTTCTTTGTGTATTACAAGAGGAGTGAGTACTATATTCAAACAAATAAATACTATTTAATGTTGACAACATTGATTTTTGCCAACCGGTATACATTTTAGATTATCGTCTCTATCGCGGTAACGCAAAATTGCCACATGACAAATGTGTAAAGCACATAATACGCACACATTACACACTCTGTTGAATAAATGGAGGAAGGCGGAGCGACTGCTGTTTCCTCAAATTCATTTAAATGAGAAGATAAGAGGAGATTATGAAGAAAAAGGTGTGTCTTCTGTTGTGTGGAGTTGGTTTGGCCTTAGAAAGCGTGACACAGAGCAGAAAATATCGATTTGCAAGGTTTGTACATTGTGTATGTCGATATATGTAAATATTCATGTGTGTGTGTCCGTCAGTGGTCAGGGCTTCTCATGAGACTGAGAGAAATGATGAAACGCATGGTTTTTCACTGACAGCTGCACATGTCATTAGATGAAAAGCATGTCTAGAACACAAGAAAATGTCACTGAATCCACTTATGAGGCCCAAAATTTCACTTGAGCAACCATCAAAGCAAATTCAATGAGATTCATCCAGCGCTCCAAACATGCGTCCTATCCAAACCCATGCAGCTGTGTTTTGTGCAAGTGTTGCACGGATGCGCAATCTGAAACAAGCAAGTGCGCGCGAGTGTTGAAGGCATCTCAGAACCTGTCATTTGTGCTACTGTGACAGTAAAAGTGCAGATCACACCTGCTTCTCATTCTGGTTTCTCTCAATGTCATTTAGGTTTTTAAAATGCACATCAAAACCCTTTCTAAAATTAACTTCGAATGATGTTTGATATCAGGAAACAAACCATCTATACCGTATTTTCCTTCAGATATTTTATATTTTCTTTATGATTACTAAAACAAGAGCCTAATTAAGTTTTTATTTACAGATAATTTTTTATTTGTTATTTTCTTTGTTGCATTGCTTTGAGAAGATACGTTTTTAAGGTAAGTTCATAATAATTATATTTATAATTATTATATAATAAAAAGAAAAAGAAAATTACATAAAATGAAGTAGTTTCTATATAAAATATTAAATTCACTGACTGGATTACTCAAAATGACAAATGACATGCGATGATGGCTTAATATCCAATACAATTGTATTGATTTTTATAGAAAATTGTTTTAAGTATATTTTGATATATACATTTGTAACACATTTGTGCTCAAAACAGCAAGATGCAGCAGCTGAATGAAAGAGAATTGCTTTTCCCTTTCAGAGTTGTTACCTGACACCGCGTCTTTTAAAAGCAGTGAGATACATGGCAGCAGTCAAAGAGTCTGTGTAGTTCATGTTTATATACAAAAATGATTCAAAATAGCACAAATGGGTCCCCTTTGGTGTTATGTAAGGAATAGTTAGCCACACAAAGCCTGCTCTCTTTACTTGAACTGCGTGTGGGTGGGCGGGGCTAAAGGTGCATTGATGCACGTTGTGTGATGTGTAAATGCAAATTAGCAGTGTTTCATGACATCATGAACAGACATTTCAAAACAAGACATTTCAGCAGAGTGGTAACTGTAAATGCGCTTTTTAGACTGTGGGAGTTTTGAAATGTACAGTATGTTTTTATGTTACAGTTGTATGTCTCTTATATGTCTAAATATCATGGAAAATGTAATTCTCCATTTCATGACCCCTTTAAAAGGGACATTGTTTCCATTTTCGGTCACAACCTGCAGACATTTTTTTCGTTTTCATTTTAGTCCCTGACCCTGTAAAGAGATCCAGCTACTGTATCAGGAAAGTCGCTGTTACCATGGAAACGAAAATCGTAGAAAAGAGCTCTGACATGAAGGTTCGCTCCCATGAAGCATTGCTGTTTATGTAATTTAGGGTACGTTTACATGACAACGATATTCTAAAAACGTTTTTCCTTTACGTTTATGAAACGTTTTGATGATCGTTTCAAAACACGGATTCACACAGATCCTCGAAAACGACTAAAAGCGTTGTATTATGCATGCCAGGACAGTAGTTGGCGATGTCACTTTGTAAAGAAACACTACGCGCCTGCGCACATAAGGATTCTTCCACAGAGCGGTGAATACAAACAACGAAGATGGCGAAAGCATCGAGCAGTTTTGTCTGGAAGGACGATGAGGTTGCTTTATTATTGAGGTTGACTATAAAGCATGCCACCTTTTTAAGGACTCCAACTGGTGATCTCATGTTGGTCTGTTTGCACTGGAAGTTAGGATGAAGTTCATGCCTATAGACTGGACGCGTAATACGCGTGCGCATGATGTCATCGTTTACACAAATTTGTGTTTTGTATGTTTACACAGAGACGATAACGACTTTGTTTTCAAAAACTTCCACTTTGAAACCCTTTTTCAAAAGTTTGCGTTTTCAGGCCCAAAACGCCGTTGTCATGTAAACGAACAGCCAAAAAGCATAAAAAGTTTTACATTGTTAGTTGAAAAATTTGTTGTGTAAACGGCCACCTTAGTCTGCTTATACAGGTGAAACTCGAAAAATTAGAATATCGTGCAAAAGTTCATTAATTTCAGTAATTCAACTTAAAAGGTGAAACTAATATATTATATAGACTCATTACAAGCAAAGTAAGATATTTCAAGCCTTTATTTGATATAATTTTGATGATTATGGCTTACAGCTTATGAAAACCCCAAATTCAGAATCTCAGAAAATTAGAATATTGTGAAAAGGTTCAGTATTGTAGGCTCAAAGTGTCACACTCTAATCAGCTAAACACCTGCAAAGGGTTCCTGAGCCTTTAAATGGTCTCTCAGTCTGGTTCAGTTGAATTCACAATCATGGGGAAGACTGCTGACCTGACAGTTGTGCAGAAAACCATCATTGACACCCTCCACAAGGAGGGAAAGCCTCAAAAGGTAATTGCAAAAGAAGTTGGATGTTCTCAAAGTGCTGTATCAAAGCACATTAATAGAAAGTTAAGTGGAAGGGAAAAGTGTGGAAGAAAAAGGTGCACAAGCAGCAGGGATGACCGTAACCTGGAGAGGATTGTCAGGAAAAGGCCATTCAAATGTGTGGGGAGCTTCACAAGGAGTGGACTGAGGCTGGAGTTACTGCATCAAGAGCCACCACACACAGACGGGTCCTGGACATGGGCTTCAAATGTCAAACGTCTTACCTGGGCTAAAGAAAAAAGAACTGCTCTGTTGCTCAGTGGTCCAAAGTCCTCTTTTCTGATGAGAGCAAATTTTGCATCTCATTTGGAAACCAAGGTCCCAGAGTCTGGAGGAAGAATGGAGAGGCACACAATCCAAGATGCTTGAAGTCCAGTGTGAAGTTTCCACAGTCTGTGTTGGTTTGGGGAGCCATGTCATCGGCTGGTGTTGGTCCACTGTGCTTTATTAAGTCCAGAGTCAACGCAGCCGTCTACCGGGACATTTTAGAGCACTTCATGCTTCCTTCAGCAGACAAGCTTTATGGAGATGCTGACTTCATTTTCCAGCAGGACTTGGCACCTGCCCACACTGCCAAAAGTACCAAAACCTGGTTCAATGACCATGGTATTACTGTGCTTGATTGGCCAGCAAACTCGCCTGACTTGAACCCCATAGAGAATCTATGGGGCATTGCCAAGAGAAAGATGAGAGACATGAGACCAAACAATGCAGAAGAGCTGAAGGCCGCTATTGAAGCATCTTGGTCTTCCATAACACCTCAGCAGTGCCACAGGCTGATAGCATCCATGCCACGCCGCATTGAGGCAGTAATTAATGCAAAAGGGGCCCAAACCAAGTACTGAGTACATATGCATGATTATACTTTTCAGAGGGCCGACATTTCTGTATTTAAAATCCTTTTTTTATTGATTTCATGTAATATTCTAATTTTCTGAGATTCTGAATTTGGGGTTTTCATAAGCTGTAAGCCATAATCATCAAAATTATATCAAATAAAGGCTTGAAATATCTTACTTTGCTTGTAATGAGTCTATATAATATATTAGTTTCACCTTTTAAGTTGAATTACTGAAATTAATGAACTTTTGCACGATAATTTCTAATTTTTCGAGTTTCACCTGTATCTTTGTATATGCAGTGCTTCATGGTATGTATATAGTTTGTTCATTCCCTCATAAAATATTAAAAGTACATAGTCTTACACCTTACAGTCTTTTGTTTTTGTTTTTTCGTGTACTTTTTTGCTTCAAATCAAAGTTTTTAATGTTGTTATTTATTTCAAAGCTGGTTAGTTTGGTTTCTTGGCTTTAAACAAAAGCCAAGAAACTTTTTTCCGGTATACTTCCAGAACCAAGGCAGCTGAAAAATTCAGTTACAAAGTTTCATTGTTCCCCCCTCATTCATATGTTCACTTTCATGAAAGTGTAAAGGGTGGAGGATTGGTGTTTTTCTTATGATAGATAAAGGCAGTGGTGCATGACGGAAGATCAGGTGTTTTTGTGGTGTATTATGTTGAATGCCAAAATGTTTCTGCCTCATTAATATTCCACAAGGGCTGCACGATTTTAGACAAATAATCATATTGTGATTATTTTGACAAATTATGATATGAACAGAAATTAGGGCTGCAATTCACGAGATATTTACAATGAATTTGCTGGCATTATAAATTAACCAACATTAGGGTATATTAAAAATATATGTACTGTATATCAGTAAATAATGATGTTTATTAATGTTGCATGTACATGACAATTATTTCATTTCTGAATCTATTTGGTTAAAATAGCTGTTTGTTTCAAATAATGGTTCAGTTAAAAAAATATTGAGGTAACGAATATCTTCAAAAAGCTGAAACATTTTGAGATGTATTTCTTTAGCATTGTCGCCCAGCCACATTTGACATCTCATATTGCTGCTTAGAAATCAAGGCTAAAGGAACAAAAACATAAAATCACAGCTCTTATGTTGAACAGGGTCTGTGAAAAACAAACTTGCCTTTAGTCTGCAAATTAAGTTGTGTTTTGCTTGTGCTGTTCTACCAGTAGAAAGAGTCAGGGCCGCTATAGACAGACTAGGCAATTGACTAGGGCCTCTGCATTTGCAGGGGCCTCCAAAAGACATTGTACTGTATTTTGTCCACAATTTTAGGATGATAGGGGAAGGCTCATTCATAGTCACGAGGACAGCTCAACCTGATTGGTCAGTTCCAGCTCTGACGTTCACATTGCATGTTGATATGCCCAACACTAACCTATAGCTCTTTCTGCATTAATATGAATGAAGCAAGCCTTTCCTTGTCACAGCTCAAAAGTTCAGCTTTTTTTGATAGGATATATGTAGTAAAACCAATCAATATAACAGATTAAAAGTAGGCCCCACACTGTGAATATATAAAGAGATATTATACAAAGAACATGTCCACCCCATTAAAGCAAGAATGCACACAAACTTCACATAATTGACAAAACATTGTATTATTGTGCCTATAGCTCTTTATGCATTAATATGAAAGAAGCAAGCCTTCCCCTGCCACAGCTCAAAGATTCTGGTTTTTTGAAAAACTTTCAAGGTTATTTGAAACCCAAAAGTGAACTGCATTAGGCCCAATAATGTGCAAAATTAACATGAGACGTAACAAAAGCTGAATAGGAAAATTGGCCATTTCGTAAATGTATAACCGCAGAAGTGTGATTTGCTAGTCTAACATGTTACAAACCTTGAGCTAAAAATTTTAGGAGTATTATAATACCACTTTACCAAGTTACAGATGAATTTGTAGGGCCCTATCAAATCTGTTTGACTTTTTCACAAATTCTGTTTTATTCCATATTCGAGTTTAATTAAATTTGTAACATCAAAATTGTTTCTAAATAAATGTATTCATTTAATTCCCCCCCCCTCCCCCAGTTATGTATACTATGTATACCCATTTAAATCAAGCTTTTATTTTCCTGCATGGAGAATTATGAGGCAGCCACCAATTTCATGGTGCCTCCAACTGTCAACAAAACTCAGGCAGTCACGTGCACACAGTAGTAGTTCTAGCTTGTGTGGCGCCCTGGGCGAAACCTGCTTCAGTGTGCCCCCAAAGTTGTTGACTTGGAGGTGGTGGTGATTCTAAATGAGAACGCCCCCAAAGTTGTTGACCGGGGGGTGGTGGTGATTCTAAATGAGAACGCCCCCAAAGTTGTTGACCGGGGGGTGGTGGTGATTCTAAATGAGAACGCCCCCAAAGTTGTTGACCGAGGCTGTTAAATTGTATTTCATTTAATGTTGAACAGGTTAGCTTTTTTAATTAATTATGCTTTAAGTTGATAATTGTCATTTTCTTCAATCATCTAATTATTAGAACACCTAAATTATGTTGCTTGTAAGTGTTTGCTTCAGCCAGTGGAAGGCATGGTACATGTGTATGTGTGCACATGATCGGGATGGTACCACCTCTGCCTCATTTTGAGCCAGGAAAAACCCTGTGTGTGTTTTTGACAGTTGTTTCTTGCCTGCTGATAAGCTGGTAGTTACGTTGCACAGTGCGATTATTAAACTGCAAAAGGCTGTGATTCAAGAAATAAATAGTCTATGTACTGCATGCTTCAAAGTAAAAGAGTGCTCTCTGTCATGATGTTGTGTTTTTCAGTGTATGAGCTTCACACATTCAATGAGAAGTAAACGGCACATGCAGACTATATATTTATTTAATTAAAAAGGAGCCTTTTGCGGTTTAATAATCATACTTGGACATATTGTGATTTTAATTTGATTAATTGTGAATTCAAACATTTTTATCACAAATATATCACATTTCATGACATTCCACATTTCATTGTTAATTTCATTTTTATGACTGGATTCCATGATTTCGTTCACGTTTTCCACATCATGGAAATCATAGGGCCCTAATAGTTTGCACCAAAATATACCAAAAAGCCTTTGACTACAACAAGTCTTTCACAGCGGGTTTGTAAGTCACATTTTTTATCTGTAAAGCTAGTATGTATTGTAAAAAGACTTACACAAATAAATTCAATTGAATTAAACAGCAAAAGATAAGGGAAGGGTTTTCTCCCTTTTAAATGTAGGAAAGCCTAAATTTTGCTATCCTAATTATGCATGATTATATGGTACTGTAAATTCCTTTTTGTATTTGCAATTAGCATTGTTTTTCCACTGCTGTCTGCGGCCCTATTAGAACAGACCTGCAACCCATTTTAATATTTTTTTTTTTTCTTTTTCCTGCTATTAATTATGTAGCCCTATTTTCCACCTTTGAATTGTGGGAACTTGATGCTTGTCAAAAAAAAAATAATTATATATATATATATACTGTATATATGTGCATAATTTAAGTACTCCCACGTTAAACATTTTGCCTCTGAAAGCAAGCATGCAGTAATTGTTTTCTCTGTTTCCTCTTGCAGGACGATATTGAAGATTCTGCGTGAGGTTAGATTGTGGCCGCATCGAAATGAAATGAGTGGCTAACAAATGACCTGTGCCGCTGCACCACCACCACCAGCAACCTGTAGCATCTAACCAGTGCCTCTTCACCAGCCTGATACACAAATACACCCACATACACACAATTACCAACAGAGCACCATCAGACTGTGAGTTTGACAAGCTTACATTCAGTAACCTTGCACAAACATTTATTTTTGAGCTTTTCTTTTTAAGCTACTCTGTTGATTAATATCAAGCTGTTATCACGATTGTGATTTTTTTTCTCTCTCTCTCTCTCTCACACACACACACACACACACACACACACTGATATTAAAAAAATACACTACAGCCTTCAGAAGAGAATCCCACTGAACTTTAAAGAAAACACAAATATAAGAAATTTCCATAGAGAAATTATATTTTGCTTAAGATATAGTTCATCCCAAAATGGAAATTTTGTCATCATTTACACACCCTTTTTGTTTCAAAAGTTTCTATTTTCTGTGGAGCAATAAAGGAAATATTTTGTAGGGTGTCCGATCTCCTCTTTTTCACCCAACGAAAGTGGATGTGAACAGCTGTGGGTTTGGAACGACATGAGAGTGCATAAATGATGACAGGATTTTCATTTGGGCAAACTGTTTTTTTAAAAGAAACAAAGCACATTTCCACCTTAATTCTCATTACTGTAATGTAAAAAAAAAATTATACAATAAAGAAATACTCATCTTTAAAGTAATGTAATACTAAAAATCTAGTACTTTATTTAGAAAAATGTGGTAGGACTTGTGGTAGTTTTACACTGATTTGTACAGAATGGGAAAAAGACGAAAAAAGTGTAATTTTTCTTTTCATCCCAATGCCAACTTTCTCACTATTTCATTGGCTGTTGGTTGCTGCTCCTCTCTTGCTTGTCGGGACAGTGTGTTCACCTGGGTAGGGTTGCACCACCTAAGGGCTTAGTAACTACAAGTTAGTTTGTTTCTAAGTCAGTGCTTAATTCGGTTGCACCACCTGTTTTTAAGGAACTTAAATAGTAGGTCATAAACTCTCCGTAAAGTGATGCGTAGTCGCACAGAATGATTTATTTTTTTTGTAATCCAATCAGCAGCCTTCAAATTTATAAACAGAAACCACGCACGTCATTTCAAGCTGCTGCTTTGCATGAACTGTCAAAACAAAGACGTACAATCTAAAAAGTTATATTAACACATTACACATTTAATTTAAAATATCTTTCATAGCCTACACATTGATTACAAAATAAATTGTGCTGTCGCCTATTACATTTTGCATTGATCCAGTGGCAAAATAACGTAACGAAAGGTACACTTGGAGGCTTGGAGAGAGTGTGCCTTTTCGGTCTGTTTCATGTTGGATATCAGTCGATATCAAATCAGTTATTCGCATTATTGCCTCTCTTTTAAACCCCAAACGAGCATATATGTCCACATAAATATCCAAAGGATGATGTCTGTCTACGCTCAAATATTTAGTAGTGTGTAAATTGTGACTTAGTGCCCATTTACGCAACAACAAGGCTAAATTTGAATTTACACACAGCTGGTGCAACCGGCCCCTGCTGACTTGGCGACCATATTTCAAATTATTTTGATGTTGTAGCTTACGTGAGTAGTCACTGCGAGTTGGCTAGTATCTGGGGCTTTTTGTGCAAAGTAGTCCTAAATATAAAACATCAATAGAAAGTAAGCTTCAGTCTTGTGGTGTGGATTTGGCTTTACTTGTCCTGTACCATTTGTGCTATGGAATAATTCCTCAAATCGTGCAGACTAGTGACTCTTTTCACAGACTGTGATGACGTGTTTCCGCCTCATTTAGCAGTGTACATTTTTTATATTTGCAATTTTTTTTTTTTTCGTGGAAATTTATAGTATTACACTGTTGTATATAAACTTGTAATCAGTTTTAAAAAATGATTTACCACAGCTTCTTAATTCAAATATTATTTATTTTGTCAAGCCGGTTCTCGCCTCCTCCTTTCCCTTATACGTTTACAAGGGGTGTTTATTGTCATCAGTGTTTCATTCAGTGCTCTTACATAATGGATACGTTTCCTAAATTAAAGGTTTTCACCTAAAGCACCCAATACTGGCACTGAAACACGTATGTTTTATGTGTCTAATGCATATAAAGTGAATACATTTGTCTTAATCAGCTCACCCTTTTTACGGAAACCATGATCCAACTTCAAATGTAAACTGCATAAACAATACTTGATATTAAAACAAATTTACATGTCTCGACTGAATCGTTTCGCCCCTCATTAAAATCCTCAGTTCACACATGCTCAACAGCAGCTCATAATTTCTAATCATACATTGATAAAACAGTAATACAATCAAGTCATAAACATATTACCTGTATGTTGTATTTGTAATACTTTCTGCTGTTCAGTAAAATACATCAGAAAGAAACACATTTTGGCCCCCCTTAATCACTTGCTAAGTATCAGCAGCTCATCCATTCTCAATTTGTTGTACACTTCCAAAAGATGCGATTTTCAGTTCAGTGTACTGTTCACTTGAGAACTGCTGCGAGCGACTATGGTTGCCCCCGGATCGTTCAGTCCGATTTGTGATCTAGTTGGAGTGGTTAATTGCAAAGAAGAGTTAGGAATAGCAGATATCACCAGTTCTAGGATCATATTACTCCCAGTTATCGGCTCATTTCGAGTAGGAGTATCAGTCATGTACGAGAGATAGGTTAAGATATAGTAACTTGTGGATCGGTGTTGACTCGAAGCGAACTGTTTCAAATGATTCAGTCTGATTTGGTGAACTGAGTTTAACTATTCACTGAAAAGAACTGGTTCAAAAGAACGATTTGTTCATGAACTGGACATCACTAGCTTTGATAGTGTGATCCTTCTGCAATGCAAACCGGCATATGTAAAAAGGGTCCATTCAGCCAAACTGATCTCGCAATGAATTCGGAAACAGTAGGATTAATTTTCTTGAGTTAAACTCTGTCTGTGCTTACCGATAATCAAAGCAGTGCCCCTGGTGGAAGAATCGGGATGTTTTTATTTGTATTTTTTTTTTTTTTAAACATAAGGGCTCTGTTTTGGGGCATCAAAGGCGAGTTGTATAGTGATTTGTTCTTAAATGTGCACTCAGTAATTTATTTCCTCATCAAAAAAGTTTAACTCCTGAAGACATGTAATTTTCATTGTAATTTTGCAGTATATGTCGGAAATCATGACAACTCACATTAAAATGAAGACTCTAGTCATATTCAGTAATCTTATAAAAGCTGTTTTATTATACATGGAGAGGATCCGCACATGGGGGCTGCCATGTTAGAATCACATGACCAGCTGAATACTACTCACTTAATCTCAGTAACCGTCCTGTTATTTGACACTTTCACACATTGATTAAAGTAATAATGGCTGAATGGTGAATACTACATTTCTACAAATGGCATCTGAAACTGAAAACTATTGATTTTAAATGATGCTGCATCCAAGCTGCTAGTTGTCAGTTTAAGTCCAAGATGACACAAAGACAAAAGTTAGAGTGCACCTTAGGGTGTAATAAAGTGAAGAGGAATGCATATTTTATTAACTCTACTCCCAAACTTTAACCTAATGTTCAGTGGAGAAAAAATATTCTTAGAGGGAAAAATGGAACCACCTTATCATGGTCATCACTCATTTAATGTGATTTACTTCCTGGTTTTAATGTGGGTCATAAACCTGGGTCTCCCACCCTGCTGACGCAACATGGTTCTGGTGGCACCACATGAGAATGTAAATGCATCTAAGCCTATGCAGAAATTATGGGAGAGATGGCACTTGTCAGTAACTGATAGAGCCAATGCTAGTGTACTGGAACATTCGGCATGCAGACTTTCCAAATAATCATGTTGAGAAACCCTTCACACCATTTACTGTAAAACCAGTTGGGTGTTTCTCACGAAATCTGTCAAGAAAATCTCCTGGTCCTATTTTAGATTTTTTTACATTGTGATATAATTTTCATGAAAGTAATGCACATTTTATCCCTCAAATCTCATTACTGCAATATTAAAAAAGATGGTCATTCTGTTATTGTCATTAACACAATATTTTATTAATATTTCATGTGAACAGTGGTGTTACTTCGAATTTATGGGAATATACATCTGAGAGGAGGGTGTGACTTATTACCCACTGTCGAATTAGTTGTCCCATCACATTGTTCATTAATTTTCACAAAATGTTTTGTAATTTTGATCATTATCAAACCAGTATTTCACAAATTCTATCTTTCATTCTGACTGCTAAAACACTGTTGGGGAAATCAGAGAATGAATTGCACACGTTAAAAGTGCCGGTTATTTGCACACACTGTCTGTGCTGGTTTAGCACCCAATTCACTAAAGGAAAATCTCTGCTCATTGCAATTTGTGAGTGCAGTTCCAAATCAAAGCCAAAACATTATGACCACTCACAGGTGAAGCGAATAACGTTGATCATATCCTAACAAGGCCACATGTCAAGGTCTGGGTAGATTAGATGGTAAGCTAACAGTCAGTTTTTGTAGTCAACGTGTTGAATGCAGGAGAAATGGACAAAGTCACCTGCGTGACTTTGACAAGGGCCAAATTGTTATGGCCAGACTGCTGGGTCAGAGCATCTCTGAAACTGCGAGGCTTGTCGGGTGCTCCCGGTCAGCAGTGGTGAGTATCTACTGACAGTAGTCCGAGGAGGGACAAACCACAAATCGGCGACAGGGTGTTGGACGCCCAAGGCTCATCGATGCGCTAGGGCAACGAAAATTTTAACGATGGTTACAGCAGGAACGTGTCACAACACACAGTGCATCGCACCCTTCTGCATATGGGGCTGCGTAGCCGCAGACCGGTCAGATTGCCCACGCTGACCCCTGTCCACCATTAAAAGCACCTTCAATGGGCACAAAAGCATCAGGAATGGACCTTAGAGCAGTGAAAGAAGGTCTCTTGGTCCACTGAGTCCTGTTTCTTTTTACATTACATGGACGGCCGTATACGTGTGTGCCATATCCCTGGGGAAGTGATCGCACCAGGATGCACTGTGGGAAGACGACAAGCCAGTGGAGGGAGTGTGATGTTCAACATCAGGGGTCTTGTAGAGTCCAGCCATGCCTCGGCACGTCAGAGCTGTTTTGACGACGTAGAGAGTACCAACAGCATATTAGGCAGGTGTTCATGATGTTTTGGCTCATCTGTGTAAGACTGATTATAATGCTCTTCTCCATCATTTGATCACTATTTGATGAATTGCTGACATGATCAATAGAAAATGCACACATTATCTCTTTAAAGTATATATTTTTTTATATTTAATTTGTTAATAGAGCGATGTAAATTGAACCGGGCAAATAGCAGTTTTGTGAATGAAGTGCAATCTATAATGAGCCTAATTTACGTTGATAGGAGGCATGATTGTGAGGAAAGGAATGACAGTGTCTTAATTTAAAAACTGAAGATGCAGCGCAAGCCTTAAAAAAAATCTTGTTCTTGCAAACTAGCCGCAAACTTGCCACAGATTTACCACTCATTATTCTCTCATTAAAATTAAAATGAGCTTTGTGGCAATCTTGTCCAAATTGTCCATCGTTGCCCCAGGTTTGGCAAACATTTGCAGTGAATCAGAAGCTCATTTGCGTTTGAAAATAATCAGTGCCGAATTTGTGGCAAATTTGCCATGAACTCCCGATATTTGTAAGGGAATTTCAGTACTGATTGTCCTTGCTTAAACAAGGGTGGTTAGTGAATAAGACACAGTGAATTTGCCCCTATGTTTAACACATTGAATTCTTGCTGACATGAAATCATGCAATCCCACTTCACTCCACACCATTCACATTTTCTACCTAAAATACCTCAGTATTGCGGTGACAAGTTTTGCACAGGCAAGCGCGACTCACATTTTCTTCTGAAAATCTATAGTTACTTTCACATTACTGTCAGCATGAACCAGTCTGGCTGTTTTTCTCTGACTTTTCTCATTAACAAGATATTTTCACACCATTCTCTATAAACTCTAGAGAGAGTGAAAATCTCAGGAGATCAGCACTTTCTGAGATACTCCCCTGTCTGAAATCAAAAATCAACAAAGTCACCATTTCATCCCCATTTTGATGTTTGGTTTGTACAACATTTGAACCTGCTGATGATGTCTGCATGCTTTTCTGCATCAAGTGGCTGCCACATGATTGGATGAGTAGATATTTGCATTAACAAGCAGGTGAGAGATGTACCTAATGTAGTGGCCACCAAGTATATACACAAACACACACATACACACTTTTCACATTGCAAGTATCTTTCCACATATGAAAAGTGCAGACTTAGACTGTTCTAAAACTTAGTGTGCTGCCTATGTAGGCAGCATTTTAAGTCATCATAGGAGGGCTCCCAAAAGGTTGCCAGCATAGTTATGCTGCCTTTTAAGATTTGGCCAAATTTTAAGGGAGCATTGCATGTATTAGTAACTTAGAAAACAATTTCATTATGTCTTGAGATAATCTTAGTTAAATCTAAAGTGTGTAATTTCTGCACCACTAGCGCCACCAAACGGAATTGCAAAATTAAACATTGTTTTCAAGCAGTTTTCCGAATACGCTGTTGATCTGAACAAATAGATAGTCCAGCCCCCCAACTCATGCCATTGGTTGAGCCATTGTTGCCGTGTTGGGCTGAATTCAAACAGAGGATTTTTTTGAAGCACCACAGAGACACAGTTTACCATTTTTGAGAAATGATCCTAGGAATGGCATAGGACAGGTGTTTTTTAGAGAGTGAAGAGGTTGTGTAGTGAAATATTTCCATAATTTACCAAATTTGAAAAACATTGACAGTAAATTCCAGTTGTCATTTAACAAATAAAAAACAAGAAGAACACAACTGAAACCAAGTGCGTCAATTTACCTTTTAACCATTCTTGTGTCTGTGCTGCTTCTATCTGCCTTGCTGCACATGTGTGTCATGTGAGAGAGAGAGAGAGAGAAGGGCGAGAGTTTGCATTCTCCTGCAACTGATGATGAGAAATGGCACTTTTTATTGCAAAAGTAAATCACACACAACATACAAAGTTATGACAACAATTACTTTTATTATACGCAACACAATCATGTTTTAAAAGTAAACTTGGAGTCAAATGGCCTTATTCATGAACCTTTCGTAAATATATGTAATTTGCACGTAAAATGGACCTTCCCAAAAACGTTCTGCCGGATTCACAAACGCTTCGTAATCCCCAGATTTGTTAGTAAAACGTGTGTATTTGAGTGAATTCCAAACATTCGAAAACGGTAGCGTGTATACGTTCCTTCATAATTATCATAATTTATGCATATGAAAACAGCATATAAGGAACAAGACTCGCTAGTAAATGCTTTTATCATCTATGCGGAACAGTAATGGAATCATTTTTATGAATGAAGTGCATTCACATTGTAAAATTTAGATTTAGCAAGCACAATAGCTTCTCAAAGAAAGTGAGGAACTTACTTTCTTCACATGTTTTTGCTGTCATCTGAGGATCTTTTGTGAATTAAACAGTCCAAGAACTCAATAAAAATGGTTTGACATGAGTGTAAAAAATTTCAGTTCATGCTGGGAAGAGGATGTCCACCACTATTCATTTTCTCTGGTTCAGTTTGAAGCGCATCGCCTTTATCATTGATGAAACTTGTCGGGTAAATTATGATGGTAACAGTGAACAGAATGAAAGATTTGCAAGCTATACAACAGTCTACTGTATTGTATTTTGTCCACACCTGCCCGCGATGTGTTTATTTATGGGTTTAACAGCATTAGCATTGACCATACGTTATCAACTGAATGCAATTTATGGATGCCTATACTAAATTATGAAATAAATAGCTCCGCCCCCGTTCCTTTCTTCCCGGAGGTGCATGATGAGCTCACACGCTTGTGGCAGGAACCTTTCACTTCCGCATACGATCCGTGAGCTCCTCCGCTCTCACTACCCTCGGTGGCAAGGTGCTACTCGGCGATTCCCCAGGTGGATCAAGTGGTTGCGGTGCATTTGTGCCCGCAACGTCGTCACCTGGCAGAACCATCCGAGGCTCCCGTCCAGGGCCTGTAGGCTGACGTCATCCCTGACGGCTAAGGCCTACAGCGCCGCTGGACACACCACCTCAGCCTTGCATGCCATAGCACTCCTGCAGGTGCACCAAGCC
The DNA here is from genome assembly GCF_025860055.1 of Xyrauchen texanus. Classification (NCBI taxonomy): domain Eukaryota; kingdom Metazoa; phylum Chordata; class Actinopteri; order Cypriniformes; family Catostomidae; genus Xyrauchen; species Xyrauchen texanus. Next base: position 5,924,047 of record NC_068278.1, on the reverse strand, counting down.
AAGGCACTCAGAGAACTACACAAGGGCAGTCCTGACCCGGGTCTAATGCAGGAGCTGCACTCGGCGACCAACTTCACCCTCCGAGCAACGAAATTCATGGCGTGGGCTCTCGGGCAGGCGATGTCCACCCTGGTGGTCCAGGAACACCACCTCTGGCTCAACCTGGTCAAGTCTGGCCACGAGGACAAAAATCTTCCCAGGCTGTTCCGGGAGTGGTCACAAAGAGCCAGGTAAGTGCTTCGAAGTCTCTAGACTCAGCACCCCGGGCTCCGCCCCGCCGCGAGGCCCCGCCTGCTGGTACGTCCGACACTGAAGTCCGTCCGATTCGGCTATGCGATTCAGTTCGCCAGGCGCCCGCCCAGGTTCAATGGCATCCGCTCCACCGCAGTGAGGCGAGAACGCCGCTGGCTTGCGTGCGGAGATCGCCTCCCTTCTACGGAAGGACACGATAGAGCCTGTCCCTCCAGCCAAGGTGAAGAAGGGATTTTACAGCCCCTAATTCATCGTACCCAAAAAAGGCGGCGGGTTGCGGCCAATCCTCAACTTGCGAGTCCTGAACCGGGCTCTGCACAGAATCCCGTTCAAGATGCTCATGCAGAAACACATTCTAGCGAGCGTCCGGCATCAGGATTGGTTCGCAGCGGTAGACCTGAAGGACGCGTACTTCCATGTCTTGATTCTTCCTCGACACAGACAGGCATATCAGTACAAAGTCCTCCCTTTCGGCCTGTCCTTGACCTCTTGCGCCTTCACTAAGGGAAGTGGGCGTCCGCATCCTCAACTATCTCGATGACTGGCTAATCCTAGCTCACTCGCGGGACATGTTGTGTGCTCACAGGGACCTGGTGCTGAGGTATCTCAGCTGCTTGGGGCTTTGGGTCAATTGGGAAAAGAGCAAGCTCATCCCATTTCAGAGCATCTCTTTTGTCGGTATGAGTTGGTCTCGGTCTCAATGACGGCATGCCTCACCAACAAGCGCGCACAGCCAGTGCTGAACTGTTTGCATGTGTTCAGACAGAACACGTTGGTCCCACTGAAATCCTTTCAGAGGCTCCTGGGGGATATGGCATCGTCAGCTACGGTCACGCCGCTTGGGTTGATGCATATGAGACCACTTCAGCACTGGCTACACACTGTGTCCTTGTCACGCAGTCTGGCTGCCATTTTCTCAGCCCTTGGTCAGACCTAGCGTTCCTATGGGCAGGAGTTCCCCTAGGCCAGGTCCCCAGGCACATCGTGGTTAGGACAGATGCCTCCCAACGGGGCTGGGACGCCGTATGCAATGGGCACTCAGTCGCCAGCCCTTGGACCGGCTCACGACTGCGTTGGCAAATCAACTTCCTCAAGTTGCTGGCGGTACTACTTGCCCTGAGGAGGCTATTGCCGTTGATCTGGGGCAAGCACGTGTTGCTCCGGACGGACAACACCGCGACGGTGGCGTATATCAACCACCAAGGCGGCCTACGCTATCATCGTATGTCGCAACTCGCCCACTGTCTCCTTCTTTGGAGTCAGCACTGGCTCAATTCGCTGTGAGCCACTCATATCCCGGGCCACCTCAACAGCACAGTGGACGTGCTGTCGTAGCAGGTTATGCCCAGGGGAGAGTGGAGACTCCACCCTCAGGCGGTCCAGCTGATCTGGAGTCGATTCAGCCAAGCACAGGTAGACCTCTACGCTTCCCCAGAATCCTTTGCCCACTGTGGTACTCTCTGACCGAGGCTCCCCTCGGCCCAGATGCCTTGGCACACAGCTGGCCCCTGGGGCTGCTGTGCGTTTCCCCAGTGAGCCTACTTGCACAGACGTTGTGCAAAGTCAGGGAGGACAGGGAGCAGATCCTCCTAGTGGCCCATTATTGGCCCTCCTGGATTCTGGAATCTCCATGTCTGGCCCTTGGACAGGATGCGGAAGACCTAAGTGGCATTCCACCCATGGTGGTTGACACAATCACTCAGGCGATGGCCCCCCTCAGCGAGGTGCCTTTACGGCCTGAAGTGGCATCTGTTTGCTCGGTGACGCTCTTCCCAAGGTGAAGAGCCCCAGAGATGTGCAGTTGGATCAGTGCGGTCCTTTCTGCAGGAAAAGTTGGAGGGACGGCTGTCCCCCTCCACCTTGAAAGTGTATGTGGCACATCACGATGCATTGGACAGTAAGTATTTAGGGAAGCATGATTTGATCATCAGGTTCCTGAGAGGAGCGAGGAGGTTAAACCCCCCCAGGCCACACCTTGTTCCCTCGTGGGACCTCTCCATGGTCCTTCGGGGAGCTCCCTTCGAGCCCCTTGAGTCAGCAGAGCTAAAGGCGCTCTCTCTGAAGAGAGAGCGCGGATGGGAAGCGCTGTCTCCAAGCAGAGGATCGCCGACTGGGTCATCAATGCCATCACTATGGCATACCACGCCCAGCAAGTGCCGCCCCCTGCTGGCCTACGAGCCCATTCTACCAGGGGTGTTGCGGCTTCTTGGGCGTTGTCCCACGGTGCCCTCTAGCAGACATATGTTGAGCTGCGGGCTGGGCAACACCTAACACATTTGTGAGGTTCTATAAACTCAGGGTTAAGCCAGTTTCGTCCCGTGTGTTATCAGGTGACACAAACAGGTAAGTTCGGGTCAGCTGGCCGGGTGTATCGCTTGTGCATAGCTCCTTTCCCCATGTGCTAGTTGTCCCCTTAGGCAACCCTGTGTGATGTATATTCCGCAAAATGGTTTCCCTGCCAGTAAACCGCGTCTTCCTTGGGCAGAGGGCCCTCTGTCCTTGGTCGCCGTGTTTGTAATAACTCCTCCCCACTTGGGTAGGATCTACCACAACGCCGCTTACCTAACTGGTAAGACCATGTGTTGTATTCCACCTAAAATCACCCAGTCCTTATACTTCTGAGCAGTTAGCCGTTCCCTTAGGTGCAGGGGACCGCTTCATGCCTGCCAGTGTGTTGGGGGTAGTTATGCGACGGCTTGCTGTCCTGGCTACGAGGCACACAGAGGTCTTCCCGTCTCGCACCGCCAGTCTGTGTAACTCGGTTCAGCTCTTGTGGCGTTTTCCATTGGGAAACAGTAACCGAGACATATTATATACACTCACTGAGCACTTTATTATGAACACTATGGTTTTAATAAAGTGCCCGACACGGTGTTCTGTTGTAGCCCATCTGGCTATGCTATTCTGCACACTGCAATTGTACAGAGGGGTTATCTGTGTCACGGTTGCCTTTCTGTCAGCTCGAATCAGTCTGGCCATTCTCTGTTGACCTCTCTCATCAACAAGGGATTTGTGTCCGACGAACTGACACTCACTGGATGTTTTTTTTGTTTTTTGGCACCATTCTGAGCGCAAACTCAAGTTTTGCGTGAAAATCCCAGGAGATCAGCAGCTACGGAAATACTCAAACCAGCCCGTCTGGCACCAACAATCGTGCCACTGTTGAATTGACTGCAATCATATTTTTTCCACATTCTGATGGTTGATGTGAACATTAACTGGAGCTCCTGTATCTGTCTGATTTTATTTATTGCGCTGATGCCACAAAATTGGTTAACTTAATTGCAAGAATAAGTAGGTATATTATATGTAAGTGATATTCCATGACTAGGTGTGCGTTAAAAGATTTTAACATTTTAGTGCACAGCGTTGAGGCAAAGAAGCACCCGATGCAAAGCAGTATGTGTTTAAATCCTTTACTAATCATCTAGCTCTGGATTATATATAATTTTAATTATAATGTATTATTTATATTGAATTATCTTTATTTGGGGGGCCTTTCTCTGCAAATATTAATATATGCAATTAATTGTGATTTTAATTCAATTATTTAATATTCATGTAATTAATTTGATCGGAAATGCTGTGCATGTTTGAGACCTCAATTTCTTTTCCACTATAATTGGCTTTTTTTTATTTATTTTTTTACATATAATGCTTAACTAAACAAAGTAATTACATTTTTATCTATGGAGTATGTAGGCATGTTAATGTATTAAAATATTTCGCTTAATAATTAGTAGTACAATAACAAACTTATTTTGTATTCATAATTATTTTCCAAATTATGCTAAAGATGAAAATATACTTGGTGGGATAATTTGCACAGTATATGAAAAACCCTGGGTTAAGGTTACATTCACTGAATCAAAAATTAATTATGGATGAGAAATAAATGCGTAACTCATTGAACAGAAGAATGCAAAATTTGTACGAATATTCTAAATCTATTCCGAACATTCTTTGTATTTATGGAGTACAGGGAGGTTTGGTTCACAATAAAAAGAAAAGTAATTCTGTTGTTACGTTCATTATTGAGCCAATATGAATAAAGAATAATATTATCTGACTTTATGCAAACTAACACAAACGGTGTAAGTATGGATTTGCATACAATCATGGGAACATTGACCGAAACAAAAATGTCAATTTAAATGAAAGCTGTCATCTAGACAGGCAGATAACTCTTAACTAGATAAATAAGCATAATATATCATAATTGTGGAAGAAAAGAACAACATTTACATTTTGCTTGTATAGACACACGCACTTATAAACAGTGAGGCAGAAATACGAACCAAACTTTCTTAATTTCAAGTGTGCATTTGTTTCCACGGTTACGCGCCCCACGTCTGTTTCGGCTATTTGTGTGTAATCTGAGAGGCCTCTGTAACACATTGGGTTTTATTATAGTAATTATAATTGATTATTAAATTCCATAATCGATGCATCAAAGTTTCAGCAAAATATGAATGCATTGATGCATGCAGAGGGGCGTGGTTCCAGGGGCTCAAGCCCCTAGAGCCACCCCTTTCTGCACGCACCTGAACCAACCTCTATTAAAATCAATTGTGTGTTGAGTCTCATGCCCTTAGCATGAGGAGTGTTATTTGTGTAATGCACAGAGTTGCTACCTACAGTATGTAGAGCTTTACAAATTAGTCACTAATGAGATTCAGTTGCGGTTAGGATGCCGCACTAGACAGTAGGCAGCAAGGTAGCTTGTTAAATTTTGGAAAAGCGCCTTGCACTCCCACAAAGAAATGACTGCTATCCAGGTATCGCACACAACAGTATCATATGGCAGTTTGAAATGCACACCTAAAGAAGACCACAGCTGTCCATATACTGTAGACTGTACTGGTTAACAATATAGTACCTCACTGGTGTTTGAGTGAAGATCTAGACAGTTTCACACACAAATTAATTAGTTTTACAAAAGGTTTCAGAGTTTCTCTAGAGTAGGCACATATACTGTAAGTACACCGTTTTTCACATTCTATCATTCAACACTTCGATAACCTTCAAAAACGAACCAAATCTCCCCACAGTAAGTCCCAGGGGTTGCATTCTCGAAAATTCTACAGTTTTCAACATGCTATGAATAAAGGCCTATCCTGCGAAACCATCTTTTTCATATTCTTTTACACTGCACTAGCATTTAAATGCTCTTGAAAATTTGAGCAGAGAGAGGTGACATTTCAGTGTAATACTGAAGCTGTAAACACTAGGGCTGGGCAATATCCAGTATTCCTGATACAGTATTCACAGTGATTTCAATGGAGATCTAAAATTAAGCAACATTGTGAATATCGTAATAATTGTAATGTTCTTGTTATTACTTTTAAAGCCCCTTGTTTTCATTGTTTTGCAATTTTTCCTTGTCTCGCAAATATGACAGCTTTAAGACAGAGATGTTTAAAGAAGGTCTCTAGTTTATACTTCAGTAGCAAAAACCTTGTTAGAGTTAGTAAGTTCATTTTCAGTGAATTCTCGACTTGATTTGTTCAAGTCAAAACAAAATGTTAGGTAAATATTGCTGGCTTTTTTACTATGTATTGATATAGTGCTGCATATAAATGAAATGAGATATTATTCTAACATTCATTTGTTTTGTCAAAAGTAGGTCTTGATCATTTTTAACTAGATCTTTTACAGTATTTTAGCTGAAATGTACTTTTGGTTTTTCGTTTCGTCGAAATAATGGTTCCCTTTTATAAAAAAATAAATTAAAAAACCCAGCCGTTTCAGTGCAAATAGTGGAAACTGTGATGCTTATTTAAGTAAACAATTCATAAAACAGCTATATTTGTAATAGGTAATAAAATCATATCAAATCATTGATTTGGCCACAAACTAAAAATGTTTTATAACAAACTAAACACGTGACAACTTGCCCCGACTTTGTGGAAAATACCCTTGTCCTGAGAAAACACAGCGCAACCTTATTTATAAATAAATAAAACAATTATTGCATGAATGAAAGGCACTAGCAAAAACATTGCGATATTGTCATTTGAGTTTGGAGGATAGAATTAACAACAATTCTAATTTAAGAGGGTTTAAGTAGCTCATTTAAACAACATAAAAAACACATTGCTTGAGAAACACATTAGTGTAATTGGACTTTTGATTTCTGACAAATATCCCTTCTGACCATTTTTCCATCTCACAACTAGCCCCTTGGTCTCCTCCAAAAATATAGAGATACATATTGAATAATATCAAATGGCTGAAAAAAAATGAGAATCTTATTTTACTTTTATTATATTTTTTTGATGTCTTGCTATATTGCTCAGCCCTAGTAAACACTGTTTCAGAAAGGTTTACTATTGTAATGAGCTAAAGCTAATTTACTGGAGTAAGACGCGGTACCAATATGAGAATGTGTGAATGTGGAAGCGTTCAGCTGAGAGGAATGCATGTGGAAAGGGGGAGAGAGAGAAAATGAGTCAGAACCAAAAGGAGTGAAACAGAGTGTGTTTTCAAGTGCAGCTTTTGTGTGTGCGCATATGTGTGGGTCTGTGCGAGATTATATTTTGTGAAAAGAACTGATGTCACCACTGTCCACTGCAATTATGATTGATTTTCAGAAGTATTTGTACTCCTAAAAGTTTCACAGAGTCTCCAAGCCTTCTGTTGTAGAAATTGGGTGAAGCACCATGCACAATGTAGACCATTTTGTGTTCACTCCAGTAGTGTGTGTGTGTGTGTGTGTGTACAGACAGTACACATGAATGAAAGATGGTGACCAGCATAATGTGTTTCAGAGAAGTATAAAAAGCTATGAAAATAAGTTGTTGGTTGAATAATGATCTCATTGACCCACCATAGTTTGATATGTTTGTTTGTTTTTTATACATATGTAATGCAAAAGAGAAACACATGCTGTACCAGTGCTAATGCACACTGAGGACTGTAGCTCAAGGCTGCCCTCTGTCTTTGAAAAGACAAGCTTATTCAGTCACTTATCCAGCCAATCTACTATGAGTAAATAATGTCACTGGTGTGCTAATTTTTGAACGTGTATTGCTGATTGGTATTATTCACGCTACTTAACTTGCAACGGCACCCAGCATGTTGAAAAGAATGATATTCACTTGATCGTTGTGTTTATGAGCTTCAGTCACACTTAGGCTTTAAGCTGAAGTATTTGGATGTCTTTTCACATTTCATAAAATCTAATGTTTTTGTGGGGTTTCAGACATTTGTAGCTGTAAGTGTAATTCATGATGTAGCAATATAGATGGTGAATTATACAATCAGAAATTAGTCTCATCTATGCATAGCAGGGTTATAGATTGTGAATTTCCTTTGGCATGTGCTTTAAATGCTATTTAAAATGTCTTAAACTAGGCTCTCACGGTATGTTTTTGTGATGTTTGGAATCTTAATGCTCTTTTTTTCAAGAATGAGTTTAAAAATAGCATAGATATTTTAGGTCAAAATGTATATATTAATAAGGGAAAGTGTGTATTTTAAAGACAGAAGCAGTAACTAATCAAATTATTTCATTATATTTATATAATTTTAAAATTGATAAAAATGCTGTTTAATATAGTTTATAATGGTCTATATAGTTTATAGTTAATACAAACATCGGTTACAATAAAGCAAAAAAGAAAAAGTCTTCTTTGCTTCCTTTTGGGGGTCCTGATTCCTGATTGGGTTCATTTTTAAGGATCTCCAAGATATTGTATATTTAGAAATGGATTCTGTTTTTTTTTAGACATAATTGTAAAGACTTCTCTTTTTTTAAATGTAAACATTTTGAACAAATGTACATTTAATGACCAGTAATTTGCAAACATAGACCGAAATTAGATAATACCTAAATATTACATTGCGTTGGTGTTTATACAAGTAGATTTTGGGGATATTTCTACTTAACTGTTTCGGTTGTCTTCACTACATTTAGAAAAGTCATTAAATACTTTTACTACAATACATTTCCTTAGAAAGAATAACAGCTGCAAATTTAAGCTTCATTGTGCGCTCTGTGATGGTGATCGATTTACAAATGAATCATTCTTTTGAGGCGATTGTTTTCGATCAGTCGGTCAGATCTATTCAAATTAGACACACACCTTTTCTTTATTGTAAACACAAATATCCACACTGAGTATATCTAAGAATTTGTTGCAAACATAAACAGAAAAGAAAATATTATTTACAGCATTACAATGAAACAATATATAATATTTTAACATTTTATAATTCTAAACTAAATGAGTGCTTGCCCAAGCAAGAATCCTATGATATTGGGGTGTTCTTGGTGCTTCCTGGATGGATGCATACTGGCCCAATTCAAAAGATTCTCATCGATATTTGGTCTGTAGATATGACTCAGGCCCTCTTTCAATGCAAGTCTGTATACATTACACTATCATACTGCACTTTTCTTCTTTTTTTTTTTTTTTTGTCAAATAGTATGTGAGACAGTATGCATATATAGCAAAGTAGTATGTTCACATGTTTTCACCTCTTTACTGTCACATGACCTCATTGTGTGTATGTTTAACTCTGTAAAATCGGTAATTCTGTATATTTGAGAATATATATATTTAGAGTCTGATCAAATAACTAGAGAAAGGGATGTTAAAAATCATGATTGTTATTACTTTCTGTTAATTTGTCACACTGGAAATGGAAGGTCAGGTCATTGTGGGATGTAGTGTGCTCTGTTGTATCCTGCACATTTTGGCTATTGTAGTAGATTATCTGGGTATTTTTTGCATATATAAACTTTGCATGCTCTGTACATGTCTGCATGCATACTTCAGAAATAGTATAGCAGTATGCATTTCCAAATATAGAAATGTGGAATGGGACTTGGACGCATACTAGAATCAAACCCGCATCTCCCACACAAGCTCTCTTAAAATTCATTCTCATGGATTTTTTTTATCTTCAGTAGCGTATCAACAGGATATCATCTATTCATCCAAAATACATACTGATCCGCTAAAGTTTTAATCACAAGGTCAGCATGTACATTCTAACAAGCATCCCATGACCATTTAGTCCTTAACATTCTTGCCGAACTAGGACAACAACAATGTGCAATGTCAACTAACAAACAATAACTGAACAGACTTATGCAGAAAACACCCTTACATAAAGTTGCACAATGAGTAGAATGCAATAATAAACAGTATAGTGCAAGAATAAAGTGTATATAGTGCTGTATATACAGTATATGTATGGATATAATTTAAATATGCATCTAACTATACACATGTATACGAATATACGCACATTTGTGTATATACATATACAGATACAAGTTGCAGCTGAGCACTGAAGTTAAAGAACAAAAAATAAATAAAAAAAACATGTACACATCACTAGGACAATGGAAGATTGAAGCCCATGGTCATCTAGGCATTATTTACTGGTCTTACACAACCTACAGTATGTGCCTAAACCAATGCCAACCCTTTCTTACCCCATTCTGTGTCTTTATGATTTTAGAGGAAGAAAACATGACAAAATGTAACGCTAATGTCTTTGTGGCAAACTTCAAGGTTTTTGAAGAATGCAGGTGTTAAAAGAATGCTGTACACTTTATGCAGCTACTTTTGGTGCTGTTTTAACATTTATATATTTTTTTGTGTGTATGCATACAATGGGGTCCACAAGTAGCATTCTTTCCTAATTAAAACAAACTTTTTTCTAGTTTAATATTAAAACTTGTATTTTCATGTTAAAATCCCAGATTTTCAATGTGGTCTCAGACTTTTGGAACTCACTGTTGTACTCTTTATCTATTATATTAATCTTATTATTTTGTACTAGTGTTTGTGCTTAATGAAACCATTATACTTGATATGGTTTATACTAAAACATTTTCTGCCTCAGTCCTGACCTCTGAAAATAAGAAATTTTACGTCATTATAATACTAAGAGGGACATTTTTTTATTTAATTAAATTAAAGAATGAATTTTGCATTAGATAAATATACATTTAATTGGAAAGTATACTAAAATGTATTAAGAAATTAATTTAGTTTTATTTGTGTTTGTGTCTTCCACACAGGTGACATCAGGTGCAAGGGGATGACCGAACGCATTCACCACATTAATCTCCACAACTTTAGCAATTCTGTACTTGAGACCCTCAATGAGCAGCGAAACCGCGGGCACTTCTGTGACGTGACCGTTCGGATCCATGGTAGCATGCTGCGAGCTCACCGTTGTGTGCTGGCTGCAGGGAGCCCCTTCTTTCAGGACAAGTTGCTCCTGGGCTACAGCGACATCGAGATCCCCTCTGTGGTTTCCGTACAGTCCATCCAGAAGCTGATCGAATTTATGTACAGCGGTGTGCTGCGGGTCTCCCAGTCTGAGGCCCTGCAGATCCTCACAGCTGCCAGCATTCTTCAAATCAAAACAGTTATTGATGAGTGCACCCGCATTGTTTCGCAGAATGTTGGCGGCATTTCTGGATCTGCCAGCTTCCCTGGCATCCCGGGCGATTCGGGGCAAGAAACGCCACGGGGAACTCCAGAGTCTGGCACCTCCGGTCCCAGTAGTGACGCCGAATCAGGCTACATGCAAACAACATCACACCAGAGCCTTGACCGCATTTATTCCACGCTTTATTCCAGCTGTTCTGGGTTGGGCCTGCAGAATGGTACCCGGGGAAACCGCTCCCACTATGCCAGTGCTGTTGTGACAGCCAACTACGACTCACCCCTTCCACTAAATCAAAAGGAGGGAGGGCAGGACCCTGCCTGGATTACACGCATTCACGAGCATTCCCAACAGATGGAACGCTTCCTGGCCACGTCAGAGAGTACACACTGCCGCAAACAGCCTCGACCTGTGAGGCTCCAGACAGGTGACATTCACATCAAGCAAGAACAAGGGGATGAGTACAACTGTTATGGGCTCGAGAACTGTCGTGAGGACCATGAACAGCCAGTGTGCACTGAAAGTGAACCCAAAGGTGAGAGCTTTGACTCTGGTGTCAGTTCCTCCATTGGCACTGAGCCTGATTCTGTTGAGCAAACATTCTTGTCTGGGTTCACTCGGGAAAATTGTCAAAATAAATGCCAACAAGGTGATGGTGGAACTCCGGTGCAGATCGAGGTCAACGACTCATCTCCTGAGCAGACCCATGAGGCGGTTGAAGATGGTAGTGGAAATGGTCCTGTGCAAGAAGGGGGTGAACTAGGTATCCATCAGCCGCTTCATGCCAACCTAGCTGCACCCCAGTCCGTGCCAGGTGGGCAACTGTACATACGGCCAGGTGAGCCACTTACCAGCAACCTGCGCATGCCCCTCACCTTGACCAGCAACACGCAGGTAATGGGAACTGCAGGCAACACTTACTTGCCCACACTCTTTGCCACGCAGTCAGGCAACGACAACAAGCCTTTCCTCTTCAGTCTGCCCCAATCCATGGGGAATCAGCAGCCCCAGTTTGTGGCAGTGCCCTCTCCCAGCATGCCCCCGTTCCCCAGTGGGCTGTCAGTGCCACCAGGTGGAGGTCAACAGCAAGGTGGTGCGGCAGTGGGACAGCATGGGGAGAAGAAGCCCTACGCGTGTACTCTCTGTTGTAAGACCTTTACTGCCAAACAAAACTACGTGAAACACATGTTTGTGCACACTGGTGAGTACATTAGGCCCTCATCTCTCTACGGTTAGCTAGTTAAGCCTTCTCAAATCAGTTTTTGGAGAAGTGTTGGTCTGAAGCAAATAAGGCAAGCTTTTGCATCAACATGAATAATCTGTAGCAATTAATGACTGCACAGTGAATTATACTTTTTGGTTGTCTGCACTGTCTGCTGTGCATCAGGTATTACATTATACATAACCCAATTCACTTCCAGTGTTTCAGTCTTGAGTTTGACGAGTATTCATCAGGGTATTTCATTACTTCGAAATTCCCTTTCAAGGCAAGACCTGTCGGTGGCCATCTTTGGAATGCTCCCGGGTAGATCTTTTCTATAGATACAAGTGGCATAATCTGAAATTGCCAAAACGGTTGCTCAAGATTACAATCAAATAACATATTTCCAATCAGCAATAAAATCTGACAACAATGGTATCATAAATTGTGCCTAATTATTTTTTTCAGGCTGGTCCCACTAATGCGTATACGTGTTCTCTGACAGGTGACATCTGTATCTTAAATGTGATTGGCTCTTTTACTGTAAGGCGGGACATCCTTTTATACACCCACTATATTGGGTGTTCCAATTTCTCCCATTCATTTGATACAGTTGATCTGTTTCGGGCTAAATAGTCTCTGTACAAAATATAATTATTGTACTGTCATTGCCAGTGCAAGAGAACCAAAATATACATAATTTATAAATGAATAGGTGGTGCTTTTTCAGGCACTACAATGAGATACTATGCCACGTGCATTTTGATGGCATAACAGTCATACTTACAAGTTAAATAACTGTAAGACACTGTTACTGGAACACTAAGACAGTACATACTGTAGCCTAAGGTTGCAAGGTACCACAGCAACCTTTTAGGTTTCTGGTTTCAAAAACCTTCAAAACATCACACTTCAGATTAAAAGTGCACTGTGATTAACAGATTAAAATGGTAAAATAAGTAAGTGCTTGATCTTGATCTGTATACACCCTCTTAAGGCTTGACAGACTTTATGAGACCAACTTGAGTTTGATTACAAGATATTGAGTTTCTTCTATGTCTTGTGTACCATAAGGCCTTTCCTTTGTATACTTAATAAGATTACAGAAACTTCCCTAGTCGATAATTAAAGTGTTTACTTAATGAACATGGGCCTAATTGGTTGACACAGGATTGCCTGGTCAATTTATGATGCAATGAGACCTCTGCTCTAATCTGTTTTGATTTCTTATGACCCTAATATCTGTTTTCACCCTTTGGCAAAGTCTAAGGATTACACAGAATTTAGAACTCAAGCTATTTGATAAATGCATGCTAGCTCCTGATTTCTGAGTGCATATATGTGGGTGTGGTCTTGTCTTTGGAAAATGTCTGCACTAATGTTTTGGCATCCCACCACACAATGACATTACTGTCATTTTTGCAAGCTGCTTTTCATCCAAACGAACTTGCAGTCTTTAGGGTGTAGTCTCTTTGAGTGACCTGGGTTTCTTCAAGTGACTTCAGCAACTTCACAATGGTTAGAGAAGCAGGGTTTGTGTTACTGATAGTCTGAGTTACCACTTCAGGAGACTGTGAGGAATTGCAGTACCTGATAGCGTGATTTAACAGCCCAAACACAGCTCAAACTTTTGCGCTGAACACAATAGAGTGCAACTGTCAGATTCCGGAAATAAAAATCTCATAAATATTCTCCATAGACAAATTAATTATTAAAAATAACTTATAAACATTTAAAGACAGCCCTATCCTGAGCTCTTAGGTTGTTAATCAATGGTATATGCTTCTGTTGAAACCCTTCAACTTCATTCTTAAAAAATCGTGTTTTATAGCGTAATTATTGGTGAAGAACTACATTACCCGTGAATCCTGATGAGATAGATCCACCAATCAGTGAGTTAAAGCAAACAAACTGCATTAAATGATCCCTGCATCAACCGCCCTCTCCTATAAAATTTTGTCTCACACAGAAAAATAACCAGCCTTCAACACTACATTCAACAATGGCAGTGTTAAATTTAATAAGACAATTGAATTTGACAAAGTGAACTTCTGTAGAAGATTACTGTGTAATGATGAAAGTGACTTCAGGCCACAACCAAGTTTAATGTCATTATAGAAAATCAGACTTTGATTCTTAGTTTGTCATCAAACATGCTGTCATTATTAAATCACAGGAGTTTTGATCATACAATATTTATGATATGGCATAAAATATATTTTCCAATAACAACAGATGCCTGTAGAGGACGATGGCTGCCAAGAACATAAGCATGTAAATACCTGGCCAGATATGGCCTTAGTGTGGAAGTACTATATATATATATGCAAGATTTTCAGAGTGTCCAATAGTTTTTCATATATATATATATATATATATACACACACACACACACACACACACACACAAAAACTGAATTAACACATTTTTATATTCTGTAATTAGCACCATGAAATAGTGTAATTCGCTATGGCGTTTTCTTAAAAAAGAAACATTTCCAGCAGTATGCATTTCATTTCTTGCAAATTTCACTGTGCTAAAATTACAGAAATTTAGGTGTCAGGGTTTTGCAGAGAATCAACAGAGGCTCAGGACCCAAATGCAGAGTAAAATAAAGGGGATTTATTCTTATAAAAATAAACAAAAAAACAACAAATATGCTGAGTGAAAAACACAAAGTTTATAGCAGAGCTGAGTTAAGTGGGGCTGTGGCAGACGAATAGGAAGCAGGACCGACCAGAACCGACAGACAAGATTAGGTGAAGGGAACAGGACCAACATGAGACGCTAAATGAGAAGAACTGGCACTGAATAGCACACACGAGAAGACTGAAATAGGGAGAGAAATCAAACGGGTTAAAAGAGAGTGCAGGTGTGAGTAATAAACTAATAATAGGCGGGGTATGACGCAAGACTGAGAGACATGCGGCAATACAGAAACAAAACAAATCCACGTGATCTCACAAGACACAAATCACCCGAATGGCATGATACAATGATACAAGGCAATGTACACTCATGCCAACCAACAGACGAGATGAGAGAATGTGTAGCAACGGCAAACAAACCAAAGCCACGCATTCCCACACTACGCCACACGATGCACGCAACAGGCGGCAAAATGAGACAGGACACCTGCGCAAGAGTTCGGCCACACACAAACCCGACACCTCAGACTGAAGTGACCAAACCTCACTACAATGTGAAGACAGCTCGCAATCCGGGCACACAACGCGAGGTGCACCCGTGTTCTCAAGAGACAGACATAAACTATAGATGTGAGTGCAAGCCGGCAAGATGACATAAGCGCAATGCACCCATGTCAATAACAGACAGAACATGGAGCATGAGTGTCCAGATCCAGACACAGACAGAAACCGAACCAGACAGGGAAGTCAGGATCCAGACACCATGCTCCGGACATTAAAATTTGACAGAACGAAGAGATTGACGTGGGTGCATGCCTCCAAGATGCCATAAGCGCAATGCACTCACACCAGTAATAGACAGACAAAGAGTGTGAGTGTCCGGATCATGACACCAATTGAAACTGAACCAGACAGGGAAGTCAACACAAGACAGACATAAAGGACGATGACGTCACTGTCCTGTCACATAAAAACCCAGGCTGACAGAGTGACAGGACCGTGACATTAGGGGAATGGTTCTGTCCCCTAGAATAATTTTAAAGAAATAAGGCTTTAACAAAACAAAAGTTTTAGTTTTATAGGTAATATTATGTAGTTTTTTCTACTTTTTCCTAAGAACTTTTTTTTTTTAAAACATATTTTTATTTCATTATTTATGTGTACAATTTGTCATATTTATAACATGAATTGATGTCCGCCATACTTCTATCATTACCATCACACCAGGCATTTTAGAGAACAGTTGTGTTTTTACAGAATCATTTATATTAGGTTATCATGGAAATGGGAAGTGATGCATTATCATCACACAATATCAAATCCGCACCACCACACGTTAAACCAAAATCCACTTAACGTTTGAATAAGGCCGTGATTAAATATTTATTCCAGAACATAAAACATAGTTTGTAGAGATTCCATTTTTCAATATAACAAGTAGGTCATAATTAAAGAGTCATCCCAATATTATTATTATTATTTATTTTATTTTTGTACCAGTATTTTTTGTGCATTCATTTTTTACTTGTGTTCCATACATTCGGTTAATGTATGTCAAAGACAGGTGCTTACAAACAGACCTACATACTGTCCATAGTAATATCACAACAGTTCAACACCAAATGAAATGACTGCCTCACAATTGTAATCAATCTCCTGGCACTATTAATAATGGTCATTAGAAGCTCATCAGAGCCATAGGTACAATGTAAAATATTTAAATTTTCAATGAACTTGTGCTGAGTCACTCCAGCCAGGTCCCCTAAGCAACCAAATTGGCCCGGTTGCTAGGGAGGGTAGAGTCACATGGGGTAACCCCCTTGTGGTTGCGATTAGTGGTTCTCGCTCTCAATGGGGCGTGTGGTAAGTTGAGTGTGGATTGTGGTGGGTAGCATGAGCCTCCACATGCTGGGAGTCTCTGCGGTGTCATGCACAACAAACCACATGATAAGACTCGGGGATTGACTGTCTCAGAAGCAAAGGCAACTGAGACTTGTCCTCCACCTCGGATTGAGGTGAGTAACAACGCCACCACAAGGACCTAGCAAGTAGTGAGAATTGGGCATTCCAAATTGGGCGAAATGGGGATAAAAAAAACTTTCTATGAACTACTTCCAGTCTAATTTAGTTTAACTGAAAAAAATTTTTGATTTGGGATAATAACGTAACACTCTTTCTTTGAGTCAGGATTTTTGTATACATTAAAAATGCTAATTAAGCACAGTGACTTGAGTGCACTTTTTTTGTAGGGCAATGGTAGAAATGGTAGAAAATTGTAAAAATGGTATGGTTTCAGAAACATATGAATACTAAGAAAAAATTTCTATATATTTCAATAAAATAAAAGATTTTACCAGATTTTTTTCTTTTTCATCATCTTGGCCATTTTTATTTGTCATTGACCAATATATTAAACTAAACATAAATTGTTAATGGTATGATGATAACCACCTTATGTTATGATTTAATAGCTCAACCTTTATTTATTTAAAATGTATTGCAACATTTTGGTCGCACAAACTTTATGGGTCCAAAAAGCAAATGTGTTCTTAGTGAGAAGAGGAACACATTTCCCACATTTCCACATTTCAAGACTGTGGCTCAAAATTTTTAATTAGAGTTACTAGGCAACCCCAGCTCTAATTCATTCTATTATTCATCTAATTATTGAGATTATTACGTTTAGCAACATAAAAAACCTGCGTGTGAAATGCAACTTTGAACTTTTCACCATGAACTCAAAACGTTTATAAAAGGAAGAGAGAGACAATTTTCTAACAATTCTGTCATTTTTGTCCATTCAAATTTTCCAGTTTAATCATAGCAAAGGGTTTTTTAATTAATGTGAACATTTTGAAATGTGTAATTAATAACCCCAAAAAGTGGAAAATCCTAAACACAGCCACCATGGGTCCAAGAGGCAAATTTGTTCTTCATGAGAAGATGTACATGTGTGTGAAATTGTAGGTCTGTTTCTCAAATGATCAGAGCTTTCATATACTGTAATTTATATAGCCATTGCTAACCACAGTGCCAATCAATAATTATTAAAATCACCCTAATAAATTAACTGCAAGCGAAATTTGGAAACATTTCACCATACAATGCTGAAAGTACATTTGTTTTAAAAAGTAATAATAATAAGAAAAACATAAGTAAAAAAGAGCATATGATATATGTACCTCTAATTAACTCTAGTTGGTTGTGACCTACCATAAAAATTGGTCACTGGTCTGTTCTGATAGGACTGGGGACAGCAGATAAATAATTAAAAATATATATTTATAAATGCAATTTATATAACTCAACTAAACAAATAATTGTGCATAGTTAGGTTAGTTAAAATAAATAGGCTATGTTAATCATTTTGCCATGATAATTATTGGTCCTATGAAGTTCATGGTAATATTAAGGGAATGGTCCACCTAAAAAATGATAGTTGTCATTATTTACTTTATTTAATATCATTATTGTTCCAAACCTGTATGACTTGCTTACTTCTGTGGAACACAAAAGGAGATTTTTGGCTGAATATTAGGTACAGTCTTAGTCATCTTTCACTTTCATTGTATCTTTTTTACCATACCGTAAAAGCGAATGGTCTCAGTGGCGGGTGGCATGGGGTGGCAGATTTCACCCTAAAAATGAGCTTTGCCACCCAAACTCTTACCCTGCTTGCGTCCTTGAGACGGTGCACAACGGCTTAAATTGTCAGTGTCGCACATGGTCCATAAGAATATTCCACTTGGTCTGAGAATGTCATATGGGTTTGGAACAATATGAGGTCAATGATGACCCTAACCCTAACTGTTTGATTTTAATGACTTTACTTTTTTGGTACTCTGTTGGATTGCCACATGCTGTCCAATGTAAAATCTGGATTTTAAGGGCAACATCACATTAGAACCACTGTGCTATATGACACTCAATATGACTTAAACAGCTAAAAATCAAGATGTAGGCCTATACAATATAAAACTGATAGTTTTGAAAACTTTTAAAATAATGAAATTAATCATGATTAAGTATTTTAATTAGGGCTGACGATTTAATGCGCCAAAAAGATTACGCATTTAATCATGTCTCTGGACCATAATAAAGAATATTCCTTCCATGTGAGCAGTTAAAGCATGTAGTACCACCTGTTTTCTCCTGGGGGCAGTAAGCGAAACTTGCTGTATAGACAACTCGCAGCTAACACAGCGAACAAACCGCACTTAACCGAGAGCAGACAGACAACACAAGATGAGAACACGTTCTTGCGTACAAACAGCTTGATAGAGTGCAAATCCTAATGCAGGCATCTAAAAACATGTTTTTCTAAGTTTCAAACTTTGTTTAACTTGACAACCACCTAAAAATTGTAAATTTATGACGAAACGCATCCGAGACGCTCCAAAAGCATCCGTCTGACACAGGTGTACATTTACGCATCCTTAGACAAGCCCTTACAATAAATCTCGGACTGATTGACTAATTAAATTGCAAAATGTATTGCTGTGAACTGTAGGCCAATGATTGGCTTATGTTCAATAATTTGGAAATCAACAATATATTGCATTCTAAAGCCACTTTTTGTATTGTATTTTTTAATGCTTCACTTGTGTGCCAAAATAATGTAATGCATTTTAATTATCTGTATTATTATTTTTATATATATATATATATATATATATGTTTTAGTTATAATTATTTTATCATTATATATTTAATTATTATTTGAGGGGCTTTCTCAGCAAATATTTATGTATGCAATTAATTTGGTTGATTAATCGGCATACCGTGTAATAAATTTGATTAAAAATTTTAATCAATTGACAGCCCTAATTTTATTCTATTGACACTCCTAGTTTCAGGGGGATGGGGGCCTTCAAATATTGTCTTGAACAATGGAGGCCTTGGAATCAGAAAGGTTGAGAACACCTGCTATATGGTAATGGTTTATGAAAGAGGTTTTGGTATACGGTTCCTCACTAATAAGTCTGCTCTGTGCTTTCAGGTGAAAAACCGCACCAGTGCAGTATCTGCTGGCGTTCATTTTCGCTGAAGGATTATCTTATCAAACACATGGTTACGCACACGGGCGTCCGAGCTTACCAGTGCAGCATCTGCAACAAACGCTTCACACAGAAGAGCTCACTCAACGTCCACATGCGCTTGCACCGCGGAGAAAAGTCCTACGAGTGCTACATCTGCAAGAAGAAGTTCTCCCATAAAACCTTGCTCGAGCGCCACATGGCCCTGCACAGCACTGGAACGGGGGTCTCCGGGGTCAGTGCCACGGGAAACACCGGTGGCCCCGCATCCATCCCGGTTCCGATGGCCGTTCCAGAGCCAGGAGCAGGAGTGGTGGCTCTCGCCATGCCGGTGGGTGCGGGCGGAGTAGGGGGCGGAGTCGGAAGCACCGGAGTGGGCGTTGCTGCAGAAGCAAGTTGCCAGGAGGGGACCACCTACATGTGCTCCGTGTGCCCAGTCAAGTTTGACCAAATCGAGCACTTCAATGACCACATGCGCAAGCATGTCTCCGACGGATAAGTACAAATAAAAAAAAACTTGCGTACACATGAAAAGAATGAAATGATAAAGAAAACGGCACTAGATTTTTTTTTCTTATATTGGGGCATGAAGAGTAATGAGTATAGACACTGGCACATTAAGTTTTCTAGAAAAAGAAGCGTTTAATTTTTTTTTCTTTTTTTTGTCCATGCTATTCTTAAAGAATTAAAAAGATGGTGGCCTTAAGGCTGTGTAGTTGGAAAATGATCCACTGGCTGGATCCATACTACTGGCCTCTAAATATGTATGCTTTCCTTAAAATACTGATTTATGTGTTGAACACTACCGAAAGGCCTGCGAAAGAACACACAAACACACACACAAGAAAGAAAAGATTCACATGCACAGATACACTTACACACATACACAAAAACAAATACACACACCCATGCATGCACTCACACATACAAACTTCTTATACACCCTTATATATGGTAGAGGTATTTTGTACGTATGTGTATTTGTGCATGTGAGCGTGTGTGCACAAAAAATTGCAGTGAATTTTTTTAACTTGTAAATCTTTTCCCATGTAGACCGTATTGGACACTATAAGCGTCCAAGCTTACTGTGGTATATATATATTAAAAAAAAAAATTAAAAAAAAAAAGTAATTTGGCTCTAGATTTATTCTAAAGAAATGATGGTCACGTGTTTGCCTTTATCGTGCGATAGGAATAGGAGAGTTGTTCAATTTGACACTGGGTTTTTATTTATTATTATGGCAATGAGGATGATGATGATGATGTTGTTGTTGTTGTTGTTGTAAAGGTACAAGCCAGTTTTAATAACTGTATTAAAATGGGAATTTTTGGGAGTGGTTTTGTGAACGATTATGAATATGATTTTTTTTCCCCACCACGCTTTTTTTTTAAGGTCAAGTTTACAAAAAAAAAATGTTTATTAATGACAGTATTTGAGCAAAAACTATGAATGCCGTTAAGAATTTCCAATTTGTTTTGCATACACTGCCACTAAGACGACTGTTAGTTGACCTCTTCCACTTCATAACAAAATGTAATACAAAGTTCCTTTTTACTTTTAGACAATTCTTTTCATGTGTTCCGTGATTTTTGTTTAAAAACAAAAGAAGGCAAGGAAAATGGCAGATTTTGTATGCAAACAGTCCCAGAACCCAAGTTAATTGCTGCTCCTCACAAGCTCACTTGGAGAATGTTGTCAGCTGTAGAATCCAACATGATGTGGATATTTCTAATATTACTATTATTATTATTTGTTAGTGACATGGAAATGTTAAGCTATTTAGGGCCATTGGCTAGGTTAGATCAAAAGTGAGCTGGACAGAAATAACCTCCTAAAGGAGTAAAAACTCTGTATTTCCTGTCATTGGTGACTACTGTGACTCAGCTGTTTGGGCCGGTGAGGTGATTCAAATGCACTACTCCTGTTCCTACAGCCCCACCTAGTGGCTCAAACAGCCGTCAGTGTTTTGTTGCCTGACGAGACGTACAGAGGGCGCTAAGAGAGACAGAATGAAATAGGGACACAAGGCAACAGAAACATCTACTGAACCACAATAAAATAAACACGGTCATTCATTTTTTATATACCACATATTTTCAGAGAAATCTTTTCAGACAATAAGAAACATTCCCAAATGTATCACCATATAGACATTGTGTGTGTCGAATGTTTTTTGGAAGTGAGGAAAGAAGGTTTGTAATTTTGGTGTTCCGTCACTCAAAAGTTCTGTGTTCATATTTGGCTTTATTGTACACTTATTTTATGGATATGAAAGACTCATCTGCCGTGCAACTGCAATCTGGCAATTTGCTCACTTATTTGAACAGAAACACCTTTGTAGTGTAGTTCAAATGATGACGAAACATACACAATCACACAATTTATTCACAATTAATTTTGGTCGAATAAGTTGTAGGTTTTTTAAAAGAAAAACAGTGCTCCTTTGCACATTTACTTCAAAATCCTGTGCTTAAACATGAATTGTTTTACTTAAGAAATGAAATTCTATGATTTTCATTTTTTGTTTTTTCATTGTTTATAAAGGAAATATCTTTCTTAAAAGCTTGATAAGAAGACTGCATTTTTTTTTTTCTTGCATATATGTTGCACTGCTTAAACCAATAAGTGCACTACTGTTACCAGAGATGTTCTAGTTTTAGAGATAACCATTTTTTATTATCAAATATTTGGTTCTATAGTACAATTGTGTTTGAGTAGTTTTGTTCCTTTTTTTGATTATAGATAAAATTAAATTTCTTGGCTTTGTTATCATCACTTGCTATTGTATTTACTTTGTGCTCTTTATGCAAGCATATTTTTTTTGTTTGTTTATTTATATTCAAACCATTGTGAGAAACTATGTCAGAACCTTATGATGCCCCCCAATCCATCCCTCCAACACCCCCCAGCGCTGTTAATTAATTAAAGCAAATATTCCGTTCTCTTCTCATTCATAAAGCATTCATACCCAACTAAATCAAAAAAACTTCAAAAATCTAATAAAAATAAAAAAAATTATTGTAGTGTGTGCCTAAATATATGATTCATGTGTTTTAGAACAAGAACGTTTCTTTGAGAGGGTCGTTGTGCAAAGCTTTTAGTGCTATGTAGGGATCGTGTGTGTGTGTGCGTGCGTGCGTGCAACATGTTTGTGTGTGTATATTCCTCTGGTATGTTTCAATTTGTGCGTTGTACGATTTGTGATGCCTGAACTGTAGGGCTTCCTTTGCAATATGCAGTACAGGTACAGCAACAGTGACAACATGTTATCTTACAGACTTGGGAGTGCATTTGGTAACTTTCTCAAGAACAATCATTGCTATTTTCCCCTCACATAAATAACAAGAGGAAAATTATGCTCTTGCTTTAAGCCTGGCTAATATGATCCAGCGTAACCCAAATGATGCGCCAGTGTGTGATTTCAACAAATATAGGCCTCTTCTCAACCATGCTGAATCTTCTGCAGTACACTTCTGTGCTTTGAGACCAAACATCACTTTTTACTCAACTATGCTGCAAAGCTTGGCCACAGGCTGTGATGTATCTGTCCGAGGTGTTGCCTTAGACTAGGATATGTGTTTGTTTGTCTGTTCTCTCATTTGGAATTATTTTCAGATATTCAAATCAAGTTTTTGTCCGCTTCTTTAGAAGAACTGCTCCTGGTGCTACAGCGTAGGCCCTTGGTGTACCAAACGGTTGTGTTAAGTAGTAAAAAGGGATATGTTTTGTGTTGGTCACATTTATTAGGTTTTGATAATGGAGATTTTGGGTGGTGGTTCTTGTGGTGGTTCTGGTGGTGGTGGTGGTGGTTGTGTCTGTATTCTAATCTCTTCCATTTTTAATCGTGGCCATAGTTGATATCATCCAACATTGTTTGTGAGACCTGCCTTTATCGGCCAATCAAAGGGTGCTTTTTGTCAGAAATGGAAAATTAATAATAATGAGCATTATCTAAAGAATTACAAAATTATTTAAAAGATATTCAGACAGTGTACAGTGGGGTTCAAAAGCCTGAGACCATATTGAAGCGCAAAAAATACTCTGGATAACATGGATCAACAACTAAGAAATTCTGAAACTTGTGTTCATATTTCTGTACATTTTTTCACTCTAATGGTGATGCTTGCTAATCAAATTTAGAATGCATTTTTTTATTAAATTACAACAATGCTAAACAGAAGCATTTTTCACTACTGGTCTCAAACTTTCAGACCGTAATGTATATCAAATCAATTACTGTCCATGTGGAATTTAAAAAGTAAAAAAAAAAAAAAAAAAAGATACAGCAGCAAAAATTGTTATTCTCTTTAATACCTATCGGATATATCCCTAGTGGAGCATTGGGCCAGTTAAAATGTATTTATACACATTAAAGCTGAAGTGTGTTAAAATGCTTTCTGTCATCCCAGCTTACTAGAAAGTGACAACTATTAAGGCCCACATACTATGCGTGGAGAGATCCGCAATGCGGACACCCGAAGTATACTTTGGCCTTAAGTAAGACATTCTTAGGTCAATTTCCTTGAAAACTGTAAGCACTGTCAATCTGTTGCACTACAAATATCGCTCTGCTTGTTTTGAGCGACCCATCCAGCCCAGCACAACAACATTGACTCAACCAATGGCACACTGGTGCAGAAATGACACATTTCAGCTTTAAATCTCCTAATATGTACTACGAAAAAGAGCTGATAGGTAGATATTACTTCCAAATGGTTTGTTAAATGAGGTTCAAACAACCCAAATATGCTTACATTGGCCATCATGGCTGTCTTTACAGAGAGCCTCAATGATATTTAAATAAAGCATCCAAATGCCCTATTGCTTGTAAAGGTGTTGCAACTCTAATCTAGTCTAATTTACACAAGGGATATATTTTAGAGTAGGGCAGAGATTAACCGATGGCGACAGAAATACCAACTTTGCAATACAGTATTGGACGACTGTCTAGTAAATGTTACGTAGGGCATACACGTACCGCTACATGCAAATGTATTGTAATTTCTCTGTTCATTTTGGTATGGATTCATGGAGACCGTGTCACCGAACCAACCAAGGCTTCATTGTTAAAGGCTTCATTGTTAAAGTGTTATGATAGGCTTTAACGTCAGACATTATTGTGACTCTATGTTTGTTCATATGTAAAAAGGAAAAACAAAGGCAACAACAACAACAAAAATGGTTTTATTTTACCAAGACTTTGGTTAGCCAAAATTGTGTAGTTTGTGAAAGTGTGAAAAACCTGCACGAAAATATTTAGACACAATTCAGATGCTTAAATGTCATAGTCTGCTTACTATACATTACATCTACTGGACACCGGTCCTGTGGGTTCTAAACAGCACTATGGTGATCACTTCAGTGGGCTAGTTCAGATAGATGTTTTTAATACAGTATATATTTACGGTTCGTAGACATAGAATTAGCTCTTATTTTTGTTTCTGTTGCTGTGTAAAATGGTAATTTTAGAATACATGATCATTTTCTTCAGTGTACAGTATAGCTACAGCATCCTCTAATGCTTATACAGTAAGCTTTTGTTGTAGGACATTCACCTACTTTTCTCCTTTTTAACAAAGGTACATTTTTTAAAACTTAGTTTATAAATAATTTCTATTTTTAAATGTTATCTTGTGGGCAGAAAAGAAAGGCCTTGGAATGAATATAAACAGTCAAATTATTTGTTTAATTATATGCTCGTATTCATAACAACGTACAAAATAAATACATGTGCATCCCGGAATACTGCTTTGAGAAATGCCCACTGGATTTTAGTAATCATTCCGATTCAGACTATTTTCCCCATCTCCCATATAATGTACCCTTTTTAAATAACCAGATGCAAACATACATTAAAATCTGCATTTAAATAGTTTTTTTTTATTCTTACAAACGACTTTATCTTCTAATATCTTCACATTGGTCAATAACAATTAAAAATGACAGAATATTCTCATCAGCATCTATAATACAGTACTGTAACCAAAATATACCATCTAACACTGTACATGTGGAGTTTTGCAATGCCTCTCCTTTGTAGAAGAAAAACTAAATGAAGTGCCTCTTTTTACAGCTCTAGGCTTAATAAAGCTCAGAATAATACTGTTATTTTTATTCTATAATAATAATACTTTCACGAAACCATAAAAAACCAAACAAACAAAAGTATTCACTGCCTAAAATGAAACACGTACATAGTTAATTATGGACACATCCCTCTATGAGGCAAGTATGCGGACTACCAGCAATAATAGAGTTACAAAATAGATCTGAAAAGAAAAAAAACTTGACTTTTGAGGACCATTATTAAGTAAGGGTGTTCTTTTGTCTTTTAACCCCTGAAATCACCAAAATGAAGCTTGTTTTATTATACAATATACAGTGTTATATTGTGTCCAAAGTGCCCCTGTTTTAAATTAATCATTAAAAAAAAAATAAAAAAATACATGTTTGCACATGTTTTTAATTTCATGTAATATTTTTTCGAACTGCCTTTAGAGTTTCATGGTTAAATAAGACACACGTTGTAGATGCCCTACTTAAAATGTCTGCATTGTCAGTATGCAGCTAGTTTATTGGACCCAGTTTGTCCAAAACAATTTGTTCTTCCTATTCTGTTTCCTCTTCTTCCTCTCTTCTTCTTGATTCTTTTCTGTTGAATTTGCTTGAGATGACTTCTTTCAAGGATTTTAATACTAAATGCTTTGAGCAGTGCTTGTTATGATCAACATAATATTATGAAAACAATACTCAATTGTCATTGTTTGTGTGAACAGATGTTCATTTGTTTTTTCATTGTTCTGTTAGATTAGCCATATAAAGGAGAGAATTAACAGCAGTTAAAGTGAAACTAGTAAAGTCAGAGACATACAGTTTGTATCTTAGTATTCAATAGATAACCATATCATATGTTCAAAATCAAAGTTATGTTAGCATGTTTCTTTTCTAACACTTCTCTTTTTACATTACAGCTCTGAATGATACTCTATTCACTACTGATTATATGATATTCTTCTGCTTGTATCATATGCTCAAATCCAAAGACAAAAGCATTTACTCTATATATGTCTACAAATAGTTCTTTTTTTTTTTTTCTGAAACAATAGAAAATGTTACATATATGTACAGGACAAAGTACAATGCAGAATTGAACAGGAAAAACAAGCAAATATAGTAACAAAATATCTTTAGAGGAAGCATATATTCATGAAAGTTCAGATGCAGATACTTCAGTTTGTGTTACTATCTCACACAAGGCATACTTTTCACATGATTGCTGACTGCACAATTTAAAAATAACTTAAAGATGAAGTGTGTGATTATTTTTTTTTTATTATTATTTTTTTCGATGTTAAATCTTTCTCCTGTGCTAACAGAGACAAATATAAGTAAGACTTTCGTAGATTGATTCCTCCTAAAAGTGTAAACACTGACTCAGTGGCACTTTCAAAACATTGCTTTGTTAGTTTCAGCATCTCGCCCAGCCCGACACAGCAACTTTGACTCAACCAATGCTTGAGTTTGGGGTAGGACTGTTTGACGGCTAGTGTAAGACAGGGGGAGTGTTTAGGAAACCTGTTGTTTCGTATATTCGAAGCTCATTATATTTGCAACTCCATTTGGTGACGCTACTGGTGCAGAAATTACACACTTCAGCTTTAAGGGCCTGCAAGGAATTTGGGACAGATGGTGTTCCTTGTACTAAGCTGTAAGGAGTCATGATGCCATCTTCTCGTATCTGTGAAATGCATGTTTTGTGCTGTCGATATCCCCACAATCACAGTCTATGTAGACAGGAAGAAATCTGTCCTGTTAAAATTAAATCTCAGTTGACTGGTAACATGATGATTTTAGTAGGCCAATTACAACTATTTTCAGTTAAACAGTAAATCAATCAAACTATTAATTCATGTAACATATTTGTTCCACTTCTGTCATGATTAAGAATAAAATATATTTTCCATGTCAATTACTTCTGGTTAAAAATAATTTTATGTCACAATCGCAATGCTGGACCAAAAAGAAAAATTCAAAATGATTTATTGCTATGATGTAATTAGAATTCCCATATACCACTGAAAAACTACCGCATATCTGTCCCACTGTAAAAAGCATGCCAAATTGTTGTTTAAACATTGACTACAAATTGATGCAATAATCTAGTAGATATTAAATGGATAGCTCACCCAAAAAAATTTAATTCTTATATCATCTTGCTATCCCAGATGTGTATGACTTTCTTTCTTCAGCAGAATACAAAAAAATATTTTTTTATGAATATCTACGCTTTGTTGGTCCTTACAATGCAAGTGAATGGTGACCAGACCTTTTAAAGCTCCAAAAATGACATAAAGGCCATTTAAAAGTAATCTATATTAATCCAGTGGTTTAATCCATGTCTTCAGAAGTGATATGATAGGTGTGGGTGAGAAAGAGATCAAAATTGAGGTCCTTTTGTACCATAAATTTCCACTTTCACATTCTGGTCACCATTCAATTACATTGAAAGGACCTACAGAGCTGAAATATTCTTTTAAAAATCTTTTTTCGTGTTCTGCTGTAGAAAGAAAGTCATACTTATTTGGGATGGCATGAGGGTGAGTAAATTATGAGATAATTTGAATTGTATTGGCCACGCCCAACAGGATGTTTAATTGGAATGACAGGAAGTGCACTTTACACAAATTGCATTCTAAATTCAATTTGGGAAGGTCCAAAACCCTGCTGTTACTGGTGATCTGGTGACAGGATTATGGTTTCTCCTTTTATCAGTTGCCATTTGGGCAAATCAAATTTAAACCAGTTGATTGTTATGAGAATGATGTGGGCTTATGTCACAGGTTTTCAGATACTTTGGTCTTTAGGACTCTAAGAGTACATGGAGAATGTTTTTCCTTTTAACAAGCTGCACAATTTTGACCTCTGCATTCATTCCAACAGGCAATGTTTGTGTGAGGTAATACAAATTTGTGGACAGTTTGTTGACAAACAGAAGAGAACATCACAATTGCTTCTGAGACTTAGACAGACCTTTCCTGATCTTCAATAACAGTACCTACTCAGTCCAATGTACTGTAGAGTCCTTGATGTCTTTTAGAGTACTGTAGCTACACTCTCAATATGATTTACACATCTTTGTAAATCTACAAGTAACTTGTCAGTACATGTCCCACCCCCTCCCCCATACATTGCTTTTCAGTTTACAGATCCCATAGTAATAAACTTCATTGTACATATATGATGTTGTACATAATCAAAATATTGTAAAGTTCAATCCTGAAGCTATCAGTCATATCTCTCTCTGTATATATAAATGTGTGTGTGTTTGCGCGCGTGTATAGAGAGAGAGTGGGGGGGGGGGGGGGCAATTATTCCATGAGAGCAGTCTAATTTCATGTTCATTCACATAAATACAGAGTTTTCTATGTACGTAAGAAACATTTAATAATAATACACATCGTAAATTTGAAACTTTAAAGTTAGGGACATTTATATACTGTATATTCCTTTGGCTGATGCTTTTGACAATGTGATATACAGGTATTGTGTATAGGCAAGAAGTAGATTAGCGCAACAGATAGATAAAACACTTATCTCTTTAAGAATATTACATTTCTTGGAATCGTTTGTACTTCACATAGTTGCAATTAAACTAAACAGCAAGTCTAGCAGATGATCAATTATTAATTATCATTATGTCCGTTTCATACAATAGTGTTTTGTTTTGATGGCCATTCGATTTTAATCTGCCAAATTATTTTACCATGTTTTGATTTGTTTTAACCAATGCTGAATTGATGTATTCAACTCACAGGAAAAGCTGATACTTCTGTTGAAATCTGTTAAAATCCTTCATTGAACATTCAGTAAGCTTACTAGTATTTGATCATTCTAAACCCAATTTGTAAAACAGGAACTCAATCAAGGAATCATCATACCCATAAACACTCCTTTATCTGTTTACTAAATGACAATTTTTTCACCCTCTTGTTTATTCTTTTCTGTTGAATTTTCCTGAGATGACATTTTAATCTATTTATTCATTTCCTTTACTGCTTAGCAAACATAATATGAAATGTAAAAGAATATAAAAGCATACATTTAAAAGAAAATTTAAATTAAAGAAGAAAAGCTCTGCTAATATACCTTATTACTTTAATGTCATCAGTCAAATCGAAAGGTTTTCCAGGTTTTCATCTAGAAATGCTGTAATCCATATAAATTGGTTTACTCTTCCATTGGCTAAGGTTGTTTGCTTTATAATCGCCCTTAAATAATGTGTATTTTAATCGGGGGGGGGTTGGGAATTATCCAACCTTTGCTTCATCTAGTAATTGTTGTTGGTTCCCTTGCTTTTAATTTGAAGCTTTAACCTTTATTTTCACCATTTTTATTTGCACCAAATGTGCTAATGCCTGAGCAACGCAAAGCGGGGAAGTGAAAATGTATTCCAACGCTCCAAAAGTCATTTAAAAGTCACATTTAACCATTAACTTTCATGAAGATTCATTTTCTTTGCTTACACAGATATGGTGGAGAATAGAATTTCCAATATTGGTAATACTTATTTTGCCTTCATCTTGGACTCTCAATCTTAAGACAGTTTTCACCTGCAATCAGCAGCTTGCGTTCATTCATCAATTGGTTAATTGGTTGCTGACTATAGCTTCATGATTTTTTTTAATCAAACAAAACTAGAAATAATTTGCACTGATGGGAGATGTAATTCATTTGCTATGTCTCAATGTTTTTTTAAATACTTCAGTTTTTTTTTTTGTTTGTTTTCTTTTGTTTGCTGCTCTGCTAGAATTTCTTTCTGTTATCAAGCTGGACCAAGCCTGTTGTTTGTTGTGTTTGCACATAACTGTTTGTATTTTTGTACCATTTGTTGATTTGAGTTATTAATTAATTAATGAAATAAAATATAATACAATCAGGTTAATTTACCCAAACAAAAATTCTAATAAAACATTTTAACAGATTTTCAAGCATAGATGTTTAACCCAAAGTTAAATATATCCTAATTTTAATAATGGAATCATTTAACATAAAACAACACTGAAATGTATCTGTTTATATATTTGTGCTAACATTTCATCTTTAAGGACCAAATTTCCTTTTTTGTTTGCAACACACACTGTAATCATATAAAGATATTTCTTATGTGAATATTTGGATGGAAATGTGCATATCATAGTGAAATTCAACCCCTTGGCAAATAGACAATGGTGTAATATGACACAACAAAGGCTTCTTTATTCCTTCCGTTGCTTTTTTGGTTCGATATATATATATATATATATATATATATATATATATATATATATATATACACTTTTATATGCAAAAGTAGAATAGAATGTAGAGGGCATAATCCCCATCAAGTTCTTGGTTTTTAGGTTGTGTGCTATAAACCTGAAGACGTTTATGGAAACCTGATTGGTTTTAACATGCTAGTAGTCACTATTTTAAGCCATATCTGATGCTTTGTTTTTTTTCATGCTTTATTTTCATAAACTTTATTCTTTAAATTCATATAAAAAATTCAAAACTGAGCAGATGTGGAGCTGTTGTAGTAAAGGTACTAAATATCTTCCAGTATTCAAACTTCCCTATTGGATGCTGCATTAGTCATTGTCATATGTTTTCACAGAACGGGGGCTACAGGGGCGCAAGCAGATTTCTCTTCACACTCTGTCCACGTCCTTTCACCCCTGCCCCTGCTAAGATCTGTGCATGTCACTGTATGTTTTATAGTCTTCAAAAGTTTGTTTGCTTTGTAATACCTGCTGTTTAGAGATATTAAATAAGGTGTATTAGTGTGTGTGTGTGTGTACAAGGCCATTTTGTTTTATTTTTATATGTCAAACACTGGACTAGAGTGATTTTTTTTTTTTTTTTTTTACAAATTTCAAAAGTTATTATTTTTAAAGCATGGCCACAAAGCAGCACGGCATATAGAATTATTGCAACCAACCCATTCAACAGCTTCATTCAGCTACAGGGGTTGTCTACACTCAACTTTCTGTCCCGATTTTTGTTGGGAAAAATCTTTAAGCAACGCATCAGTTTTTAAATCACAATACCAGAGTTAAGTCTTTTCCCACAAAGCAGAAGTCATCTTTTTAAATCATTCCCTCTGTAAAACAATTGCATGATAATATACCTAAAGGGAAACCACTCATCTAATAAAACAACGGAAAGAAACCACTAAGTATAAAACTCTGTCAACCAATCCCCACGGTTGATCCCTGTAGCAATCCTCTTTGACTCAAAAACCCAAATACCACTCATCAAACCAGAAACGAATTTAGCACTAAAATAATTCTTGGTCTTCTTTGATAAATAGCAATACAACACTTAACTCACACTTACATGAACCACGTAAAACAACAAAAGCTTTTCTTCAATTATGCTGTTTCAAAAAAAAAATGTAAAGGGGGGTGATTTTTTGTTTGTGTATACAGGCACAATATGGAAGATGTAAACTTGGGTATGAAGTCTGTTAAAGAGAATACATGTAACGTGTCCGATTTATAGGTACAGTACATGTTATACTTCCTGTTGTGATTGTTTTGATCAATTATTTTTACAAGCCCAGAGGAAAAAAAGAGGTGGAGTTGGCAAACTGTCCCAGAAACATGAAGACATTTTGTGTTGTGGTGTTGCAACACTAATAAAATATTTATGGCAGGCCAACTCGCTTGTCTTTTGGAGAGACCAGTATAAATATGACATCATCTTGCGAGAGACCTTAAATGGGTGCAGACATGTACTTCTTGTTTCTTGTTATTAAATTATATTTTGTCGTTGATGTCGGTGATCTTTTACAATAAAATGTGTAGATGTCAGTACTGAACATGTTTCTGGGACTTTATTGGAAAGATAGGTGTTTTGTCACATGACTTGGTTTCTGCCTACCAATAGGAATGGCTCTTTTCCTTAAAAATTCCACGCACCAATCCATTCGAAGCCCTATTTATCCACAAAGGAGGAAACTGAGTAAAACAGCAAGGCTTTCTTTTTGGCTAATTATGCGTGATCTATAATAACTTATCATGTATAGTGCTGGTTTTTGATTTGTGGAAGTAGTGGCTTTCCTGTTAAAACTGCTTTGTGGTGTTGTTGAAAGGTGTTGCAGTTTGTCTAAATATGTTGCGTGTTAGAGGAAGCATAAGTATGTGCCTTCATGTTATCTTGGTGAGCTTGTTATAATAAGCTGAAGCCAGCCAGTTGTGTTTGCACTAAAACCAAACTGCTTTTGTGATGTAGGTAATTTGAGCAAGCTTGTTGCGTCACTTTAGCAGTATGCATGAGGGTGATACTTGGTGAAGTTCTAGGGATAGAGCTCTTATCTGTTGATTTGTAAACTAGTTCAGCTTAGGAAATCCCCAGAATAATATCCCAGCTTTGATCTGTTTAGTTCCAATGCCATCCGATCACATCATCATGTCTTGCAGTGACATATTCCATATTCAAAAGAAACACCAAACATGCATAAATTCAAATATAATATTACATGCTATAGAGTATTTAACATGTATGTGGAAAAGACTGTCTCGCATTGCTCTGAATCAGTGGGGATGCATGAGTTCATGAGGTCGCCTCAAGACTATTGGTCATGTTATTGTTTTGGTTTTATTTTGCGTTGCATTTGTAACTTATTTTGTTTATTGATACCTTAAAAAAGGCCTACATGCTTTTGAGTGTTACAAATGCACCTTATTCTCACCTCTCTAAAGAGACGGGCCTTGTAATATCTCTAATTTAGCACCTTACTACACAGCATGATTTCACTTTATGCCAGTTTTGCTATACTTCGTGCATATGATTTGACAGAAAAAATAAACCTTATATATATTGTTTATATATTTAAAGGGATGTGCCAAAGTTTGGAGGCGATCTCCCTTGTTTTTATGCTCATTATCAGTTTTTTTTTTCTGTTCCTTTCGCTTCAGTTATTTCAGTGGTATCCCATGTAACCTTTCTTACAAATGTGTTTAGAAAAAAATATATTTCAGCAAACAGTATCATTAACTGCCATTTTACAGTAAGCCCTGTATTTTCACGTATATTTACCAGTGATGTGTATTTGTTATTAAACAGAAAATAGCTGTAAAAGCTTCATTATGTTACATAATATTGTGACTTTTTCGAAAAAAACTGTGAAGACTTGCATATACTTTATACAGAAGTATTAAGCCTTAATGCAAAAGACTAAAAAAAAGAGTGGAAGAATAACTGATTGTTGCAAAGTAAGGATGATTTTTTTGTAAATGTTACCAGCACCTTTTTTTGTAATTTTCACTCTCTGAGGTATTGTACAAGTTCACTCTGTTTGTGAAGTTTGAATATGAAGGAATAAAAATAGTACTTTCCTGTACTTTACAAGACAGATGATTTGTGTTTTCATTTTGCACCATGAACTGTACAAAATACAACAAATACGTGATTAGTGATATTTTACTTCTCTTTATAACACTTCAAATAATATTCATTTGAAAATAACATCTAATACATCTGAAGTTTATGTATGTGTAAAGGAAGCAAATAAAACCTGTTATGATAAACTTACAACTGCCATATTTTGTACATATAATATTTAAAAGGTCTATTATTGATTTATTAATAAGATTGCTCGGTCTCATATAAATCATGCTCACAGGACAAGTAAACAGGTAAGTGGTCACAATTGTTACCGGTGGCAAAATACACGGAACCATTTTTTAAAAGACAACTTATTGACTCCCACTATCAAATTTTAGATTTCAAAGTATTATTACAATAAATAAAACGAAGTAAAAATAAATAAGTAGTTATTATTCTTTTTTCATTTCCTTTTCCTCCACAATTGCTTGATAGTAAAAAACATTTAATAAAATTTAATTATATTACTTTATTATTTGCAATTATCTATATTATTCCTATTAAGCAGCTGAGCAAAATGACTGTTTCACACACTGTATTTTCCAACCAGTTACAATTGTGATGAAGAATAAATCTTATACTTTCATTAACTTTTTAAAAAACATTTTGAAATTGTATACAGTTTTTTCATTGGGCTATCCAAGGAGTGAAACATGTGGCCACTCAGCTGGGAAAAATTGTGATTAAAACTAAAATCTAAATTTATTCATACAGTACTGTCAATTTATCTCACATGGTTGGTTATCTTATACAAAGGTCAGAAATGAACATATGGGGCTTGAGGCACAAATGCCACAAAATCCAAATGTGCAACAATAAAACATTGAGTGAGTTTATAATTTGTAACATTCTTTAAGATTGTATTCTAGGCTTATTATTCTAATAATTTAGATGGAGAATTTATTTTAACGAATTGATTATGTTTTTGACCTTAAGGTAGAACGCTTTTTTATAAGATTAGAAAATTATCTTTGTTATGCCTCATAAAGAAAACAAATTACTCCAGAAATTTCTGACACTGCCATATACAAAGTATATGTGTGAACATTTGCATATTGTCAACAAAGAGCAGGATAGACTGGGAATTAGAGGGAAGGAAACAATTATATCAAATGAAGTCCAGGCAATTATTATCTATGGTCCAACAAACAGAGTTCTTATCTTGGCAGTGGCTGCCTAATTAGCTCAACCGTATCAGACAACAACAACATTTTGTACTGTGTACTGCAACATTTTAATACTGCAATTCCATGGGCAATTTTCATTATTACAGTATAGAAGCATTATTAAGTGTATTATTATCATCATCATTAAAAAAGTTTTATTAAAAAGTTATAGCAATTCAAATAACTGGTTGTTAAATGTACTATTTTGAAAGATTTAACCAACTGTTCTCAAAATGTTTAATCTAGTAATTAATTTAATCTTTGACTTATTTCACTTAGCTGATCTTTTACTATTGGATATTTCAATTTTACATATTACAATATATTTTATATGAAGAATTATGAATTAATAATTGAATTAAAACTAGTCAAATGCAAAGAAAAAAAAATATATATATATATAATTTGTTTTCTTTAACTAGTGTCAATGTTAATTATAGATATCTGTAGCATGACTGTAGTAACAGTAATTGCACTGAATGAATGGCAGATAATTGTGAACTTCTGCTAGTGAAAATGCAGTTACAGATATCAAAAATTACTTTTGTGAAATTCCATTCCTGTTAGCATTTTTACTAGTGAAAAGTGAAGTCTTATCCTGACCTATACATGATTGAATGTCAAAGGGCTTGCCATACTGTAGTAGGTCATCTGGCTTAAAGGATTAGTTCACCCAAAAATGAAAATGATCCCATAATTTACTCACCATCAAGCCATCCTAGGTGTATATAACTTTCTTCTTTCAGCCAAACACAGAGTTATATATTAAATAAATATCCTCGCTCTTCCAAGCTTTATAATGGGAGTGAATGGTACCTTAGATTTTGAAGCCCAAAAAAGCGCATTCATCCATCTAAAAAGTAATCCATATGGCTCCAGGGGGTTAATAAAGGCCTTCTGAATTTTTGTAAGAATATTTTCCATATTTATAACTTTCTAAACTATAATCACTGGCTTCCGGTAATGGCCGTTCGCGTGTTCACAAAAGAGTCGAGTTCCAGCATACGACATAGGCTATGTATGACGTAGTTTTGTCTTTGTGTCATCTTGGACATACACTGACACCTAGAGGCTTGGACGCAGCATAATTTAAAATCAATTGATTTCAGTTTCAGAAGCCATTGTAGAAATTTAGTATATTCGGTCAGTCATGGTTACTTTAATCAATGTCTGGAAGTGTCAAATAACAGGACGGTTACTGAGATTAAGCGAGCAGTATTCGGCTGGTCATGTGATTCTAACATGGTAGCCCCCATGTGCAGACCCTCTCCATGTAGAATAAAACAGCTAACAGTAAGGTTACTGATATGACTGGAGTCTTCATTTAAATGTGAGATGATTTCCTACAAGTATTACAAAAACACAATTCAGATCTTTAGGAGTTAAACTTTAATACTTTTGCCATAGAGTAGTAGTGTGCAACTCTAAATTCGGATTTACACAAATGTAGATTTGTTAAAGTTTCTCCATGTTTTGAGGGATTAAAAAAAAAAAAAAAAAAATAGAAATCCTTAAATCAATTAAAAAAGAGGTTTTCCTTAAAACTCTCAAAATGACTGGCAACATGTATGGATTAACCCCCTGAAATGTAATCTATGTTATAATTTGCTTTACATGTTTTGGTATTATTAATTTTATTTATTTTTTATTATTATTTTTCTATATTATATGCTGCTTCGATTTTTTTTTATGTGTTTAACAATGATAATGCTTGTTTGTTATTTGAAAAGGTTTAATAAAGTTTGTGTGTGTGTGTGTGTGTGTGTGTGTGTGTGTGTGTGTGTGTGTGTGTGTGCGTGTGTGTGTGTGTGACCAAATGACCCCATAAGGATAGTAAAACCCGAAATTTTTGACCTTGTGGGGACATTTTTTTCGGTCCCCATGAGGAAAACAGCTTATAAATCATACTAAATTATGTTTTTTGAAAAGTAAAAATGCAGAAAGTTTTCTGTGAGGGTTAGGTTTAGGGGTAGGTTTAGGGGATAGAATATAAAGTTTGTACAGTATAAAAACCATGGAAAGTCCCCATAAAACATGGAAACACAACAAGTGTGTGTGAGTGTGTGTGTGTGTGTGTGTGTGTGTGTGTGTGTGTGTGTGTGTGTGTGTGTGTGTGTGTGTGTGTGTGTGTATACAGTCTGATACTTACTGACGTGCGTCATCTCTATGCGCCGAATACTTGCTCTTGTGGTTGTCGATGTAGGAGTAATTAGTGAATTTGTCGACTGATACATTTCTCATTCGGGTTTTGAAATAATGTTATGTTGTTGTTTTTTCTAAGGCTATATTTTGTCTTTCGAAATAGCTGATTTTATTTTACACCAGTTTGGAGAACGGAGAGTCATCTGTTTTCTCATTTCTACTCGACACGTGGTTACACAGAGTAGCATGGTTAAATCCAGCACTGAGACAGAATCAAAAACATCAAGGTTTGTTTACATTTTTGTGATTATGTAGTTTGTAATACAATACCAGGCTTTGCCCTGACTGGACACGGTGGGCTGCTAGCGATTAAAACCTGTTTGATCAACAAACGTATGTATTTTCTGTCGTTAATTATGGCAGGATATTTCATGACCATCAAATTATCGTGAGCTCTATCTTTAATAATTAGTAAGTACGAATAACAATAACTGGACTACTTTGTTTTTTGCTTGTTTTAAAAAAAAAATCCCTGAGTTTAAGTGTAAAGCTCAGCCTAACGCCAGTCTAAAACGTCAATGGACGTTTTACAATAGAATCAATTTTTGTGATCCATCAAGGTTTGACAACCACGATGTGACGTTTGTTTGTCTCTACGAAAAAGAGCAACGTTCACGCTTTGCATTCTTTGTTTTACTCCAGCAGTCAAGGTATAAAGAGAACTTCAGAAATGGCTGCTGCTAGCGCTGCTGAAGAGGAACTTACCATGGACAATGAACATGTTATCAGTGCCAGTGAAGATGAGGTTTGACAAACTCACAATCATCAGCTGCACATTGATTTTAACCTGCTGCACATCTGTTATGTTTCTGTGTCACACACAGTTTGTGATTAAACCTGTATGTCTACCCTGCTTAAATACACCATTTGGCATCTAAAAGCCCACTTTACACTGCAAAGTTGGCACAGAAGCTGCATCTGAAGTTGCATATTTATACCCAGAAAAGATTGTATTTTCACAGATGATTTAATGTTGCTCAGAGGTTGCATAAATGCATATACATTCCAATTTCAATTGCATAAATAATAAGATGAATGTTCTAAATATACAATTATGAATATAGAAATATTTAAAATATGAAATAATAACTGATGAAATATTTGCTCTATCATGACAACAATAACATTTAATGTTGCTTTCACACTTGCACTTTTCGTGTGCACCCGGGTTCCAATGATGTCAAATGACGAAAGATCATTTGAAAGCTATTTTCTGAACTTGGGAGTAATCTGGACACACATAATAAAGCCCTGTATACACATACAGCATCTTTAATGCTTGATGTCGCTAGTCTTTGTACTGTGAAGTCACTAGTGGGCGTTCCTATTGTTGTCACTCTAACGTTATTGGTGGACTGCAAGTCTAGACATTTTAGAGGTCTGCATGGGCCTTAAAATGAAACCCACCCATACCAGAGAATGTGTGCCCTGACCCTACCCGGCCCAAATATTACTGTCAGATTTTAAGTCTGAACCCGAAATCTCTTACTCTCTTAATAATTTCTTCTCCTAGCAAATTCTGTTGCAATAGGCTGTATGTTATGTAACTGTAGTGTATTGTAAACATACACAGTTTTAACAAGGCATGGCAGCCCCTCAGGACACTAGAGCAGAAGGGAAAGCAACATTGCCTTACTGTTTATCAAGTGCCGAAACTTTGCATGGTGCAGAACAATCTGGAATCATGTAAGTCACCTCATTGCAGCCTGACCTTGTTCAGAACATTGAATCTTTGTGACACCTGCGCTAAAGATAATCTAGAACTAGCACAATGAATGAAACAGAACACAGGTGTCTCGACATGCCATTTTGAATCTCTGAAGTTCTTTTGAACTTGTGTCTAAAAATTTGCTGGTACTGTGCAGACACTGAAGAAATGGCGAGACGCAGTACAACAAAGTCTAGCACTTTGGTTCTCAACCTTTTTTTGATGATCACACCCTACAAGCCCCCAATCATGTGACATAATTTGCAAGCTGAGAGTTTGTTGTACCAAAAAAAATACAAAACAAATATTTGCAACCAAATTGGCCCAGTTGCTATGGAGGGTAGAGTCACATTGGGTAACCTCCTTGTGGTCGTGATTATTGGTTATCGCTCTCAATGGGGCACAGAGTAGCATGAACCTCCACATGCGAGTTCTCCATGGTGTCATGCACAATGAGCCACGTGATAAGACACGCAAATTGACTGTCTCAGAAGCGGAGGCATTTGAGACTTGTCCTCCGCCACCCTGATTGAGGTGAGTAACCGCACCACCACGAGGACCTACTAAGTAGTGGGAATGGGGTTTTCCATATTGGTAGAAAAGGGGATACAAATTTACCCAGTTACCCAGTTTTTCTGTCCGGGGATGGAACACAAGGATAGTCGCATTTCAGACCATACTTGGAACGGAAATTTTGTGCATGTGCAGTGAGGGGATTTAAGCGTTTTCATTCATTCATTTCAGTGTGGAAGTGAAACTTCTGGAAAACTCTTGAAAATGGCAGTGTGGACTGAGTGTTTCGAAAATGAAAATGCAGTTTTCAAATGAATCCAGATTAATGTAGACATAACTAAGATATTCTTAGGCTTTACTGGCAGTATATTTAATCTGTGATCAGGTTTTCTAAAGCTATGGCCATTTGTGCAGCCAACCAATAATGTTAGAGCAATAGCAGTAGGAATGCCCACAAGCGACACAAAATCGCTGCCAATGAATATGGGGCTCTGTTGCTGCATTTAATTTACAGAGAACCTGCAAAACTGCCTTTTTATATGAAAAACAGACTATGGTAGGTCAAAGGCAGAGTGGGCTTAATTTAGTTTAGCATTTATGCAGGATTGTGTCTTTACACAAAATTTTGTTCAGGTACAGAGCAGTCTTAACTCAGCTGTGTAAAGATGCCTTTGTTAAGGCTCGGGTATACTTTGTTGTTCCGCATTTTGGATTGGATCACGCCGGCCGAATGCGTTGCCTTTCTGAGTATACTTTTCTGACCTCGAACGAATTGGAACGCATTTGAGGCATGTGCACTACAACTGCTTTGTGACACTCTTTTAGTTCAGTCATTGGCCAGCGCATGCGCAGACAACGTGCACAGACGAGGACCGCTTGGGCGAATCAAGGAAATCTAGGCGGCGTGCGGTCAAGTCACTCGGCTGTGCTAATGACACAATTTACATCATGCATACTGTGTGCGGAGGGATCCGCAACGCGAACACCTGAAATATACTTTGGCCTTCAGAGAAAGCAAAGCCCTTGTTGTTTGTAAAAAGAAATAGAATTTTTTGTATCCAGTTTATGCATGGTTTTCCCCTATTTGTATAAAAATGATCTCCATTAGGACTCGTTAGATTGTAAAGAATTATGCACAATAATTATAAAAATTAAAAATTGACTTTATTTCTGTTTGGGATCCCAGTAACCTTAGGCATGACATGGTACAATTTTCTGACCGTTGTACACACTGTAACCGGACACTGATTTGGTTTATTTTCTATTAGTTTTTGTTTTTCTACAATTTTTTTTATTTTATTTTATAAACTTTCTGAAAAGTGCATGCCTACTGTGTGATATAATAGACTTTTAAAGTTTCAGCTAAGTTGTGATGAAGTCAGAGGACACATAAACAAAAAATAATAGGTTCATTTCAAAATGACTTCTTTTATTTCTTCTATATTTATTAATATGAGGGTCAGTGGTTCTTACTGCCTAATGCTTCTGTTCTTCTCTTATGTTGCATAATTGTCTGTATTTGTTTTACACAGGAGGGCAGCGATGATGAGAGGAAACACAACAAGCTGCTGGAAGCCATCAGTTCTCTGGGTGGAAGGAGAAGGTTTGAGGCGTTTAAGATCTGTCTTGCACCTTTTTCTATAATACAATTTTAAATATTTAAAGATTTTTGGGGGCCTAGGTAGCTCAGCGAGTATTGACACTGACTACCACACCTGGAATCATGAGTTCGAATCCAGGGTGTGCTGAGTGACTCCAGCCATGTCTCCTAAGCAACCAAATTGGCCCAGTTGCTATGGAGGGTAGAGTCACATTGGGTAACCTCCTTGTGGTCCTGATTATTGGATCTTGCTCTCAGTGGGGCACAGAGTAGCATGAACCTCCACATGCAAGGTCCTTTACAAATTTACCCAGTTTCCAAATCACTCTCAAAATAAATCTCTCAGTAGAGTCATTACTTCAAAAAGAAAATAGTCTATAGAAAATATAGCAAATAAACACTGCTATACAATTTGATTGTTTTTGTTTTTCCAAGGAAAAAACAGAACGAGCGCTCTGAAGCCAGTCTGCAAGTCTCAGAGTTCTTTGTCAATGCGGAGGGTACATGCAGAATGCATCACATCCTTTATTCTCATTATGTCCTTGATCTAGATGGAAGATATCAATATTTAGTTTATCTTTATTCTGTTTAAAGGTGCTGGAGATAAGGTCAACCTTTCTGACCTGCTGGGAACCCTGGAGAAGACTTCAGGAGCCACCAACAAGACTAAGAAACAGCTAAGGAACCTGCAGAGCAGAAACGACACGTTGGAGCTCCCGCTCAACAAACAGCAGACTGAAAAGGTTAGGGGGTCATAATATGCTAAACTTTCCAAATTTTGACTTATTTTTGCTATGAATTTTGATTAGGGCTGTGTCAATACAGTCAAATATCGATATGTGTGTGCGTAAATACTTCCCATATGCTAAAAAAAATGTCTGTGATTTTCCACTGGCTGGTAATTTTTTAGATTTCACTCACCAGTGTTTGTGTTTTGTATTGGTGAAGAAGTTCAGCACTGAGATCTTTTCACTGTGTGCTGAGAGTAAAAGTTTTGACTCTTTCTGTGTTATGTGAGTCCAAAGACTGGATCCATTTGTTTTTTAATAAAGTCTCTTTTAATGTCCTTTCTGTTCTCTACAGTCAGTTATTTATCAAAAACTAAGTGTGTGCCAGCAACTTTTTTTTATTTTAAATGATAGGTTAGTAAAAGTACAAACAATTCAAGCAGTAAAATCTCGATTTCTGCCCTGTGCCCCTAACAATTTTCTGTTCAAATATACTTGTGATCAGGAAGGAGCTGGCTTCAAGCAGAGCAGAGAAAAGTATGTTGCTGAGCATTTCAGAAGTGTGATAATGACTTTGTAGAGGCAATGTCTATGTGGTTACTATAAATTTTACAAGCGCATTTTAATTCTATAGCTGAAACCGGTTACTAATCCAACCCATAATTGAGATTAATAAATTATGCAACAGGAATAACATGCAGGCAAAATTTGTTGTGTGCGCGCGTGTTTTATGTTTATTTTTTATTTGCTGAAGTCTTCTCTGTTTTGTGTCGACAGATTCAGAGAGGTATAGCATATGAGAAGACCACTAAAGAAGTGTCTCGCTGGCAGAACATGATAGTACAGAACCAGAAGGCCGAGCAGCTGGTCTTTCCTCTAAACCAGGAGCCTTCAGGGCCGAAAAGGGTGGAGCAGATTGTGACTGGATGGAAGGTGTGAATAATGCTTTTTCTGTGTGTTATTATATGTTTGATGACAGGTGTGTTTTAGAGCTGTGACGATACCAATTTATCATGCTACTGTTGACACTGTCAGGGTTTCGGTTTGGTGTTGTAAATGCTGCTGCGATGCTACAGGGTTTTTCCTGTGTCAAATGTTTTTTTTGTTTTGTTTTTGTTTCCTACTTCATAATTGATATCATTATCTTTCATTAGACTCTTAATGATTTAAAGGAATGTTCTGGGTTCAATACAAGTTAAGCTAAATCAACAGCAATTGTGTGGGGGGCTTGGGTAGTTAAGCAAGTATTGAAGCTGACTACCACCCATGGAGTCGCAAGTTTGAATCCAGGGCGTGCTGACTCCAGCCAGGTCTCCTAAGTAACCAAATTGGCCGCGTTGCTAGGGAGAGTAGAGTCACATGGGGTAAACTACTCGTGTTCACTATAATGTGGTTCTCTGTGTGGCGCATGGTGAGTTGTGCATGGATGCCGCAGAGAATAGTTTGAAGCCTCCACGCAAGCTTTGTCTCCGCGGTAACGCGCTCAACTAGCCACGTGATAAGATGTGCGGATTGACGGTCTTAGACGTGGAGGCAACTGAGTGTCTTCCTCCGCCACCACGTTGACTTCGAGTGCATTGGGAATTGGGCATTCCAAATTGGGGAGAAAGAAAAATAAAAAAATTGGAAGCGCATGACGCCGAATGCCTTATCTTGGCATGCTGTCATTTTTCATAATGCAGCACATTTGCAAGAAAGGCAGAAATAGCAAAAATGC
The DNA here is from genome assembly GCF_025860055.1 of Xyrauchen texanus. Classification (NCBI taxonomy): domain Eukaryota; kingdom Metazoa; phylum Chordata; class Actinopteri; order Cypriniformes; family Catostomidae; genus Xyrauchen; species Xyrauchen texanus. Next base: position 5,880,435 of record NC_068278.1, on the reverse strand, counting down.
TTTGCGTAATGTACCAGCTGCATGGTGAAGAGAGATGCGTAAACACCCGTTACATCTCTTGATCTGAAATGAACAGGCTCAGGGCAAAAAAAAAATATCCCCTGCAATCTGACATGGTTCCAAATGAATATATATCCATCACGTTCTTTATTTTAATTTTTGCTGAACATTATTTGTTTCTAAAGAACATTAACCACTTTTGGTGTATGAATTATTTCTCTGACTAATGTTCATTGTTTTATTAAATTGGCTTGGAGTTGCTAAGTTTCAGGCTTAATTTCAGGCCCTGAGTTTGTTCTCTTTTGGCCCAATGCCCTCAATCAAGTTTAGTTTTTGGCCCTTCGTAGGAAAAATTGGCCACCATTAACTTCCATTGGAAGTGCCTCACTGGAACCCAGATTTTTGCTCTTCTTAAAAAAAAAAAAAAAAAAAAAAGGAGGAACGAGTCAGAATACATTTTTGTGGTAATCAACATTATGCCACAAATGCTTTGGATTGAGCTTAACTTGTATTGAACCCAGAACATTCCTTTTAAGTCATTTTATGAACATTTTAAGGCAAACAAGGCCATATTATTTCCTAATATCAAACAGATCTTATACACTGATGAGCTAAAACATTATGACCAATGTTAATAAGCTGTTGGTTCTTCACGTCTAATAAGCTGTTGGTTCTTCACGTGCCACCAAAACAGCACCAACCTGCCGAAGCATGGCCTCTGCAAGACCCCTGAAGGTTTCCTTTGGTATCTGGCACCAAGACATTAACAGCAGATCCTTAAAGTCCTGTAAGTTGTGAGGTGGATCCACGTGGATTGGACTTGTTGGTCCAGCACATCCCTTAGATGCTCAATCAGATTGACATCTGGGGAATTTGAAGGTCAGGGCAACCCCTTAAACTCTTCATAATGTTCCTCAAACCATTCCTGAACAATGTGTGGCAGGGTGCATTATCCTGCTGAAAGAGGCCACTGCCATCAGGGTATACCATTGCCATGAAGGGGTGTACCAGGGCTGCAAATATGTTTAGATTAAATATGCAAGTGTCAAATTGACGTCCACATGAATGGTTTCCCAGCAGAACATTGCCCAGAGCATCACGCTCCCTCCACCAGCTTGTCGTCTTTCCACAGTGCATCCTGGTGCCATCACTTCCCCAGGTAAATGGCGCACAACTACATGGCCGTCCTCGTGATGTAAAAGAAAACAGGACTCATTGGACCAGGCGACCTTCTGCCACTGCTCCAAGGTCCAGTTCTGACTCTTGTGTGCCCATTGTAGGTGCTTTCGGTGGTGGAAAGGGATCATCATGCACACTCTGACTGATCTGCGGCTACGCTGCCCCATATTCAGTAGGGTGCGAAGCACTGTGTGTTGTGACATTCCTCCCGTAACCATTATTACAATTTCTGTGACTTGTGCCACATTAGACCTTCTGTCGGTTCGGACCAGACAGGATAGCCTTCGTTGCCCTCACTCGTCAGTGAGCCTTGGGCGCTATACACTCTGACGCTGGTTTGTGATTGTCTCTCCTCGGACCACTGTCAGTGGGTACTCACCACTGCTGAACAGGAGCACACCACAAGCCTTGCCATTTCAGAGATGCTCTGACCCAGTCATCTGGCCATAACAATTTGGCCCTTGTCAAAGTCACTCAGGTCTTTATTCCTGCCCATTTCTCCTGCATTCAACACATTAACTACGAGAACTGATTGTTCACTTACCATCTAATCTACCCAGACCTTGACATGTGGCCTTGTTAGATGATGATCAGTGTTATTTGCTTCACCTGTGAGTGGTCGTAATGTTTTGGCTCATCAGTGTATATAATACAGGAGGAAAACTGTGTCTATAATTAGTCCATAAGTCTTCGAAGTCTAGACTCTAAAGCCCTTTTTGTACTTGCCCTTTTAAGACCATGGATGGCTCATCATTTCTGTGGTTAGGTCATTGTAGCTAATCTTTCTAAAAAAGATGAATTATAGTATTTGTTATTTGCAAATAGTAGACTTTAGACATTTAGGCACAAGCCGATTTGATTAGGTGTTATGACCCTGTCTAGATGAAACTTAACAAACTCCAGACACAAAATAATCAGTTTTTTTTTTTTACAACATGACAAGTGGAAGAACAAATTCAGGTGGGAGCAAATGGCAAAACAGCAAACAAACATTAACCTAACTAAACTAAAAAGTACAAAAAAAGTGCCAAATTGTCTTAAATACAATAAATAACCCCCTACAACTTCCCAAGTAGATTAGCTATTTACAATATTTAAAAAATGTACAAAAGAAATTATGATTGATAAGAATCACACACAAATCAACAGTAACAACAATACTTACAAGCACACAGCAAGCAAATAGACAAACCAAGCACACAGCAAACACTATCACAACAGATTTCGACACTAGCAAGGGTAACACAGAGAATCAAGAAGATGAGGTTAGGGTTTCAAGTGCAGCAGACACTTAAGGGCGGTCACACTACACTTCGCACTGCATTCACTCCCGTTAAAATGAGTCCAAATGCAGGAGACCGGAAACGCAAGCTCATGTGAAGACATTTTGTAAATTTGCATGACGAGAGGATGCGTGACCAATAGAAAGTCACACACTGACCTCCTCTCAATTCAAATGATACATAGTTCAAATCTGTGTTTTTATTGTTGCTAGAAAGTAATTTTTATTTTTAATAAACTTGTTGTGTTTTCTGAAAAAATTGTACATGCTCAAAGCCTGGTGTCCACCCGTTATACTCCTGGTCTCTTGGGCCACACCTATCATGAGTGGAAATCAATCATGTCCAATCCTGTGAAAGAGGAGAGAGAGAGAGAGAGAGAAAAAAAAAAAAACTATGAAAGGAAAAAAAATTTTCAACAACAACTGGACGATATAATGCCATAGGACGTAACACTTAAGCAAATGAGCTTTGCGCTATCCTATCTCTAATTCGCACAGAAGGAAGCCCTTTTGTTGTGCTCACCCTCCAGAGATAAGATAAAGCAGAGTGGATCACCTGTGTGAGTGGTTTCATGAAGGGACTTGTTACAAGAAAACCAGACTTGAATTGCACCACTCACATGTGCATTTCAGGTGAGATGCATATTTAGCATATTTAAAACGGTGAACGTGAGATGAATTGAGTGACTACAAAGCAAAATAAAATTCCTTTTGAAAATGGACACTTCACAGTTTGTTAGACACTGAAACCATGTTTCACCTGGTTTAACCATTTCCTCCCAAGTATATTTGTGAATCTGATCTTGAGTTGCAAATGTTGCTTCAAAGTTATTTTGCTTCTTTCCGGGTTAACCTGGTGTACCTAAAGCATATATTCATTTTCATAATAACTCTATGTATATTCTCTCTGACAGGTTCAGACACCTCTTGAACAAGAGATTTTCAAACTCTTGCACAACAACAAACAGCCAGTCCATGATCCTGTCCTGACTCCTGTAGAGGAGGCATCGCTTAAGGCCATGAGTTTGGAGGAGGTATGACTTTTTTATAAAGATTCAAAAGGGTGCAGCAGTCGGGTTTCGGAAGTAAAAATCCTGTTCATTTCTAGAGAAATGTTTTAATTTTTTTTAATCCCCTCAATTTGGAATGCCCAATTCCCACTACTTAGTTGGTCCTCGTGGTGGCGCGGTTACTTGCCTCAATTCGGGTGGCGGAGGACACGTCTCAGTTGCCTTCGCTTCTGAGACAGTCAATCCACGCATCTTATCACTTGACTCGTTGTGCATGACACCACGGAGACTACAAGCATGTGGAGGCTCATGCTACTCTCTGCCATCCACACACAACTTACCACGCACCTCATTGAGAGCGAGAACCTCTTACCACAACCACAAGGAGGTTACCCCATGTGACTCTAACCTCCCTAGCAACTTGGTGAATTTGGTTGCTTAGGAGACCTAGCTGGAGTCACTCAGCTCACCCTGGATTCGAATTCACGACTCCAGGGGTTGTAGTCAGCGTCAAAACTTGCTTAGCTACCAAGCACCAGAGAACTTGTTTTTCTCCCCAATTTGGAATGCCCAATTCCCAATGCACTCTAGGTCCTCGTGGTGGCGTAGTTGCCTCCATGCCTGAGACAGTCAACCAGCACATCTTATCATGTGGCTTGTTGAGCTCGTTACCGCGGAGACATAGCGCATGTGGAGACTTCACGTTATTCTCCACGGCTTCCACGCACAACTCGCCACGTGCTCCACTGAGAACAAAAACCACATTATAGCAACCACGAGGAGGTTACCCCAATGTGACTCTACCCATTCTAGCAACTAGGTCAATTGGTTGCTTAGGAAGCCTGACTGGAGTAACTCAGCATGCCCTGGATTCGAACTTGTGACTCCAGGTGTGGTATTCTGCGTCTTTACTCACTGCGCTACCCAGGCCCCAGAGAAATAGATTTTTAACAAAAACATATAAACCTTTTAGAACAGGCACCATAAGCTTTAGATTAAGTGATATTTTATCCTATAGAAGCTCAGTAGTGACTGTTTACTCCCATGAAGCATTGCCAATGATGTAATTGGACTTCCTACTTCTGGTTAATGTTGGAAAATTTTGCAATAAAATGTTTTCCAATATTTTTTATTATATGGAACAAAGGCTAATGTATTCTTCAGTTTATGTAACAGTTTGTTTTAAATGGCAGGCTAAGATTCGTCGTGCAGAGCTCCAGAAAGCAAGAGCACTCCAGTCGTACTACGAGGCAAAATCCAAAAGAGAGAGGAAAATCAAGAGCAAAATGTGAGTTCTATGAATGAACATATTTAAACAACTTTTGTAGTATCCTTCTTTTGCTTAAAGTACGAAATATGTCTGTCTTAGGTACCACAAAGTTCAGAAGAAAGCTAAACGTAAGGAATTTCTGAAGCAGTTTGATGAAATGGTAAAAACAGACCCCACAGGAGCTCTTGAAGAGCTAAAAAAGATGGAGCGCTCCAGGATGGAGGTGTGTGTTGATGAGAAGATCAGCCTGTAAAGAGACAGAATGACAGAATCACTCAGACTAAATCTTTTTGTACCTCTTTATTCAATGCAGGAGAGGATGTCTCTGAAACACCAGAACAGTGGCAAGTGGGCCAAATCAAAAGCCATCATGGCCAAATATGATGATTCGGTAAGAATGAAAAAAAAATTAAATCTTGTCTCAAAGTGTGGAAATGTTTCACATTCCTCTTGTTTGTAGCTTTTGTATTTTGTATAAAGCACTCCGTATCCTCTCTAGGTACCTCGTGTCAATATAACAAGTGACCCAGCAACGGTTTTTAATTATTATTTTTTTGGATCATTTTGATAGAATCCTGCTTAAAACAACTCGAACACACATTGCTCTTATAGGCTCTCATTGTTAAAAGGCAAACGCTTGTTGGGGCAACAGTTGCTCAACCAGGATTGGTCAGAAATTGTGTAAGGCGGGGCTTAGCTAAGGGTCAATTTTCATAACCGATTAGTCGATGTGTTGTCTGAGCTAGGAAACTAGGAAAGGAACCCATGTGTATTTACACTGCAAACAAAAACAATAATTTTCTTATTAGATATTTTTTACTTGGACGTACAAAATGGCATTCGAAATTAATTCTTGTTTTTAGAGAAGTCTGACAAAATGAAGTGAACATTGTTTAAAAAAAAAACTAAGAAAACTGCTAATGGGATATGAAGGGTTATGAACTTAATTCAATAGGTTTTTCCTTTGAATTAAGTTATAGATTTTTTTCTTGTTTTAAGCATAACCTTACTAAATTTAATTCAATTTATTTTAAAATGAGACTTAAACATCTTGTGCCATTTTGCCCATCAATGTTTTTAATAATGTTTTGTAATTTTACTGGGAAAGTCCAAATACTAATTAAGAAATGTATTTATTTACTTTTAATTTTTTGCAGTGGCTGCATTATGTCAATATGACCCAATGAGATGTAGGATATATGGACGTTAAGCACAGCCCTTTTACAGGGTAATTCATTGATATTCAACAAATAATTAGGCTAAATAACTGTCATGGATTATCAAAAAAAGAACTATTACTGTAAGAAACTTAAGAAACAAGAAAAGCTTCAAAACAGAGCTGCACAAAACCTTCCCGGATGCAGAATGGCGCACTTCTATGTTATCAGACCTCTTGGAGTTACAGGGCGTTCCACAATTTTAATTCAAATTGCACAGCTAAATATTACTGGAGCACAACATGTAGTTCATGGCATCCAACTGTTTGATGAACCTTTTTAATGCAACTATTTATTAAGAATCTGCAGAATGACTCCTGAAAAATAACCTCACAAATAAACATGTAGATTGTGAATAACAGTAACATTACCCACAGATTATTGTAAAGAATAAGAGAGATGTAACTTCTCGGGGAGAAAACCTGTCTCCCTATACCTATCTACCATAATATTAGCATATTAAACTAAATGTAAAATGAGACCAATATGTTGCGACGAGTCCACTGTATGTTTGTAAGGTGAGCTATATTTTGTTGTGAAAATTTGCAAGCAGAGAGCTTAAGGTGTTAACTGTATAACCACGGAGGTCATTCATGCTAATGAAAGTTGAGGTTGTGATATTTGTCTGTTTCTCTCATGTTCATCAGGCACGTAAAGCAATGCAGGAGCAGCTGCAGATGAATAAAGATCTGACCCAGAAGATGGTGGTGCTTTCTGATGATGATGATGGAAATGATGATGAAGAATCTGAGAAAGTTCCTGATTTTGTAAACGATCCTGAGCTGATCATTGACACGGTCAATCCATGGATGAGAGGCAAGCTTACACATGAAGAACCTGAGGTCAGCACGGCCACAACAACAGAGCATGCTCAAACTGCTGAAGAAGAGAAGGAAGAGGAAGAGGATGAGGATGAGGAACTTCTTGATGACTTTGAGATGAAGAGGAGGCTGAGGAAAGCAGATGAAGAGGACTTGATTCCTGCACCCACAGATGAAGAGGGTATGAGACCAAGGAATAATTAATCTAGAAATACTCTGTCATCATTTACTCACATATATGTAGTTCCAAACCCAAATAAATGTATTCTGTGGACACAAAAGGAGATGTTTGGCAGAATGTACAAGATGCTCTTTTGCATTCAATGAGATTAAATGGTGACCAGATACTGTCAAGCTCCAAAAAAAAGTCCAAATGCATGTATAAGGAACAAGCCCAAATTTAAGTCATTCAATAAAAATAAATATCTCTGCTCTAGCTCTCAAATCTCATTCGAACTTGAACATATTTAAACCTGATTCCTCAAGACTTGTGGCACTATGTTTGATGTCAGTAACTTCCAATTTCTGGTTCTCGTGCAAGATTTGAATACGCATTAGCAGGAATGGCATTTCAGAGCTATGGCGGAGGGGAAGATTTTCAGTGATTAATGACTTTGTTCGGTTCCACACAAAGCAGTCATTTTTCTTGAAGACTTTGAGTATAGTACATAAGTGATTTTATATAGACTGCTTTTATGATCATTTTAAGGTGGTTTTTTGGAGCTTAACAGCACTTGAGAGATGAGTTACTAAGAAATTAAATAATCTGGAGGGCACTGATGCCTTTTCTGAAGGGCTTCTCTTTTCATAGAAGAAACTAGTCCATAATTACAACAATTTAAGTTTCACTAACCCTACAATGCAGCGTTTTAGAATTGCTTTCAAACGTAACAGTAACAGTTCTATACTTATTTCGAGTCCGACATAAAAACAACCTGCTGTTCAGTGAATGAGCGAGCGAGTGAGTCATCTGTGCTGATTCAGTCCCGTTCAGACCAATGACTCCTGTGTTTCATTCACTCAGTAGCTCAACGAGTAAATACGCTAACTACCACCCCTGGAGTTCGAATACCAGGGTGTGCTGAGTGACTCCAGCCAGGTCTTCTAAGCAACTAAATTGGCCCAGTTGCTAGGTAGTGTAGAGTCACATGGGGTGACCTCCTCGTGGCCACTATAATGTGGTTCGCTCTTGATGGAGGGCGTGGTGAGTTGTGCGTGGGTGGTGTGAACCCTCCACACATGCTATGTCTCCTCAGTAATGCGCTCAACAAGCCACGTGATAAGATGCGCAGGTTGACTTTCTCAGACGCGGAGGCAACTCATCAGTGAGTCACTACGCCACCACGAGGACTTAGAGCACATTGGGCATTCCAAATTGGGGAGAAAATAAAGATAAAGAACTACACCAACCAAGCTCATTGATTGCACTTTATATTTGTGTGCCTTCAGTGATTACAATGCAACAGAAAGTTGTCCAAATTTGTGTTCGTTGGCGGTACAGAAAATGTGACATCCCGTATGGTGTTGATTCATTTTCTAAAGCTGCTCAGATATGCGGTAGTTTGAAAAAGCAATTTCACCAGCTATGTAAAAACTGAATGGATTGAATGTCTAGGGATGGGCCTTTTCAAGTAATTTTGTAATTAAGTACTCTTACCAACAAAACAAAATAGTAATCAATTACTGGTAAATTAAAATGCAACTCAAAAACAATTATAATGCGTACGTGAAATTAATATTTTGTTTTATTCACAAATTTTACCCAGAACTGTTTCAAAATAAGCAAATTTTCTTTTGGAAATAAATAAACAATATGCATTAATAAAAATAAATATATAAAAAAACACATTTGCACTCACCTGTAGCTTCAGAGGAAAATTGGGAGTATTCAGCACTGCTCTCTGCAGTCAAATGTGCCAAGAATCATCCAGTTAAGATATTCGTAAATAGTTTTTATGGTGGACCAGCTGGTGTGGAACGAATACTTGATTACTTGGGCACAACCCTATGAATATCCATTAAAATACTGTACTAATATATTATAATGTGACATTTATAAGTCATGTTTATAGCATATATGGGTAAGTGGCACACACAAACACGTTTGCTGGAAAAGAGCGGAATGAAAGGATCTTCCATTTTTGGGAGGATAGTGTCAGCTTTGATGTTTTTCTTGTATCAATGTGTTAATATCATCTAAATTCTTGAATCTTATTTTTCTGATATTTTAGCCAAAAAAACAAGAGTGGTATTGATAGAAGAGGTGGTTGGAGAAGATGTGGTCGAGGTTTCCGACAGTGAGGAGAATGATGATGATGATGAAGAAGAGGAGGTTGTTTCTGAGTTTAACACTATTTTCAAGCTTATGCGAAGTGAGAAGACACGTGAAGCTCCAGCTCCGACACAAGAAAGGCAAGAAGATGAGGATGGGCTTTTAGATGAGGGACCGATTTTGATCAGGGATATGGAAGACCTGGATGTGTTGGGGGAAGTTTTGGACCCCAAACCCAGCACAGCTCCATCAGTCCCACAAGCAGCTGCTGTGGAGGCAACATCTGAACCAATTAAAAAGAAGAACAACAAGGAAATCAACCTTAGTGAAGTTCTGACTAAAGAGGCTAAAGTCATCAAAGTGCCCTTTGCACCAACAGTGGTTGAAGAAGTGAGTGAAAAAATTATTATGGTTCTGTTCCAAACACCTATTGATCTGCCTTGCTGCCTATTGCCTTTTAAGTCAGTATCTTGACTGATATGAAAGCTCATAAGTTACTGATTCAGATCACTACATGCGTAGCAATACTGAGTTTTTAAATGCACACCACCTAAAATCAGCTCATAACAAAAATGCAACAACGCAAGAAAACAGCACTTTATGTGAGACTTGATATAATTGTTTTTTCCTCTGCTTTTGATGTCAAAATATAAACAAACATGCACACAACACTTGCGAACATTGGATAAGCTGGTAAGAACAGCAATTAAGGTAGGTGTTCACATGCTATGCAAAGTCAGGATAATGGTCAAAAATCTGTGTGTGCCGATCGGTATCTCGACATCAGAGATTACAAGAAGGGACAGAAGCAATTGAGACTGCCGAAATAGATAGAAGAACTTTGGTGAATTCTCCAAGAAGCTTGGAACATCCTATCTGCCAACAACCAAGAAAACTGTGTCCAGGTGTACCTAGCAGAATTGGTGCTGTTTTAAAGGCAAAGGTGGTCACACCAAAGTGTGATTTAGCTTTTTTTAAGTTTATTGGACTTTGTATGATGTTAATTGATAAATGAAAACTATTTTATGGCATTATTTCTGAAGACATCCTCACTAAGCAACATTTTTCACAAGTGCCTAAAACGTTTGCACAGTGCTGTAGATTGAGTGTGTAGTAAGACCCACTTGATTGAGTCATTCACAGGACATCATGCAAGTGGGTGGCCGCTGCAGCACTTGTTTGGTGTGCTTTGTTGACCGCGATTCTCTGAAGCATTTCTCTTCAGGATCAGGGATAGTCTAGATCTTTACCAAAAACTTTGCCATTAAACATTTTTTTTTTTAAATAACATGGAGTGATGGCTTCAACAGAAGCATACATCATCAATTCACAACTTCGGAGCTCAAGGTTTATAAAGTTATTGTTAAAAATGTATCCATCTTTGGACAAATTTTATTTAAAAAATCTGATTTGTGGCTCAGGTGGTAGAGCACGTTGTCCACTAATCGCAGGGTTGGCGGTTCGATTCCCGGCACACGTGACTCCACATGCCGAAGTGTCCTTGGGCAAGACACTGAACCCAAGTTGCTCCCAATGGCAGGCTAGTGCCTTGCATGGCAGCTCTGCCGTCATTGGTGTGTGTGAATGGGTGAATGAGACGCAGTGTAAAATCGCTTTGAATACCTCTAATGTTAAAGGCACTATATAAGTGCAGACCATTTACCTTAGATTACCAGTGAATGCTTTTATCAGAGTAAATACACACTGATGAATCGAATTTGTAAAAACTCCTACTAACATTATTTTTGCTGCATTTAAAATGCTTCCCCTTTTTGTTAGGAGCATGATGAACAGATCAACATCATCAAGGAGGCTTTCGCTGGAGATGATGTCATATCTGATTTCCTAAAAGAGAAAAGGAAACAGGAGGCAGCGGGACGGCCAAAAATTGTGGACCTGACACTGCCTGGCTGGGGAGAGTGGGGGGGTGTTGGCCTCAAACCATCACGCCAGAAACGCAAAAGGTAGTTTTGTTGATGTAGGAAGTTGGGCTGCATCAAAGGGCTCCTCCCTGGCCAATAGCTATTAGTTTACATCACAGCCTTGAACCATGATACAGTATACAAATACCAATTATTATGACTAGTCTGTGGCAAGTGGTATTAGCATTTTATTAGATATCAATTCGTATATAAATGTGTATACCTTAGGAATTAAAAAAGCTACCGTTTCATAGCTGTTTCTCTAAAATTCATGTGTCTCTCTGTAGATTTAGAAAGAAAATGGCCCCTCCGCCTCCAAGGCAAGACCAGAAACTGCCTGATGTCATCATATCAGAGAAGAGAAATACATCCGTTGCTGCCCATCAGGTAACAGATCTTATTGCTGCTGATCTTATTATCATCATAATATAATTTATTTGACAAATGATTAAATTGACAGCTTTTGTTGGAGTTGTGTTCTAGCAGTTATCTATGGGATCAAAATCCCGCCAAATGTATTGCAGTCACGGATCCAAAAATAATAAAGAGTGATTCATGCTTATTTTTTTGATCTGTGCTTATTATTTTTTTGATTCACTCTTATTATTTTTGGATCCGTGACCGCAATACATGTGCTGGGATTTGATCCCATAATTATCATCCATGTAAATAAAATCCTGTTAAATTTACAGTAAAACAGTTGGCAGCTGTGGTTGCCAGAAATTCACCGTAAAAACTTAATTGACCATGTTGTCATTTTATTTTATATAATTAAATCATTATATCAGATACATTAGTGAATGATATAATGTTAATATTCCAACCTACTAGAACTACAAAAATCTGCTTTGTACTTTTTAATAAATGTTAAACGCCACAGTAACACAGAGGGTAAAACAAAATGCCACATGAGGACCAAAATATCAAGAAGAGTGGTCTTTCCAGAAGCAATAGCAAAAAATATGTATTGACAATCACAAAACACCATCAAGGTAAAACACAACACTAAAATAGTGCAATAAACATGAACTAAACAACGTAAAATGTAACATTTGTAAGACTTCTGTGAAGGACCATTTATTGCTTTTCAACTTAATTTGAACAATAATTTACTGTAAATGTTTTTGTCTTGTTAATTCAAATTTTCACTGTTAATGATAAGGTAAATCATACTTGTATTTCGAAAGGGTTCAATTTTATTTACAATGTTTACCCCAAAATTATATGAATTGTATTGTTAAATTAAATATCATTTTAATATAATTATGGAGTTTATAATATCAACTCTTTCTTATTTCATAGGTTAGTCACCTACCGTTCCCCTTTCAAAACACTGCACAGTTTGAGTCCTGCATCCGTACTCCTATCGGACAGACGTGGAACACACCAAACACTGTGAAGAAGATGACAACACCCAAGATCGTCACTAAAATGGGGGCAATCATCGAGCCTGTGGTCAAAGAGGACTTCATAAAGGATAGGACAACCACAGTAGCGGATAAAGGAGCAACGATCATGTTGGGAGAAGCCAATAAAAGACCAAAAAAAGGCAGACAGCGGTCATCAGAAAAAAATCATGGAAGAGGATCAAAGAGGAGAAAAAGAAACGATCATTAAAGACTAATTTCAGAATATGCAACAAGAGTGACTGGAAACATGTACTTAAGCAAAGATTTGTATGAAAATTGTTTTAGGACATATAATAAAGCAAAACTGCTGATCTTCATCGAAATATTTTCCACGTCGATTTTGTTTTGTTTGGAGGGGGTGGTGTCATTTGTACATGTAATATTTACCATATCTAAAATTCTGTATTGTGTTTGAGAACATTCAGTGGTGGAAATTACAACTTATTTAAATGTATTTGGAATAATATATAGAATTTGAAGTTATCCTAAATGCACACACATAGTATTTTCAAAAGTTTTGCATAATTTGATAAAATTCCAGATTGATTAGAAATGTTGCACAATAAAATATTTGACTGAAGTGATATTTACCTTGATTTTTTTCATACAACATATTTAATCTTGGAATGCTCCCTGGCAGATATTTTCTATTGATGAAAGTGGCATAAAAGTACAGCTCCCATCTTCCTGAATGGAGAAACACTGAAATCTTCAAAACGGTTGGTCAAGATTACGATGAAAGAACATTTTAAATCGGCAGTAAAATCTGACAAGATCTGTATTGTGAATTGTGCTTCTTTAGCTCAGATCAGGCCGAAAAAACACAGTTTTTCATGAGTATGTGTGTTCCTGTTTTGACTGACAGGTGATGTCTGTATCTAAAAGTTGATTGGCTCTTTTTCTATGCTCCTATTCTACATCTGCCATATTGAGCATTCCAGTTTTTCTGATTCATTTTAATGCTTTAATGCAGTTCTCCATCTAGGGCTAAATTGTTTCTGGCTCTTTACGGTCACTTGTCTCCTTTGTAACAAAGCACACTAACTTGTGAAAAGATTTGTTATCATAATGGGAAATTATCCCACAGCTTTGGAACAGTTGTAAGTTGTGCAAAACAAAAAATGTAAAAGCATGGGTCTGGGAAAAGGGTAAAACTATAAAAATCTATCCGTAAAGGTTTTTTATATAAAGCAAAAATAAGTTGTTTTAATGACATGTAACAAAAAGTTTTTAAAGTTTGAAGTTATGTCTGAGGTCTTTAGGCCGGAGTCTCTGATGGACAGGTCTGGGTAAAGTCTTGAGTCTTTCATCATGAGTCTAAATTTAGTTTTAAGTCATCAAATGTTTCATCATTTAAACAAAAAAATATTCTACCTAAATAAAAACATATAAAGCATATTTACTGAAATGCATTACAAAGCCAAAAGTAAATTCTGTTAAATCTGGGATATTACCACTAAAAACGCAATAGTCTGGTTCAGGATGTAAAAATCCCATTCATTTTTTCCATAGACTAATTGATTTTCAACGAAAACATTTAAACCTTTTAATACAGACCTACCGTGAGCGCTGAGGTTGTTCAATGATATATGCTTATGTTGAAGCCATCAGTTCATATTATTTAAACTTCATTGTTTAAAAAATTGGAAAATAGCAGAATTCCTGGTGGAAAAACTACACTACCCATAGTCCTGCAGAGAAGGATCCACCCATCAGTGAATCATGGTCAACAAAGCCCTCCAAACAAGTCCAGCAGCCAGCGCCCACTTCCATGACACGAATCGAGACTACACTCCCTACACTCAAATTCTATATATATTTGTATATATCTGAATATTTTGCAGTAAACTTAACATATATTGTTTCCATACTCCAAATCAACAACCTAAAATTAATAGTTTTATATATTTCCTTTTTTTTAGTTTTTTATTACATTATTCTCAGTGCTTCATGGGGTTTGTGGTCTTGTGAAAGACAGTATAAGAACACAGTCTTGTACCTTTTGTCTTTTTCTGATTTTCAAATACTTTTTTGCTTCAAATCAAAGTTTGAAATGTTTTGATTCATCTCAGTGCAGGTCAGTTTGGTTCATGTCTTATGAAGGACTTTATGAAAAATCTATGGGGGAAAAATGAATGTATATATGCATAGAGTCAATATTTACAGTGTTGACCCTTGTTCTTCATAACCTCTGCAATTCGCTCTGGCAAATCCTGACTGATGGCGATCCATTCTTGACTTATTGGTGCTCTGATTTGATCACAATTTTGGGTTCTTCTGTTTGTCCACTCGCCTTTTGAGGATTGACCACAGGTTCTCTATGGGATTAAGAACCAGGGAGTTGCCTTGCCACAGATCCAAAATTTCAATGCAATGATCTCCGAGCCACTTCATTATCACTCTTGCCTTGTGACATGTTGTCCCATCATGCTGGAAAATGCACGGATCATCACCAAATTACTCCTGGATCAATGAGAGAAGTTGCTCTTGCAGGACGTTTTGATACCATTCTTTATTCATGGCAGTGTTTTTGGGCAGAATTATGAGAGAGCCCACTCCCTTGGATGAAAAGCAACCTCACACATGGATGGTCTCAGGATGCTTCACTTTTGGCATGACAGAGGACTCATGGTAGTGTTCACCTTTTCTTCTCCGGACTTGATTTTCAAGATGTCCCAAACAGTCGGAAGGGGGCTTCATCAGAGAAAATAATGATTCTGCAGAATTTCAGTCTGTCCTTGATGTTTTTCTTGGTGAGAAGTGGCTTCTTTGCTGCCCTTCCTGACACCAGGCCATTGTCCAAAAGTACAAAAGTCTTGCAGAAGCACTCACACCAACCTGCTGCCAATATTGAGCAAGTTCTCCACTGGTGGTGACACGATTCCGTAGCTCCACACTTTCCCAGGTGCTGCTGATATTATTTGTGAAATTATGTAAGCTGGTAATTTTGTGCCAGGGCCAAAAAACATTGAAATTTGGGTTTTTGTGATAATGATCACTCTGCACAATAATCTAGAAACAATATGAATCAACACCACAACAGCTGAAGCAGAAACCTTTGCAAAAAACAAAATGTATGTCACTGTCAATACTTTTGGCCACGGCTGTAATCTACTAACAAAGACAGTGGGGCGTCGTTTAATGTGAGGGAAAGCAAAGCCTTAATACCACAGTTACTATATTTTATCATCCTCACTTTTGTTTACAATTTATTTTTAAAATAAAGAGTAATAAATGCCTAGTTACCCTTCACAATTCAGCAGAAATAACCAAGTAATTGACAGAATGTCCTCTCGTGGACAAAAACTGATTCACATGAAAAAGATAACTTTTATCATGTGTTGTATCTGGTTAGGACACGGTGTAACTGTATCTGTCTCAGCCTTCCTTGATTTCCTAGTACTCCAGCTCATTCAAATAAGCCTGGGCATAGAAATGCATCTCCTCTTTGACTTCAAAATCTTCAGATATTTTTGTAAGTTCGGTTCTCTTGTTTGTGAGCTGCTGTGTTTTGTTCTCTTTTGTTAATATCTCTGAAGTAGTCTGGTTGTAGCAAACAAAGCGAGTTCTCGCATGAACACCCCCTCTCACAAGTGGGGGCTGTGTGAACTGCTGCTCGTGTGCACTGGTAAATGCGCACCAGAGAGCAATGGTCGATGGACATTCTCAATAAATAATACATTTTATTTCAGTTTATTTGTCACCAAAACATATTGCATGCCTTCAAAATAGCATGGCATGAGTTGCTTGGAATAATTTATTAGACTTGTATATTATAATTTTGTGTCCTTTTTGAAGCTTGATGTGGTCACCATTCACTGACATTTTATGACTTAAGTGAGCAGAACTTTTTTCAAAATGTATCCTTAATTTTACCAACAAAAAAAAAAGGCAAATGGTTTTACAACAACATGAGGGTGAGTACATAATGACTGAATTGTATTTTTGGGTGAACTATCCATAATCAATGGGTCAAATGCAGTATATTGTAATCAATGTACTCGACCAATAAGACTTCATATGTGCCTCCTGACAGACACTATTTATTTGGCTTGTTTAGACTGAAACAAAAAAATCAAATTGAACATATGCAAAACAGCTCCATATACTTAATATACAGAGAACTATTTAGTCAGTTCCCTGTTGGAGGGACAGGAGTTCCACAGCTGCTAGATAGATCCATTATTCTGTAATAAAGATTGTCTGGCATGACCAAATTTCACAATTTCCAAGTTAGCAGAGTCTATCAATGATACCAAAGATCAGATGGCTAGAACTTTCCTACTACTAAATTTCAACAAAACAGAGCTACTAATTATTGGCCCAAAAAATCTCTAAAAATAAGCTGCACAAGCTGCTTGAGTCTCAATGTCTTCTACAGCGAAGAACTGAGGTGTTATATTTGATAGCAATATTTGTAGAACAGCCAGTTGTCTTCCTACTCAGAAATATTGCTAAGTTACAACATATGCTCTTTGTTTCTGATGCCAAAAAACTAATATATACATTCAAGACTCTGATTAAATGCTAGATTATTTCAATGCATTACTAGGAGGATATCCTGCAGGTTCAATAGATGAACTTAAACTGGTTCAAAATGCAGTTTTGCATTTTAAGCTTGAGTGCTGACAAGAACCAAGAAATATGATCATATCAGCCCAATTTTATGGTCGCTACACTGGCAACCAGTTACATTTCTTATTCATTTAAAATTCTGTTAGTTACATACAATACTCTGAATGGTCTAGCTATACAGTAATCTACAGTACACATTTCATCACGTTCAATACAATCACAAAATTCTAGCCTGTTAAAAATACCTAGAATATCAAAATCCACAAAATGAGGTAGATCCTTTTCCTACTTAGCACCTAAACATGGTTCGGGACTCAGACACACACTCTCAATTTAAGTCTAGACTAAAGACTCATCTTTTCAGCCAGGCATACACCTAATTTATCCATCAACTCAATTTATACTGCATTAGACAAGTCTGCCGGAAACAGAAACACTTCTCATATTCTATAATTCTGATTTAAAGTGACTGGCATCTGCACTCATATTATTATATTTGTTTCCCTGTCTCAACCTCAGAATACATATCCTGCGGTTACCAGATCCAGCTCCGGTCCTGCCTGATGTCTGACTGCTATGTGTTGCTGAGTGAGGACGACTAACTGCAGCCTGTGCCAGCCAGATATCACTTCTGTCTACCACGATGGACTTCACAGAGGATTAACTGGTGCAGCTCCAACTGTAAGACATGATATACTTCACTGACCACTGCCTGAAACTTGGACTTCAGATGGGCTGCACTGGAAATTAACTGCCACTTGCTTCCAGTCAAACTGTGATGCACCTCACTGACTTTTTCTACATCACCTTGGTCAAAGGATGGATCACATTCGTAAAATGGAATACATAGTCAATAAATTATTTACCAACTAAAGTCTTCATCAGCAAAATAACAAAGGACTAACACATCTGTGGGTCATTTCACTTCATTTTAATATACATTGTTATATTTTATTTTGATATATCTGTGCAATAGGATTCTATTAATTAGCATTAGAGTGCATTCAATCCTAAAAATCTGACCAAAAGTTCAGTTTCAGGTTGCAGATGATGTTTGGACCACTTAACATGTTTGGCAGACATGGACAATTGTAATCAGTACATAGATTCAGAATTTTTTATTCAACATTTTATTTTAACATGGTTGGTATTGATTAGATGATGCTTGACATTACATTGAATCAGAATTAACTATGCAAATGTCTAATGTAGTGTCTGTAACATCTCAAAAACATGAATAATCAACACTCCTGGAAATATAATAAACAATCTGATAAAAAATAAATCTGACTTTCTGTAGCTTAGTTTCATTTAAATGTGGACATATGTGCACATTGTAAATCTTTAGGAAAACTATTTGCTCTTGAAGTTTTTTGCTTGTTTATTAGTAGCTAATTGTTACAAATCAAAAAGGGAAATGGAAAATGCACACAGTAGTCACGCATGGGTCACAAGAGGTTAAATATGGACCCCTAACGTTTACTTTAGTTTATTTATTTTATAGCATTAAATTTACGCTATTTTGCCAGAGGGGAACTGGCCCCCACAGTGAGCCTGGTTTCCCCCAAGATTATTTTCCTCCATTAAACAACATGTTATGGAGTTTTGTGCTCCTTTAGACCCACAGATAGGGTCTAAATGCAAATATTATATACTTATTTATTTTAAGGCACACTTTACAATCACTTTTTTTTATCAAACCACACAATTATGACTCTAAGACATTACAGATTTTACAGCTAATTTTTGTGTTTTGAAATGCTTTGAAATGATGTGTGCTGTTAAAAGCACTATACAAATAAAATTGATTTGATTAGACCTTGTAAGGTAAAACATCAAAGAAGGAATTAATTTCTGTGTAACAATCCCCATTTACTTATGTAAACAGTAGACTTCTTGCATTCCAAGGCATACAGAGGGGGCTGATAGTGATCCATCAGCCCATTGGTTACAGTGTTTTTATATCGGGGGTCTGAAAATGGTCACAACTCCGCTGTCCCAGTTCTACAGGGATGCTTGAGGGTGCTGCTAATCGGGTCGATTTATCAAGTTTTTTTTTTGAGATCTTTCATTTATCTGGCTATCATGCATCCACAAGCTTTTAATATTCTCAGGGTTGCCAGATAATATATGCAACACCCCAATCAGAGATTTATACTTGCACAAATTAGAAATATTTCGCCTTGTGTCATACTTAATTTATGCAATCTGCAACCGTACATGAGTGCATGTGCTTTCTCCACAAAAAAACAAACAAACAACAACTTAGCGCTCAATAGTGGAGGGGACACACGAGTAAAACCAAGTGAGAGAGGAATACATTTATTCTTTGTGTTATTTGTAAAATGCTGAAGTCCCTCACACCTGTATGTGAATGTTACTCTGACAGTTATCATTTATCACTGTCATTTAGCTTGTTTTATTCAGTTGTGTACTGAATGGGGTGCTAAACATTGACAAGACCCACATCATGACCCATGAGCATGTAAACGGGTTGATAATGTTCTGAGAATAAAACAAGTAAACAGGTCCACTTTGCGGCCAACATTAAAATAAGCTAATCATTTCTATCCCGAATATTTTATTTTCCTTTTAAACCAGATTATATAGAGTGTTAAATTGAATACTAAATTACCATTGCATTGAAGTATGGTAAAATAATAAATTAATAATTCAGCTTTATTCAGTTTTACTAACACATGATAGAAAGAATAGCAGCAAAACTTCAAGCAACCACAGAATGGTCCCATCAGTATACACTTCAGAAAATTGTGCATCATTCATTGAGTGTATGTCTGGGCTTAACTTTTTATCTACTTAATGGCTGATGTGGCCACAGTATCAAAATAATTGCCTAAGTTTTGCACCCAATTGCACCCTGCACAATAGAATATGTATGACTAATACTGTAAATTGGCAAGCAGATTTTCTTGAATACCAGGAAACACACAAAAATCCTTGCATTTTGTGAATGCTGCATCAAGTCTTATAAACGGGTATGATTTTGCAAATCAGTATGTCCTAATCTGCAGGCGCAGAATTTTGCTGTCGGATAAGGCGCCATTCCTTGACGCGCCTATCGCTCCAAGCGGCCTGTTCGGATCAGCGGTAAAAGAATTCGCTGAACGCTTCACTGAGACCCGGAAGGATTCGCAAGCTATGCGTCACTTCCTGCCCAAGCGCTCCAGCTCGTCTCACCAGAGACCGCCTCAGCAGCAGCAGCGAGCCAGGGCGGCCCCTCCCGTCTCCCAAAAGCCGAAGAGCAGACCTGAAACGGACGCCGACGCCGCTCGCGTCCGCTGGTCGAAGAAAGCCGCCTGAGCAACGAGGTCCTCGCCCAAGATCGTGCTGAACCCGGAGCCTCGTAAGTCTTCCTAGCAATAGGAAGAAAAGAGAGAGTACGTGTCTCGCAAAGGCCGGACCACTCTCTCTAAAACATGTAAAACATTACCCAGTCCCCTTACAGGCGGTTGGAAATGTCTGTACAGCAGTCAATGGGCCAGTCACAGAACTCGCTCACCTGCAATCAAACGCCGTTTTAACGGCGACACACAGAAATCACGAAAAGAGTCATTTTCTGCCTGTGTCACTAAGGGTTCACATGTCCACACTAAAGTGCGCATTCCCACATACCAATACTGTCCAAAAGTGCCAAATACTTCCCCAGCTCAGGCTGGACGTCCAATAAATGTAGATCGTGTGCCTATTGTCATGTATGCACCACTACACACAAGCACTGTTCCCACAGTTATAAACACTTCCCCAGTAAAAGCGGGAAATACTATAAAGGTAGCGCGTGTGCCTGCTGTCCTGCATGCACCCCTACAAACAAACACTGTATGCATAGCCAAAAAACTCCCGCCGTGAGCGGAAGACTTTATGAAAGTGGTGCGCGTGCCTACTACAGTATATGCACCCCCACCCATAAGTGCTGCCCATACAGTTTCAAACAGTTCTCTGTCTCATGCCGCAAACATCACAGATGCGATGCGCGAGCCAAGAGACGCCCCGCTAAAAGCGGGAAGCTTTATGAATGTGGCGCGCGTGCCTATTACGATGTATGCACCCCCACCTGAAAACTCTGTTCATACAGTTTCAAGCATTTCTCCGACTCATGCTGCAAGCATTTCGGAGATAGCGCGCGTGCCTGTACTCTCACACGCACCTCTGCACTCGGCACTCAATACGGCTGCTCAGCGCGCACCTGCGCCTCTGAGAGCTGTAATCTCAGTGTTAGCACAAGGCAATTTGCCGGTGGGGCCCATACGTCACAGCGACATGCCCCCAGCCAGCATTCAGCCCATATCTGTGCGAGCAAAAGCCTGGGAAAAAATCCCCGACATGCCGAAATGGGTTTTGAACATAATAAAACACGGTTACTCACTTCAATTCGCTCGCAGACCGCCCCGCTTTTCAGCGGTGGTCGAGACGAAAGTGAGGAAAGATGTGTCACATGTTCTACGCACCGAGGTGCTCAAACTGATAGAGAAGGGCTTATAGAAACTGTTCCTCCCTCTATGAGCGAGGCGGGTTTTTACAGCTGCTATTTTCTCGTCCCGAAAAGGACGGTGGCCTCCGCCCCATCCTAGATCTCAGACATCTGAACAAAGCTTTAATGATTCGCTCGTTCAGAATGTTAACAACCAAACATATCCTCGCGCAAGTTCACCCCGGGATTGGTTTCTATCAGTGGATTTGAAAGACGTTACTTTCACATTCGATAGCGCCTCATCACAGGCCTTTTCTAAGATTCGCTTCGAGGGACAGTCATACCAGTACACAGTACTACCATTCGGCCTATCATTGGCCCCCGTACATTCACGAAATGTATGGACGCTGCACTTTCCCCTGAGACAGCGGGAGTGCGAATACTGAATTACCTCGACGATTGGCTAATCATAGCACAATCAGAGGGTCAGTTAACGACGCACAGATCTTGGATTATCAGCCATCTAGAATGCCTGGGTCTGAGAATCAATTTTGCAAAGAGCGTGCTATCCCCCAGCCAGAATATCTATTTTCTGGGAATAGTGCTAGACTCAGTGCAGATGACAGCACGCCTCTCATCAGAGCGCGCGCTCTCTATTCGACGCCTTGCAACATCATTCAGAACGGGCGCACACGCCCCCGTCAAACGATTTCAAAGAATGCTTGATCTCATGGCCTCGGCATCAGCGGTACTCCAGCTAGGATTGTTGCACATGCGTCCTCTCCAGCGCTGGCTCAAGAGCCGTGTCCCCACTCACGCGTGGCGCTCGGGCCACTTTTTGATCAGAGCGAATCACGGCTGTATAAAAGCCCTGATGCCCTGGAAAGCCGTCAACTGGTATCAAACCGCCGTGAGTCTGGGCGTAAATACGCGGAGAAAAATGATCATGACAGATGCCTCCAAAATAGGATGGGGGGCCCTTTACGAGGGCAGACCTGTATCCGGCTTTTGGTCAAACCTGGAAAAGCGCCTACATATAAACTGTCTGGAAATGAAACCGGTCGCCTTGGCTCTCAGAGCCCTGCTTCCGTACCTGAAAAACGAACACGTCCTGGTCCGAACGGACAACATGACGGTAGTTTCATATATAAATCGCCAGGGTGGACTCAGGTCGAGCTCCCTGCACTCTATGGCCAGGGAGCTCATCTTATGGTCACAACACCACCTTCGCTCGCTGAGAGCAGCGCATGTGCCAGGCGCCCTGAACCAGGGAGCAGACATGCTGTCCAGAGACAAGGTTCTCCCAGGAGAATGGTCTCTCCACCCCCTGACGGTTCAGTGGTTATGGCAAATCTTTGGCGAGGCAGAGGTCGACCTCTTCGCCTCCAGAGAAAACGCGCAATGCCCCCTTTTCTTCTCAAAGAGCACGGACGCGCTCGCCCAAGTCTGGCCGAGCCACCCCTTGTATGTTTTCCCCCCGATCACGATGCTACCTCAGGTCATCAGTCGGATCAGGGAAGTGAGATGTGCAGTGCTCCTGGTAGCCCCACTCTGGAACAACCAAACGTGGTTTCCAGAACTGATGCAGATGATGCAATCTGCCCCATGGCTGATTCCGTTGAGGCTAGACCTCCTCAGGCAGGCCAACGGGATGATTCTTCATCCCCGCCCCGATCTGTGGGCCCTCCATGCATGGCCCCTCAACGGGTTCCCGAGAACCTCCCCAGTGGAGTTTTGAGAACCATCACTGAGGCGCGAGCACCCTCTACGAGGCGCTTATATGCCCAAAAGTGGAAAGTGTTCAGTGACTGGTGTGATACCAAGAGCTTGAACCCCAAATCGTGCGAGATACCAAGTGTACTCGCCTTTTTGCAAGAGCTGCTGGAGGCGGGCCGCACACCCTCCACGCTCAAAGTCTATGTGGCTGCCATAGCGGCATCACACAATCCTGATAAAGGACGTTCATTAGGGAAAAACGGCCTAATCATTCATTTCCTAAGAGGCGCTAGGAGGATGAACCCTCCTCGCCCCCCTCGGTGCCAATCTGGGACCTGGCCACGGTCCTGGACGCACTCAAGAGTGCCCCGTTCGAACCTCTCCGAACCGTGCACCTTAAACAGCTCTCGCTCAAAACTGCGCTCTTGCTGGCGCTCGCCTCAGTCAAGAGAGTGGGTGACCTGCACGCGCTGTCATCAAGAGCTGCTTGCCTGGAATTTGGACCTAACGACTGCAGAGTTGTCTTTAGGCCAAAGCACGGGTATATTCCTAAAGTGCTCTCCACACCCTTCAGAGCACAGGTGATATCTCTGGCAGCTTATCGTCCCCAGCAGACTAAAGCGACGCTAATTTACTCTGCCCGGTCAGGGCGCTCAGAGTATATTTGGAACGTTCTGCCCTGTTCAGACAGACGGGACAATTATTTGTATGCTTTGGCGGCCGCACTAAAGGTCTCGCAGTCTCAAAGCAAAGAATATCGCGCTGGATAGTGGATGCTATAGCACTAGCTTATGAAGCCAAGGGCCTTCAATGCCCCTTAGGCGTCAGAGCTCACTCTACGAGGAGCATGGCCTCCTCGTGGGCTTGGTCGAGTGGGATACCCATTGAAGATATTTGTGCGGCGGCGGGCTGGGCCTCGCCTTCGACATTTATCAGGTTTTATAACCTACACGTCCCCTCATTGCATTCCAACATTCTATCAGCCTGACTGTAGAATGGACTGGAGTATGTATATGCTGAGCATTATCTCCTCCCTTATAAGGTCCGTCTCTGACTGACTTAGAGGATTTTTTATGCATATCAGTACATAGAAAAAAATGCATTCCAACATTCTATCAGCCTGACTGTAGAATGGAATGGAGTATGTATACGCTGAGCATTATCTCCTCCCTTATAAGGTCCGTCTCTGACCGACTCAGAGGATTTTTTATGCATGCCAGTACATGCATAAAATACAGGCACCCATACTCCAGTACATGCTGTAGAATGGACTGGAGTATGTATACGCTGAGCATTATCTCCTCCCTTATAAGGTCCGCCTCTCGAGCCTCCTACGGCTCCGCCCCAGAGACTCCAGCGCCATCTAGGGCTCCGCCTCCAGAGCCATCCAGGGCTCCGCCTCCAGAGCCTTCCAGGGCTCCGCCTCCAGAGCCATCCAGGGCTCTGCCTCCCGAGCCTCCTACGGCTCTGCCCCCAGAGACTCCAGAGCTCCCCTCTAGAGCATCCTACGGCGCCACCTCCCTCGGCTTCACCTCCAGAGCCTTCCAGGTCCCCGCCTCTAGAGCCTCCTACGGCGCCTCCTCCCTCGGCTCCGCCTCCCGAGCCACCCTCAGCTCCGCCCCCTGAGCCGGCCACGGCTCCGCCCCCTGAGCCTCCAGAGCTTTCCATGGTTCTGCTCCCTCGGCTCTGCCCCTTGAGCCTCCCAAGCCTCCCTTGGCTCTGCCTCTTGTGCCTCCCTCTGCTCTGCCTCCTGAGCCTCCCACGGCCCCGCCCCCTGAGCCTCCAGAGTTTCCCATGGTTCCGCCTCCCTCAGCTCCGCCTCCTGAGTCTCCCTCGGCTCCACCTCCCGAGCCTTTCCCGATTCCGCCTCCTGAGCCTCCCTCGGCTCCGCCTCCTGAGCCTTTCCCGACTCCGCCTCCAGTGGCTCCCTCAGCTCCGCCTCCTGAGCCTCCCTCGGCTCTGCCCCCAGGGTCTCCTGCGGCCCTGCCTACGCCTTCTTCGGCGCCGTCACCTAAGTCTTCGACTGCTCCGCCTCAGAAGTCCTCCTTGGCCCCGCATCACACAGCTCTGTCAGCTTCCCCAGTGGCCACTCCCAGGCCACCCAAACTGGTCCTTGCCCTGTGGCCATCTCCCTGGCCTCCTAAACCTGTCCTTATTCGGTGGACACCCCCCAGACCACCTGACCTGGTCCCCGTCACATACCCCCATGGACTTCCTGTCTTGCCCTCTGTGCCCCCCGGTCTTCCTGCCTGCCCATTGTGCCCCCCTGGTCTGTCTGTCTGCCCCTTGTGCCCACTTGGACTGTCTGTTTGCCCCTGGTGCCCTCATGTTGTTTTTGTGGGTTTTTGTCTTTTGTTTTTTGTGTTAGGATCGTCTGGAATCCAATCCTTTGAGGGGGGATTCTGTCATGTTCATTGTTGTCCTTTGTTCTTTTGTGTTCTTTTATTTTGAAATTCCTGTTCAGTTCCTAGTCTTGTCACATCCTGTTTTCCCTCCATGTTTTGTATCTGGTTTTTATTGTTTCATTGTTTGATTACTTTGAATCGGTTCTTGTTTGTCATTGGTTTTAGTTAATTATCTTGTTCTCTTACGAGAGGTTCTCTCGTATTGCGTAAGCTATCTTACGCTACGGGAAAGATTCATCTTTTCTGAGATATTGAAGCCAAAAAATTATCCTTAATTTTTGTATCCATTGTCAAGCAGTGCGGCAGCTGCAGACCTTGAGCGGGCTAGCTAGCGAGCTCATAGGATGCTCTGCGGCAACTGCTGCAGCCTATAGACGAGCTTGGGCGAACTCGCATCCAATGAGAGGCGTCCGCGCGCTCACTGCATCAAAGCCCGCCAAAATGGGCGTGACTTGAGTGCATATAAGCGTAGTTCGTAGGCTGGAACCCTGATTTGCATCTCTTCAGCGAAGCTCTTCGCATCGCTGACCTGGAAGCCGCGTCGCCGTTCGAGGGGCATCAAGCAAGCGTGGACAGCGCTAGAAGAAGCCGGCCGTCTCAGCCACCTTCAGCCATCCTGCGAGCTACGCCATCCGATGACGTATCCTTTTGTTCAGCAAGCTAGTTCTCACGAACTATTCACAAAAGAGTACGAGCGTCTTTTTCAAGATGCCTCGCTCCACTTGCGCCTCATGTCGCGCCCTTCTCAGCACAGGAGACCGCCACATCATCTGCGCTCTCTGCCTGGGACTGGGGCACGCAGAGCTCGCCCTCACTGAGGGCGAATGCGATTTCTGCGAGGAGCTACCGATGTCGACCCTGCGGGCTCGACCCGAAGCGCTCAAAGCAGAAACCGCCGCGCCTCCTTACCTTCAGCCGCGCAGGAAGAAGCGCCGCTCACAAAGGCTGCCGGAAACTGTGGTTGAAGCGACTGCCTCGCCGGAGCCTCTCCTCGAAGCATCGCTTTCACCCTCCCCGCCCCGGACGCCGCGCAGTTGCCGCCGAGCGGCCGCACTGCTGCCATCTCGGATGATGAGGCGGAGGATAAGGGCCGCTGTTCCATCATGGCTTCGGACAGCGAGGAGTGGTCAGGCTCCCAAGCCTCCTCCTCGGCCCAGGAATCCAGCAGGACCCGCGCCGGAGTCGAAGGGGAGTTAACACGCCTCACACAGGCCGTTGACCGCCTCGGGCTCGAGTGGTCACCGCCCCCTGAGCAGGCACCCAACAGACTCGACGGCTGCTTTCTTCAAAGCCATCGCCGCTCTACACCCGCGGCCCGGGCCGCTCCCTTCCTACCGGAATTACACACGGAGCTTGCAAAGTCGTGGAACGCTCCTTTTTCAGCCAGGTCCCGTTCCCACGTCTCCACCTCTCTCGCGTCGGTGGACGGCACCACTGAGAGAGGCTACTCCTCCATCCCCCCGGTCGAGGACTCGGTAGCACCACACCTTTGTCCGCCCTCCGCGAGATGGCGTTCCAAGCCTGTGCTCCCGTCTAAGGCCTGCAGAGCGACTTCCGCCTATGTTGGCCGCGCCTATTCCGCCGCCGGCCAAGCCGCATCTGCTCTGCACTAAATGGCCGTTTTACAGATCCTACAAGCAGACCATCTTCGGGAGTGGGATGAGAAAGGCAGGCACCCAGAGGCTGTTACTGATCTACGAAGCGCGACAGACCTCGCCCTTCGTGCTACCAAAGCTGCAGCCCAAGCTGTAGGGAAGTGCATGGCCTCGCTGACTGTGACCGAGAGACACTTGTGGCTAATACTAGCTGACATGGGAGAAGCAGAGCGCTCCACGTTCCTCAATGCACCGCTCTCTCCGACCGGTCTCTTCGGCTCCGCGGTGAGTGGCATTGTTGACCGCTTCTCAGAAGTCCAGAAAGCCACCCAAGCCATGAACCTCTACCTGCCGCGTCATGCTAGCTCCTCTGCAGGCCGCTCACGTGATCAGCCTCCTGCACGAGCCTCTTCACAGCGCCCAGTTCAACAAACTCAGACTTCTCAGCATCGACAGGGCGGCCGCCCTCGATCGCGCTCAGACAGCCGCCGCAGACCGCCGCCCCCCCGCGGGCCTCGATCTAAGGTAACGCTGAAACCCGAGCAGCCGAAGTCTTCCTAACTGTGTTGAACAAAACGACGGCTCAGTCCGCCGCGGCCGGACCACCGCCAAAGCTTCGCCCCTGTCAGTCCCCTTCTCTCAGGCTACTGCAGTGGTGAATTTAGCAGCCAACAAGCCGGTGACACTGCCCGCTTGCTCAGCACTCAAACGCCGTTTCCACGGCAACCCAAATAAATCTTGTAAAGAGCAAACATGTCTTATGTGTAGAAAATGTGCCCACAACCCAGTGTTCACCCCTACACACAAGCATAACACATCCCGTGCCCCTATCAGAGCACGCTCTCATAAAGCGGTTACTGAACCGCTCGAAGCGCCAGAGTCAATGAAGGCGCTCACAAATGCGTGCGAGCGCCCATTCTCTGGCCGCTCTGTCACACGACCAGCCCTATGTGTAGAAAATGTGCCCACAATCCAGTGTTCACCTCTACACACAAGCACTGCATGTCTCGTGGTCCCCACCAGAGCATACTCACATAAAGCGGTTACTGAACCGCTCGAGCGCTAGAGTCAATAAATGCGCCCACGAATACGCTGCGCTGCCCATTCTCTGCCCGCTCTGTTACACGGCCAGCAAACATTCGTCTGTGTGTAAGTCCCGTGCCCATGACTATGCTTACGCATCACGTAACAGATGTGACTCTTTCCCCATTCATTCCAATCGGAAGTCACTCACAAAACAGCCTGTTCATGCTGTCTGCGAGCAATCATGCATAAACACACTAAACGCGCTCACACATTTTGTTCAGCTCTGTGTGCGGCAATCAGAGCTGAATTGGCCATTCACCCTCTAGCGCTACGCTTCAAAGCGTGGGAAGCTATTCCAGGGATATCCAAGTGGGTGTTAAGCACAATACAACAGGGCTATTTGCTACAGTTCGATCGCCGCCCTCCTCGCTTCAGAGCGTGGCTCGAAACCACTGTGAACACGGAAGCAGCATGCATGCTTCGTTCAGAAATAGCAAGCCTTCTGTGCAAAAGGGCCATAGAGAAAGTGCCACCCTCTCTGAGCGAAGTCGGGGCTTTACAGCCGTTATTTTCTTGTTCCCAAGAAAGACGGCGGCCTCAGACCCATATTAGATCTCAGGGTTTTGAACAAGGTGCTTGCAAAAAGACCGCTCAAAATGCTTACAATCAGGAAACTCCTCGCGCATGTGCGCCAGGGGACTGGTTTATTTCTCTCGATCTGAAAGATGCATACTTTCAGATTCAGATAAATCCCCGTCACAGGCCATTCTTGAGATTCGCCTTCAACGGCCAGGTTTATCAATACACCGTCCTTCCGCTCGGCCTGTCCTTAGCACCCCGTACTTTCACGAAGTGCATGGATGCGGCGCCGCATCCCCGCGGAGTCAGGGTTTGCGAATTTTGAACTATTTGGACGACTGGCTGATTATGGCACAGTCACATATGGAGCTTCTGTCTCACAGAGCAGTTCTCCTCAGCCATCTGAACAGTTTGGGTCTTGCAGTCAATTGGACCAAGAGCTCACTATAGCCCAGTCAGACAATTTCCTTCCTTGGAATAGAACTAGACTCCGTGGCAATGACGGCTCGCTTATCTACACAGCGCGCACGCCGTGTTCAGCGACTAGCCACATCTTTTCAGATGAACAGCCTCACGCCTCTGAAGAAATTCCAGAGAGTGCTAGGTTACATGGCCTCAGCCGCAGCAGTACTTCAGCTGGGTTTACTGCACATGCGCCCGCTTCAGCATTGGCTAAACACCCGCGCGTCTCGCCGGGCTTGGGCCACAGGCCGCCAGCCCATCAAGGTGACTCAGACCTGTATTTCAGCTCTGCAGCCATGGACAGTGGCGGAATGGTATCAGCAGGGAGTGACAATGGGAGCTGTATCTCGCCGAAAAGTCATCTCGACAGACGCGTCCAACACGGTTGGGGCGCGGTCTGCGAGGGCTCTCCGGTTTTCGGCCTATGGTCAGTTCAGGAAAAGCTCCTTCACATAAATTGTCTGGAAATTATAGTGGTCGAGTACGCGCATGTGCGCTTTCTCCCAGTCATTCAGGGTCACCACGCCCTGGTCCGTTCGGACAACAGATCTGTGGTATCCTACCTAAACCGTCAGGGCGGTGTCAGATCCAGGAACCTATTCCATCTGATCGAAACGCATACTGAGTTGGTCCCAGTGCCACCTGCGCCGCTGAGGGCAACGCACGTGCCAGGCCACCTGAACGACGGCCCGGACAGACTGTCCAGAGCCAATATTCCCCCAGGGAATGGTCCCTGCACGCTCAAACAGTCCAGACGTTATGGCACCTATTCGGCAGAGCAGAGATAGACCTCTTTGCGTCCAAAGAGAACTCTCACTGCCCAATATTTTTCTCGAAAGCGAGGACGCCGCTGGCCCAGGACTGGCCCAGACGCCCGCTTTACGCCTTCCCTCCCGTCTCGCTATTGCCACAGGTAATGCAGAGGATCAGGGAAACGAGTCACTCGGTGCTCCTCATAGCCCCACGTTGGGAGAATCAGACATGGTTCCCGGAGCTTACGCAGCTGTCACTGACAGCGCCGTGGCCCATCCCAGTGAGAGCAGATCTCCTCTCTCAAGCTCGCGGCACAATCTGGCATCCCCACCCAGAGCGCTGGGCGCTGCATGCGTGGGTGATCAACGACTACCCGTTGCTCTGCCAGGAGTAATAAACACCATCATACACGCTAGAGCCCCTTCCACGAGAAGACTCTATGCGTCAAAATGGTCTGTGTTCTCAAAATGGTGCACCGACAGAGACCTGGACCCGCGGACATGTGGGGTGTTGTCGCTGCTCATATTTCTACAAGAGCTGCTGGATAAGGCAGATCCCCATCCATGCTCAAAGTGTATGTGGCGGCCATTGCGGCGTTCGCTGAACCCCTGCACGGCCAGTCATGGGGTAAAAACGAGCTGGTCATCCGCTTCCTCAGGGGAGCTAGAAGGATGAACCCCCCACGCCCCTCATCGGTTCCTATCTGGGATCTTTCTATAGTTCTCGAAACTATGAAAGCCCCCCCTTTCGAACCACTTCAATCCGTGGATTTGAAATACCTTTCACTCAAAACCGTTTTTCTGACTGCCCTGTCATCAGTCAAACGTGTGTGAGACCTTCACGCGCTGTCTGTCAGCGCTGCGTGTCTTGAGTTTGGACCAAGTGACTCCAAGGTCATTTTAAAGCCTAGACACGGCTATGTTCCCAAGGTGATCGGTACTCCTTTCAGAGCACAGGTCATTTCCCTATCGGCGCTGCCAGCATCCGATAGCTGAACGCGATGCCAATCTCCTTTGCCCGGTCAGAGCACTGAGATTGTATACTGCGCGCTCCGCCGCTTTCAGACGCTCTGAGCAGCTTTTCGTTTCGTTCGAGGGCGCACCAAAGGTCTCGCCGCCTCGAAACAGACACTATCTAGATGGATAGTGGACGCTATTGCTGCTGCATACGCGTCAAAAGACCTGCCATGCCCGTTGGGCATTAGGGCTCACTCCACTAGAGGCATGGCATCCTCGTGGGCATGGTCCAGCGGGATTTCCATTCACGACATATGTGTGGCAGCGGGATGGACTTCCCCCTCCACCTTTGTCAGATTTTACAATATGGAAGTGCCCGCTGTGCAGGCAAAACTACTAGCGGTTTAATACGCTACAGCTCCCCTGGTGAGCTGCACTGATGGAACACATTCCACACAGACCGGCACCGCCGCTCTGTTGTTCCCTTCCCACTATGTGCTTATGTATTACACAATCAATGACCCGCATTCTTGCCGGCCAAATATTATTTCCCCACTCATAAGGGCTCCCCCGGGTCCCCCCTTAATTCCCTGGGGCTCATACAGTGGATGCTTGGCGCGCACGGCGTTGACAATGGGTTCCCATAGCGTAAGCTAGCTTACGCAATACGAGAGAACCTCTCGTAAGAGAACGTATCGGTTACCTAACGTAACCTCGGTTCTCTCTAGATGAGGGAACGAGTATTGCGTAAGCTAGCTTACGCTACGGGAAAGATTAATCTTTTCTGAGATATTGAAGCCAAAAAATTATCCTTAATTTTTGTATCCATTGTCAACGCAGTGCGGCAGCTGCAGACCTTGAGCGGGCTAGCTAGCGAGCTCATAGGTTGCTCTGCGGCAACTGCTGCAGCCTATAGACGAGCTTGGGCGAACTCGCATCCAATGAGAGGCGTCCGCGCGCTCACTGCATCAAAGCCCGCCAAAATGGCCGTGACTTGAGTGCATATAAGCGTAGTTCGTAGGCTGGAACCCTGGTTTTCATTGACTGAAGCGAAAAGTCGCTCGTGGCGCGAGCACGGCCGGCTACGCAATACTCGTTCCCTCATCTAGAGAGAACCGAGGTTACGTTAGGTAACCGATACGTTATCCTGTTTCAGAGTTCTGTTTGTTGATTGGCCTTGTTACCCTTGTCCTTGTGTATTTAAACCCTGTTTGTTCCTCCATTCCCTTGTCGGTCGTTGGATGTTTGCACTTCATGTGTATGTTTATGGTTCCTTGTTCGCGTCGTTACCTGTCCTGCCGTGTTCTCTTTGTTCCGTGTTCCTCCATGGTTTGCTTCTTATGTTATCGTCTTTGTTATCCCATCGTGGATGTTTTATTTATTCCCAGTGTTTTGTTTCATTCTGTGTTTACTTGTTTACTCAATAAAGAGCTGCGTTTAGATCTCCACTCCTCGTCTGCAATCCTGACACAAAGTAAGATCAAACAGGACCTGGTCCTCATTTTTTTTTATATGGAACATTTCTCAGGCTTTAGAAGCGTGTTAATTGTGTGAGGATGTGTATTTATCAACCTGTTATATGTCCAACATGACCATACAGGCCTATTGAACCAAGTTAAAACTTGTGTAGCGACCCTTTGGTATCGAAAGAAGGAGGCAGAGAGTTTCCTACGGGTGCCTTTGTTTATTTAGCTTCAGGTGCAATAAACTTTAATGTTCAGCGATGCCGTTGTTTGATTTCAACCACCTTCATGCATCACATTCTTCTGCAGCACTGTATTGAACATTGTATTTCGTCGTATATCACATCACTTCAAATCTCCTTATGATACATCGTAAGCACTTCAAAACACCGTAAAGCACTGTAAAGCACCGTAAAACTACAAAGAAAGACAAATAAAGAATAAACAAATGTAAATACATATTCACAATATGAAATTAAGCGTTCACAGCATAAGAAACATATATTATTAGCCAAAGTTTAATTACAAATATTATGCTCGAAATAAGAAATCAAAAGGCACAATGAAATTATCATGAAATGAACACGAAACATAACATACCTCGCTCCGCTTTCCAAAGGGCTACTAAAACAAAAAATATTTAAATTTTTAATGATAATTAGAGCTTATTGACTGTTGACTGTGAGCTTGTGTAACACACGTGAACTCTCTTCTGTGTTGCAAATAAATTCCCTTGCGTACCTTACGCCCTCTAGTAGAGATGTAAAGCAAAACAAACAGTTTTTGCCTATATAGTTTTGTTTTTTTCGTGCAAGCATTTTCAAAGTCTAGGCGCAAGTGGGGTTGGCAAAATTATGCGTGCAAAGGACTAAATGAGCTAGGTCAAGTGCAATTAAATTCTGAGGTTTTTCTACGGTAATTGCACCATCTGCATCCTATTATATAGTCCATTCCCTCAAGCACCAGCGATATAAACGAAGACAACACATTCATAAGGGTTAGGAAACCTGCGTGTATACCTCAGTGTACAATGAAGATTGTAGCAGCTACTTGTCCCAGTCAACTTAGCAAGTCTTCCAGTGCTGTTGCTAGAGCCATTTATTAATGGCTATAATTTGCCAGAGGGGCTGTTAGTTTCTTCTCCACCAGTATTGGTGGTGAGAGGTACAGCATTTTGTCCCCTGGTAAATGTGGGTTGTTCACAGTTGACCTTTTATCTAGGTAATCCAGTGGGGTTGTTAACACAGTCACAGGTGGTGAGTTTACTAGTAGGTGTTACTTATGTGTGAAGGTGTTTGATGGTGTAACTGCCATCAATGTGTTGACAAATTTGTTGTCATTGCAGATTCAGGATGTTGATCTGTCTGCCCTTTCTGATCTGGAACAGGATAAAGAGAGTGCCTTGCTTCAAAGGTATGTGTAGTGTTTTCTGACTATGTTTTACTAAACTTATGTCTCATAATTGCCCTTTGTTGGATGACAAGCCCTTAAGACAGGTATAGGCACATACCTCCATCTGATTGCGAAAAGGTAAAAGCCAACTAGCCCCATCCAACAACTTTGTCTTTGCTGAGATCATTCTTGGGGTTTGCCCGTTATTATCAGAGATTTGTTGAAGTCTTCTCCAAGCTGGCTGCTCCACTTCACTGTCGAGTTGCAGAAGTAGGTGAAGGAAAGAGTCGAAAAGGACAGGGGTTAGATTTGATGAATATTGGTCTGATCACTGTGACCACAGTTTTCAGAATTTGAAGTTTGTAAGTGCTCCTACTGTTAAGTTCACTGACTTCTCTCTTCCATTCATCCTAGAAGTGGATGCCTGTCATCAGGGACTGGGAGCGGTGCTTTCCCAAGTACAGAATGGGAAGGTGCGTCCTGTGGCCTATGCCAGCCGAAGTCTGAATCCATCTGAGAAACAGTATAACTGTTTGAAATTCATTTTTGGGTTTAAAATGGGCCATTACAGACTAGTTTCATGACCATCTGTGGGGTAAACAGTGGATAGTATGAACAGATAATAACCCTCTGAGTCAACTGAGTACTGCAAAGTTGCTACAGAGCAATGCTGGGTTGGTCAACTGTTTCCAGAATGTACAAACACAAATGCAGATGCCCTTCCCAGACAATGCCTTGAGTCCTCAGCATCTTACCTTTGTGCCTACATCAAGCTGCCAGATGTCGGCCATTAACCTCTGTCCAGGCAGCCACTGCAGCCTTACCCACTCACAAGAACATTGATCTGCAATGCCTCCAAGAAACTGATCCAGCTATCCAGGTTCACTTACCTTTTTGGAGAGAGAAGAGGTTCCCGCTGTACAGAGCATTGTCAGTGAGAGCACAAGTATTCCTACATTAATGGGATCTACTTGTTTTTGTGAATGGTCTGCTGCATCATAAGATTTATTAAACAGAGGATGTCTTTCAGATTCTCTTACCTGAGTGTCTGCAGCCTGAGGTGTTTATGCAGTTACATGCTAATCATGGACATCAAAGTTCAGAGCGAACAACAGAATTGGTGCGACAAAGGTACTAAGGGCATGGGATGGCCAAAGCTATCAAGAACTGGTGTTTGTGGTGCGAAATGTGCACTATTGCTAAGGTGATCTTCCCACAGATATATGCCCCATGGGCAATGTGCTTGCTTCCAGACCCAACTAGGTGGTTGCCATTGACTTTTCTGTTTTAGAAACTTTCCATGATGGGGTAATCTTCCCCAGACACTTACAGTGGAACATAAGCTACACTGGCCACAGTGTCTTCCTCAAGTGATGTTTCATTATAATTCTGCTATCCCCTCACTCTTTGATGTTTGAGCAGGTGCCGTAGTTGCTGGTTGACATTCTCCTGGGCCGCATTCGTGAACCGGAGGGTGGGGTTATCTGTGAGTGGGTTCAAGAACACCAGAATGTATTGCAAGAGGCCTTTGATAGAGCATGAGATTGTTGATTTCATGCACACAGAGCTGGTTGATAATCCGGTTCCAAGAGGCTTGTCTGCCACGCTGGTGCCGAAACCTGTGATTGGTGGAAGACAGGCAGTCAGAGAGCCCTTGCCGCTGATGGAGGATCACGATGCCAAGGATACACGATCCAGTGGTACTGGAGTAGTTCGCCAGGAGGCGGAGGAGCCCGCTGCCATCTGCTAGGAGGCGGCGGAGCCTGCTGTTGTCCACTAGGTCAGCTGAGCGTCAGCTGAAATGGCGGCGTGGTAAGGAACCAGAGTTTTTGTTTCTCTCTTCTATTTTTTTCTTTTCTTTTCTCTCTCACCCCTCTCTCACTCTCTGAGGCTCTTCCACTCTCTTCCTTTCTCCTCTGTCCCTCCCCTCATCCAAGACCAGTGGTACGGCCGGAGGGGCATCTCAGCCATTAAGCTTTGTGTAACTCAAGTGTTTTTCACAGTTGTAGGCAGCGCCTATTTACTGCAAGTGCTTTCTGCGTGATGCCAATTTTCTTTATGAATTTGATATTGATTTTGTCTTGTTTTTAAATTGTTGAATTAAAAAGAGTCTTTCCATCTCAGCTTGGTAAATATTAAGAGTATTTTCGTGAATTAATTTGTGATTAAAGTATACTTACATATTCTGTCAAAATGTTTTGTTATTGAATAGTCTCCTGGCAAAACATTGTGATGAAACTGATACTTGAAATAGCATGGAAGTCTTATATTATGAAATATCCTATTAAATAATAGAAAACATAATAAAAACATTGTGACGTGGGAACTGTTTAATTGACCAGCATGAGACCCTAAGTGACAGATTATTAATGAACAAGTGCAATTTAAAGTATAGAATTTAGAATAATCAATTATAAAATCAAGCTAAAATCTCAAGTATTGATCAATAATAAATGGAATCTTAATAAAGTTCGAGTTCTTATACAATTGGAGTCAAACTAAATATTGATGGAATCAGATTCAGTCTAAACAAACCAAATAGTTTAAGACACTGCAACTACATGTGCCAGAAAAGACAAATGCCCAGAATGTTTCACAGCTCTGCTGGATACTTTCCTTGGCCCACTGGGGTGGCTCTTACATTTTTAACCAACTGGTGATTTTTTTGTGAAATTATGAAGTTTCCAAATACTTTTGGCGCCTCTGTAATTCTGTGTGCATTTTCTTAATAATAAGTCTTAGAACATGAGTTTTAGCAACAGAAGTATTTCATAATGACATTACATGGCTGTCTAAAAAGATTCTTTGTAAAACATCCTTTTTGACATGCCACCACCCAAACATTACAACAGAGTGATACAGTATGATCCTAGGGAGGAAAATTTAGATTTTTCGTGCTTATTTCCTTCATGACAAAGGATGTCTTTGTTTCTCCATATAGATCAATGGCAGATTCCCTAAACCAAGGATTTTTTTTCTTTTTTTTTTCTGATAAAACGTCTCACCTGACACCATGTGAATACTTCATGCAGAGGAGTGGCAGTGTTCTGTTGCTATGAATCATCCAATTTTCAAGCCACTGTGACTCAGCAACATTGCCTTTCAAAAGTCGAATGTCCAGCACAGGACCTTGTGTGTTTAAATTACTCTGTACTGATTGTCCGACTGAAAATAAGCTGTTAAAGATGCCCATTATAGGAATGATGGATTCTGTGCTTTTAGGGTTTGTTCTACTACAGGTTTTACACTGTGCTGTGTGCTTTCCAAATGGAGCACCAACTTCAGCATGTGTGGACATGATTCCGAGACATGGAGGGGTAGAACCACAGCCAAGCCCTGCTCCTTACATAATACAGCCCAGCAGCAGCACCTTTCAGACGGGCAACCCTGTCACAGGTAGGATGCCACCTTTGTTTCAGAAGAGTATTTTTGTGAATTAATTTGTGATTATATTCTACTTACATATTCTGTCAAGACTTGTTGTTACTGAGTAGTTTCCTCCTGGCAAAAACTGATGCAATTGTTTCATACTTGAAAAAGCATGGAAGTCTTGTATTATGATATATCCTATAAATAATATAAAACATTATAAAAATGTATCCTCCTTCATATCGTCCTTAAAAAATGTATTTGGAAACAGGACTTCGTTTAAAAAAGGTTTTGTTTTGATTTTGTGAAAATATACTCTGTATCTTCACCATGTAATTCTAGGTAATCAGGGAATTTTGGGAATATTTCTCATTTAGAACTGCACCCATAAGGATAATTGTGCAACAAAACTTTGAATATGTATTGTTGTTTGCTCTCTATTCTCTCACATATTTATGTGCTATTCTCACAGACTAACTGGTCTCAAAAGTCAGTTGTAGCTCATCACATTAACTATGGCCATGTTCCAATAAAGTGGAACAACAAAGTGTCTAATATGTTTCACTTTTAACAGTATAACGTATGTTTTTATTATGAACGGTAAGAATCATTTTATCATTTGAAATTTAACAACATGGTTTGAAATGTTAAGACTACAACATGTCTTTGAAATGAATGCTGCTTGGCTTGATATTTTATTATCAGTATAATGCAATGATATTTATACACTTTCATGTGTGACTAAAGTGTTCAAATAAATTAAGTAGCCTTTTTATTTCATATGTTTAGTTATGATAGCATCACTGATAGAAAATGTTTGTTTGTTGGTAAGTTGTAATCAAAGGACCAGACTATCGTGGTGTGCTCTTGGAGGCTCGATCTGGATCAGACACAAATGCAATAGGATCCTGGCAAACACCTCCAGCCAACACAAAGTTCTTAGAGGTAAGCTTTGTGTAGAGTCAGTTATCACACTTCTATTGTACTTATAACAAAGGAATGTTCCAGGTTCTATACAAGTTAAGCTCAGTCAACATGGTTTGTGGCATAATGTTGATTACCACAAAAACTAGCTTCACCTTGTCCTTCATTTAAAAAAAAAAAAAAGGCAAATGACAGTTACAGTAAAAGTATAATCCCAACACGTTAACATTATACATGTTATGTATAATGTATAGCTTATAGACTATACAAGCATTGTGTTGTCATCGCAACAAAGTTGTAATGTTGGAGATAACTATACACAGATAATGTTGGTAGGTGACTCTATCACACTAAAATAATGTAATGTGTATAATGTTTGTCTTGTATTGTTACATGTAACAATGTGTATTTTGGTGTTTATGGACTAGCCCCATATTTTCTTCCTTTGTAAATACCTTACTGGAACCGTGATTTCTGCTTTTTTTTTTAACCCAAAAGTTCCATTAACTGACACAGAACCTCATCATATCTTTATATTGCACTCAAACAAACATCACCATGGTGACTGCAGTTTCCACCAAAATACCTTTTTTACTTAGGTACCTAAAAGGAATTTTAAGTTGCCTCCATTCACTTCCATTGTATGTGAGTTTCTGTAAACAAGAAAGATAAAGGCATAAAGGATGTATATTAAAAAATGCATTTCTTTTTATTGAATATTGTTGGAGCAATACAATTTGTGTGAAAAGAACCATCCTAATAATGGACGGTTGTTTTGATAATTTTTTTAAAAGGTGTAAACATCCCCTGGTGGAATAAAGTGATATTGTGTATATATTAGGACAGTAGTTATAGTGCAAAATTTGTCAACTTAAGAAAATAATTTTAAAACAGCAGGATGCTTTTTTTGAGTAACAAATTAAAATAATACTTCATTTTTAAGATAATACTCAAAATGACTACTTCAAGAAAAACATTTTCTGTTCATTTTAATCATATTTGGTATTTACTAGAATTCTATAAACAAGTTAATCTCCATTGTGATTGGATCAATCAATGGGGCCATCTTTGAACATTCTTCATAACAAATCTATTCGCCCCACTCAAGAAAAACAATGTGTTTTTTACAGGAAGTGGGGTAATAACTTTTTGGGAGAGAGATATTTTCTTTTAATTATAAATGATTATTATGTTTTATTTTATTTATTTATTTTGTGTGTGTGTGTGTGTGTGTGTGTGTGTGTGTGTGTGTGTGTGTGTGTGTGTGTGTGTGTGTATCTATTTGTGACCACAGGGGTGTTCGTTGGGGTAAGGGTGGGTTTGGTGATTGGGGAGGGGTATTAGGGGAGGTTAAATGTTGATTCAGTGTGTATATGTTGTGTTTTTTTAATTTTGTTATACATTTATGAATCATTAAGTATTAAAAAGAAAAAAAAGATAAACAATGTGTTATATGGGTGCCTTTAGCCCCTGCAGCAGGGGGGCTTTTTTCCCCAAATACTATCCTTTCACTTATTGGACAGTTCTTTAAAAAAAAATATTTAATCACATTGAACAAAACTGAAAATGACATAAGTATTTTATATATGTGAATAAATAAATCTGATTGTTTCAGGGATTCTCATTAGCGTAAATGTGCAACATTTTAAAATAAAATATCAAGTATTACCTCAGATAAAATGACCTCAAAATCAAACTTTAGAGATTGGACGCAGTGATCTCATGGATCAGGAATATTTTACAGTGTATAGTGACAAACAGGTGTTGAAGAAAGTATTTTTGTAGTTTTTGTTTCTGTTTAGTGTTTTGGGAGAACATAAAATCATGAGTCTTTTACCCCGGGAGGGCCTTTAGCCCCGTTGGACCCTAACTATAACACGACCACAGTCATTATTCATTTGATAATTCCAGTCATAACAGGGCAATCTGTTAATTCTGTGCATCTAAATTATACTTGTCTTTCTTAGTGTGCAGGAAACCAGCAAGGTGCCATCACCCATGCCAACACCAACGTTAAAGACAACTCCACCATTTATACCTGGATTCCACCAGCTACAGCCAAAACCGTCTTCTTTATGTAAGAGTGGCCAATAACAGTCTCCAAATTCTCACTGTATGACTGTCATGTTTGACACTCTTAAGTTCTAGTTTACTCAAATTGTGCATTTTGTTTCATTTGTGTGCAAATACTTTTCTCAATTTTAGATTATTATTATATGAGTTTATAAATATGAAATCAGTCATAAAGAAGTGACTACTGGTTAAGACACTTCAATATTTGTCTGCTCCTTTCTTAGGGTCACTGTAGCCCAGCAGCGCACTGTGTTTTGGCTAAATGTGAAGTCATCGAATCTGACCCCAAGTAATTACATTTTGATTTATTTTTTAAAACCTCAAACATTGGAATAATTCTGGAATTCTGTATTGATATGATGAAATCAAATGTAAAAGTTTTTTTATATATGCTTTTAATCTATGTCTGTAACCTTTGAGGTCAATTATATGCTAGTGAACTCAAAAAGCCTGACAAAATTATCTTTTAGCAAATTATAATTTTTTTGGTAAAACGGAACAAAAATATTAATGATGCATCTTACACTAATGGGTGATAAATATATATATATATATATATATATATATATATATATATATATATATATATATATTTCCAAGTCAATCAAATGCTCTCTAGAATGAAAACGTCTCCTCCTCCTGGTTCACGGTTTTGATGTAAACTAAAAGCTATTGGATTTTTAATTTTATTTTAAAGCCCTTCGATATGTTTAATGGCCTCCTATTGCTTAACTATTTAAGCAATAGTTCACAAAACATTATAATTCTATCATCATTTACACCCTCATGCCATCTTAAAAGTTGTGTGAATTTTTTCTGCTGAACTCAAATGTAGATAGTTTGCTGGATGTTTTTGTCCATACAATGCAACTCAGTGAGTCCAACACTTTCAAACTCCAAAAAGGGCATAAAGGCAGCATAAAAGTAATCCATACAGCTAGAGGGGTTTAATTCCTGAGAATTAAGTTGTGCAGAAGAAAGAATGCTGAGTTTGAGATAGCATAAGGGTGAGTTAATAATAAGAGAATTAGCATTTATTGGGTGAACTTTTCCTTTAATGACATTTGTACAAGGACAAATTCATACAACATTTATTCAATTCTATGCTTTTGTTGTCTCTGTTGTATTTTTATCTTCTAATTATCAGGTGGTGGAGGAGGAACATTGCTTGATGTAAACAATAGTGCTGAAAAGGCCACACCTGCCGTGCTGCTACTACTTATTGTCCTGCTGGCAAATGTTCATTATTTAGTTGAATGAGGATCCAGGTCTTCTTGTTAAGGAAGATCCAGACTGAATAATGTATGCCAGCTCAGTTAGTCAATATAAAGTATTTAGTCAGCATTATATTAAGACACAGTCTTTAATCAACTCTGCCTCCTTTTAATTCCTTTTTAATCATGAAAAAGAAACAGAATTAACCTGTACTACAATTTCCT
The DNA here is from genome assembly GCF_025860055.1 of Xyrauchen texanus. Classification (NCBI taxonomy): domain Eukaryota; kingdom Metazoa; phylum Chordata; class Actinopteri; order Cypriniformes; family Catostomidae; genus Xyrauchen; species Xyrauchen texanus. The sequence goes on along the minus strand of NC_068278.1, from coordinate 5,838,897 downwards.
TTGTGATTTGGATTTGAATTCACTACTCTAATTTCCTAAATAAAAATGTTATCACAACCAAATGTGAAATAGTGTTGGATTCGAGTCCACCTTAGTCGAGTCTGAGTCTTTAAACAATCGAGTCCAAATCAAAAAGGGGCTGAGTCTCAAATTATTACATACAAATGAGTCAACATAGTAGTAATTAGCGCTTGCTGAAAAGATCTGACTGCAAATGCTACATCCTAAAACACTGGAGAAGCCCACTGATAATATTAGGGCCATTTAACATGGACAGGATTTTCTAGTTAATTGGCGGGAAACCTCACAATGCAGTGCAGTTCTACGTGCTGCTCATGTAGCTACCTAAATCCCCGATGAGTCCATGTGCGTCTCGCAGCAGCTGACCGCAGAAGATGAAAATAAAATAATAATTGATATTTGTTTGAGCGGCAGCCGTGTTGGTCAGCAATCAGTCTGAAATCTTTACATGCCAACCAAACAAAATTTAATTGAGCTCTTCTTTAACCACGAATTTTGAGTCTGAATTTTATAGAATTGTCCTTCAGAAGCATCAGAGATGTATGCTACCCGGTGGTTTAAAATAATAATTAAAAAAACAAACATTTTAAATAAAAACGGCATAACCAACTAAATTCATCTCGTAACATGAAGTTCAGCATCATTCACAAACTCTGTCATCAAATAATACATTTATTTTATAGCCTAATTCAATTATAAACAAAACAATTCACTGCCCTAAATATCCTAATATTTTATTGTGCATGTTTGAATGTTGGACAAATGCTGTAAAAGAATGTATTTTAAGCAACTCGTCAATTCTTTGAAAATGGTCAATCAATAATAAATAAGTGCCAATTATACAGTTAATTCATCAAACTATTAGGTCTGCGTGAACCACAAGAGACTACAGAACCTACATGTGTAGATGCATTATGCCTAAAAAGACTTAATATCCAATAATAATACTATTTTTATGTACTTTTATTTTGATATGCTGTTTTTAGTATAACTAGTAACTGAGAGACATGATGTGGATTACGTTTTTAACCACGTTGAAACTGCAATGCGAGCACTGTCTTGGCTGCACAAACACCACACACAATTTTACCAGTTGTCAAGTCCTGGTTTGTGTAAAACTGCCTTGTTTAATTTCTATTTTCATTGGATACTTACCTCTTTATGTTTTCGTCGTGCCAGCCACAGTTATACGGTAGTCTCTGTAGTATCATTCAAGCGTATTGGCTGACTGATGAGTACACCTGTGCACATGCGGATGTGTGTGTGCATGTGTTTGCTTAAACACAACTCTGGCTACATCTACGCCTTCAGGGGCTGATACAGCTGCATGCAGACAGAGATGTGTTCATTAATTTCTGTTTTGTTATTTATTTATTTGATTAGACCACATCTTTCTTTCTCAGTTTCTGAAACGTATTTACATGCTATTGTGTTCTCAACATTGTCCTACTGTCTTCCAATCTGGTTTCTTACCACTAAGGACATTACGGAACCTATAGCACGACTGTATTACAGAGCACTTAAGATCCACAGTAATCTCCCAAAATGGTCTCATCATTGCAGTGCACTCACACGCACAAATGCTTTGACTTATCAGAACTTTGTAAACAGCCATGCTCTTGCTTTTTATTTTCGTATTCAAAATAGCTCTTCACCTGCACTTACAGGTCTTCTCCCGACACAAACTTCGAGACCACTACGCCTTACTCGGTCAGTCTCGCAGGCACTCATTCCAGTTCCACAGTACAAAAATAACTATGGTCAGAAATCGTTTTTCTATACTTACACTAAAATTTGGAATGACATTCCTTATCATATTCGAACATTATCGTCCTTCACATATTTCAAAAAGTCATATAAACAGTTTCTTCTTACTAGTCAAACTTGTACACATTGATTGCTCATGTACTGTTTTTAGTCTTGTTTTTCCGTATTTTATGTTTTGTTTATATCTATCTAGTCAATAACAATGTCTTGTATAAATGTGCTGAAATTCTGTTTATTGTTTTATGTTGCTGCAGAACAGGAACCTGCTGTAAACCAGTTTTTAAACTGAGCCAGGCCCGTTTTACTGTAACTATACTGTTGCTGTTGAATTTTCCTGTATAATGAATGAAATGAATGAATGAATGAATTGCTTCACAAATGGCATGAACTCTCAAAGGCTCGAGTCCGAGTCAAGTCTGAGTCCAAACTCGAGTACCCCAACTCTAATGTGCAGTGTATACAATGCAATCCAGTTTGAGTCCCTCAGAGTACAAAAGTGTATGTGGTGGAGCTATGGAGTGGCCAGGTGTTTCCGGGCCACCCCACTCGAAATTGCTGTTTTAGTAATTTGTTTTGGCACACTTTACTTTTTTAGAGGTGAATAAATCCCAAACATGCCAAACATGTTGAGTGGTCCAAACATCATCTGCAGCCTGAAACTGAACATTTGGTAAAATGTTAGGAGATCAGCATAGGAAAGCTATAGAATGCTCCCTTGCTTCTTGTTTAGTGAATTTCTTAACCTCCAGTGTGCTGTCTGTCTGCACTGTTCTCAGAACAGTTCAAAATGCATCTTATTTTCATCCTAACTCCATATAAAGCCTCTGAAAGCAACATTTTTCAGATTTTGGATGAATACATTTATTCTCAATGTGAAAATGCAGTTGAGTAAATGAGTAAATATATATAGGAATGCATTTATTTACTAATCTTATTGTACAGTGATAACAAACAAAAATATAAAACATTTTAGATTAAAATGACGTGAAATGACCTACACATTTGTTACTGTGAAAAGTTATTGATAATATCGAACATGTTTTTGGAACATCTGCCAGAAATCCACTCCACAGTACTCATCATTCATGTTAACCTTCAGGTACTTCAAGTTTATCAGCACGCCAAAGTGCAAAAAATTTATGGAATATTGAATGCAGCATTTAAAAAAAAGATTTTAAAGAAAGAAAACGTATCAGTTACGAAATCTCGGTTCCCTAAGATGAAGGGAACGAGACATTGCATAGTAATGCATATGGGTGTGCTTCATACACGACCTTTTTGAAACCTCTCTATAATAATGGCAATATTCTAATATTGGCTATGGTGTTTGAGCCCCGCCTGTTTTGGCACGAAACTGACCACTATAAAAACGGGTGCACAGACACCATTTCCTCAGAATTTCTGACTGAGAACAAGGAGCGCATCACTCGTGCCTCAAGAACTCTGAGTCTTGTAGTGCGGCAAGCGTTTGCAATGTCTTGTTCTCTTCGTCTCAGGGAACCGAGATTATGTACGTAACCGAGACGTTCCCTTACGACTCAGTCCACTTGACATTGCATATTAATACATATGGGGAACAGAATCCCATCACGCCGCACTACACGACATAACTTCCCGGAGAGGAAACATGGCGGTGCAGTCTTATGGGACGACGACCGACATGAGCATGCCGCAGTGAGTGATCCTCATGATGACCAGGAGGAGAAAGCTCATAACGAATATATGAACTATAGTCATATATTATAATTAACTCCTTATGTACCCAGACGGGAAGGGAGTTTATTTATAATGAAAGTGCTTGTGAGTTTATGGTAATTATAACGGCCTGAATGCAGGTGGTTGTGTAATGATGGGGAGCCCATACTTAAAGGGCACAAGTATATATTGAGGAGGCCATGCCTCTAGTTGAGTGTGCTTTAACACAAGTCTGAACCTGCGACTCATAAGCCATTGATCTCATGTAGTCTACATCGACAGGGACCCTCCACACTCTGCTCCTAGAGACACAAGGAGACCGAAGCTGGCTCCCCGAGGAAAGGCACACTCTGCGTTTTTATGGCAGTCTTGATAAGGCCCCACTCACATCAGCTACCTCATCATCCGCTGCCCAAACAAATGAGGTTCATAAAATTGCGCATCTCCTCGTCTCCAGCCCACTGCTGTTGCGAGCCTGGCTGAAAGATGGCCCTAAGAGGTGGGGCGACGATGACGAGAGGGAGAGTTGGGTAGTTCCCCAACATCATTTTGACCAATGCATGAACTAATGTTATTATATACAACCATATTGTGCTGTTTTATGAAATTTATGTCTGAAATGTGACAAAAATATTATAAAAATACTTGAAAAATAAAGTAGATTCATTACAAAAATTGTAAATAAACTTTTTGGAACTCCAAAATCAAATATACGTGTTATTGTGCATTCTTCAAAAAAAAGCCAAGCTCATCCTCACCTTTTTCAATTGGATGAACTAACAGTGCACTTGCAGTTTCCATAAACTATTGCGATGTTCATTTTTGTTTGAAAAGAATAAATGTATACCATGTTTATTTTTTTTATACAATAATACAATTATGGTAAACTATTCCAAATAAATGCAATATAATAGATACCAATGAGAAAATGCATTAGACAAAACAATGTTATCCCATTATATATATATTTAATCATGTACGGTGAACAAAGTAAGTTAAACCAATGAGAAAATAAGTCAACCATGGCAGATTACAGAGAACAGGTGAGTCTTCAGTTTTCAGTGATCGTAGAGGAATGACAATTTTGGGGGGTTGTTTTTCAATGGCGTGTTTTATATGGCATGTTTTATATAAACGTTGTTTACATGATTTTCTTGAGCTCGTCATACAGAACCAGCACGAAGGCTCTGCCAATGCCTCTGAGCACGTTGGACCAGGCACCCTTGAAGAAGGCATTGCCACCCTCATCACGTGCAATCTTCATCCAACAGTCAATAGTGCCACTGTACATTATGTCAGCTAAAAAATATGTATAAAAAAATTCATTAAATACCTGCTTCCCACATCTTTTGACCAAAGATTTTTCATGACTTTTCCCGATCAGTTGTGATTTGTGGATTAGGGTTTTTATGAGGGATGCAACAATATTAACTAAAACCTATTGGCCAAGTATATGACCAATATTTTGCCAATAATATTTTGCCATAATTTCTAAGAAAAACAAAAGGACAAAGTGGTAAAAAAAACATTCTAACAATCAATAATTACCATTAAATTAATTACATTTAATTAAAAGGAACAAACCCCATTTTAAATTCTGTATTATGGTGAATTCCATCCAGGCCGCTAGAGGGCACCACTAGCTAACAAAGCGCTGACTGACACGCTGAATGCAAAATATGTTTTAAAACACAGCCTTTCATGGTTTAGCAATCACACAAGGCCATATTGCAATTTCAGTCTTAGTTCAATAAATCATGCAGCATTAATGGTTATCATACCGATATCTCAGAAGTCAAAGTTTGCTGGTTTCAAAGCATTTTGAATGGTTTCCCTCAACATGTAATCTATAACTTTCACAACCATCACGTCCATTTATGGCGTTTTTTTCTGCAATAACGTGAGAACAACAAAGAATAGAAATTAAATATTACGTGCTCTTAGGAGTGCCAACTCTTATCTTACTCTTATTATTTCTGTACTGTGCATTTAAATGTAGAGTTTTTACAAAGTGTTTTAATTATAAATAAACAATTTTTCATATCAGCATTTAATGCTTAAAACCGATATGCAGATGGTTTTAATTTTGTCAATAAATGTCGGCAGCTGATACATCGGTGCATCCCTAGTTTGTAAAAATAACTTCCTCACAAGTCACAATAATACATTTCCATCAAATTCAATAAATTAAGTGAGGTAGCTCCTGCAGCACAACCAGAGGCGAGGTTTCCAGCGAAGTACCTCCAAAACTGGGTGTGCTTGTCAACGCCGTCCAGGAGGACCTTCTTGTACTTATCCTTGAAGGCAAAGTTGAGGGCCTGTGTTGGAAAGTACCTGATGACATTGGCCAAGTTGCCCCTCCAGAAGGACACGAAGACCTGCTCCTTGGGTATACGTACAACACAGTCAATAATACCTTTGTATTGCTTGTCTGCTGTGATCTGCTTGCAGGCATGTTGGATCTGCAAGAAAACAAGTAACATTTTTCCAACCATTTAAAAGTTTGAAAAGATAAATTGTATATATACATTTGAAAAAGGCTCAAAAATTATTTAGTTCTCAGCAAAGTCCCTTCAAAGTTGACAAAAAGCATAACATTTTAAAAAAAATAGAATGAAATGGCTTGACAAGAGCAGTGGTCTTTCTGGTTGATGCATTTTAATTGTATTACTTTGTGTTGCTAGTCAAAAATAAATGGTATTAAGATGAGGGGACTGATTCTAGAGAGCATTTGAAAGACTTGGATACACCTTTAAGTGCAAGAGTCATCATCAATATATTTAATCAGAAGATAAAGATTGTAAATTGTTTAAAAGTGATGACATTTTAGGAGTACACTAGTATATTGATGGCCTCAACGCTATCAGACATGGACCAAAAGCCACACAACTCTAATTTTGATTTATAAGTGTGACTTTGTCAATGGCAGTCGCAGTCTTGTAACCCTTAATGACGTTGTTGGGCAGGGTCCTGCAAATAGAGTACCTTGCCACGACCTTGGTGCTTAACAACGATTACAACAAATGCCAATTCAATGGAAGTGGTCGTTACTACAACTAGAACCATTCTGGAGGCTCGATTGAAGCCAGAACACAAGCTTACAAGACTTAAAGAATCGTTAAATGTTACATAATTAGGGATCACTTTCATGCCCCCAATACAAGTCCTAAATACAAAGCAACACTTTGGTATTATTGTCCCACAGTATTTAAGAGCTTGACAGTTTTATCAGTTGCATTTAACTAAATGTAGTTAACACCAATGTCACCATGTCCTCCGTACCACATTATGGAGGCCCAAACGTGCAAAAATAATAAATAAATAAATACATGTAATAATACAAAAATAAATCAAGGAATAAATGTCTTGATAAAACAAATATAATTTGTTTTTAATTAAATTTATTCCATTTTCTATATTTATTTTTAACTTTATTTTTTATTCTTTTTCACTTTAAATTATTTATTCATTTATTTTGCATATTTTTTTATTTATGTGTTAATTTGTTTTTTTATATTTATTTATTCCCACATATATTTATTTCCATATTTATATATTCCCATATATATTTATTTATTTATACATGTATTTATTTTTACTTTTCTGTGTGCAACATGGAAATGAGGGAGGCGGTCCTTGCGTAGCTCCAGTGCGTCATTGGTTGAGTGCTCAATAGTACTTATCAGAAGCTAATAAGATGGACGTCCCACCTTAGCACCCTCTGACTCGCACAGATTTAGAATATGCAGGGAAACGTTTTGCAGAGAGTTTAACAATCCAGGATGTGCTTCGACATTCATACTGGCAAACAGCTCTCTTAAAACATCAATAAGCACCTCTACTCTAAATTAAACATAGTCATTTGATGCGTTGTTATCGACTTCATTCGCAAGTTGCACAACTGTCTAGATATATGTGAAGCATCAGCTATAGTTTTTTTTTTATTGTAGATGTATACATACATACATACATACATACATAAACGATCAGGGAAATGAAGCATGGTTGTATATTTTACAATGAACAATCATAACAACAGAATAGTATGGATTTGCGGACATTAAAATATGAAGTTATATACACAGAAAATAAGGAAAGGGCAAGGTTAAATCATATCATTTATGAAACTTGCTCATTTTGTGGTTTTGTTGAAGAATCAGCTCCCCATTTATTTTGTGATTGTAGTATAACCAATAAATCTTGGATTGACTTAAGCTCTTATGTTTTTAGCCCCACAAATAGCTATAGTTTACACGATATGGCTATGACCTAACATCACATCAAAACAAGTCAAGAGTAATCGAGCACACGCTTCAATCTGCAATAAGCCAATGGTAAGCATGACCCGCTCACACAATTATCATATAAGAGACAGAAATGTAAGAATAAATACAAAAATAAATAAATGTGGGAATATTTATATATAGAAATAAATACATGTGGGAATAAATAAATATACAAATAAATGAATGCATAAATATATATATATTTTTTTTTAAATACAAATAAAAAGAGAAAATAATAAAGGAAAAAAAGTCATACAAAAATAAATTCAGGAATAACTTTCATTAAAAGCTAATTATATTTGTTTTATCAAGACATTTATTCCTTTATATATTTTATTATTACATTTATTTATTTCTGTATTTATTTATTTATTATTTTTGAACGTTTTGTCCTCCATACAATTCAGGGTCGGTTTTGATTCCCTAATCCAAAGGAAGGTCCTTCTAGGAATTAAATGCCCTGCTGATGTTCACTCTAGACGGGATTCCGGAAATTATCTATTTTTTTGCTTCCTCGGTTTGTAGGAGTCGGTGTTGTGCCCTACGTCCTTACGGAAACAGTTGTCTGTGTTATGTCCCATAACACATTTGATTCTATTGACTTAAACACTTGTTATTCAGGGGGTATTATCTAGGCACGGCCATTTTTACACCTCTGCCTGTATTCTGCCTCCCTCATTATTCTGCACGGATGCCCAAAAAGTCTTAAATAGAGGTATGTTGCATTGTCATAAAAGCACTCTATGTCCCATAACTAATTTGATTTATTTGACATAGTCTTATTGTTCAGGGGTACAAACAGGAAAAAAGATTATATGTATAAACTTTTTTGAATATGTATAAAGCTTTTTGGAACAATAAAGTATATTCAGTTCAATTCAATTTCCACATTATCTGGATTCTACCTCTCTGTTCAGGTAGGGTAATTACTCTGATCTCAGCATTATCAGTGCCACCAACCACCTCAGCAACATCAGTGCCATCACCCACAACCTCAACATCATCAGTGCCATCATCCAACACCACATCATCATCAGTGCCATCTCCCACCACCACAGCATTATCAGTGCCACCACCCACCACCACAGCATTATCAGTGCCATCACCCACCACCTCTGGCATGGCTGCAATATCTTTCACTACAGCTGCATTTGTGTCATCCCCTACCACCTCTGCAGCACCTGCAACACCTGTAACTTAATTTGCAACCATGCCATCACCCACCATCTCTGCCAAACAATGATCACCTATAACCTGAGCAAAATCTGTGCCTTCTCCCTTCAGTTTAACAGCAGTTGTGGTATCAACCACCACAGCAAAAGCAATACAGCATAACCTCTACAGCAGTACCTCAGCAACAGGATTAACATTTGTAAACCAATGTAAGTTAGAAATCTTATTTGGTCACATATGTTAACTGATAGTGCTTTGAAAGATTTATTTATAACATCCATCATTACATATATCCAAGTGGCTTGGTCAGGAAAAATTTCTATGTGTTGCTGTCCAGAAGTGGACCATACAAAATCTTCTTTGCAGACATTAATAAAACTGCTCCAAATAATGAGCTTGAAAGTGACGTAAATGTTTTAAAAAATGTCAGTGATTTAAATCATAGACAAGGATTATGTATCAAATGTTGACTTGAACTGTAAATCCCTCATTGTCTTGCTTAAGGTCATAAATGCATACATGTCTCTTCTTGTAAAGAGATTCAATTTTATATCAAATTTGATGAGGCAAAAATATATTTTTTTATATCTTCAATGATATTATCAAGTCCACATGTGAAATAATAATATTCTTTTTTTGGACTGCTCAAGGGTTTTTCAACAAATTTTCAACACTTGTTGTAATAAAATGTATTACACTTGCCACATATACCAAAGTTGTTAACCATAATGTCAGTTATAGTCCTTTTTATCGCTGAAAGATAATAAGTTCTTGTTTCATTTTAGATTGCCTGTGCAACCGTTGGTATGCGTCCAGGGGAAATCAAATGTGTATTTTCTGTGTGCTGCCAGTTAAAATTCTGCTGACATGAAGAACACATACAAAGAGGCTTGTGTAAATTACATGATAAATAAAATAAACATATCTATTTATTTATTAAGTTAGATTGTACATTGTTCAAACACTGGATGCTATTTGTAAATTAGGATATATGTACATATTTTCTTTCTTCTTATGTTTATATCTTGGGCAGAAAATACCTTCTTCCTAGTTATTGGCTATTTTTGTTTGTTTGTATTTTTCTCTGTGAAATCTGTTTGTAATTTATTTGTTTATTAATATTTTGTTTCTCCTGAAAGTGGGATAATAATAAATGTTTGGGAATAAAATAAGTGTTTAAGTCAATAAAATCACATTTGTTATGAGATATAGAGTGCCTCTTATCCCAATGCAACATACCTATTTTTATGACTTTTTTGGCATCCATGCAGAATAATTAGATTCAACTTTATTGTCATTGTGCAAAATACAAGTACAGAGCCAATGAAATGCAGTATGTATATATAGTATGTGTATATATATATATATATATATATATGAGAGAGAGAGAGAGAGAGAGAGAGAGAGAGGAGAGAGAGAGAGAGAAATATGTAAGTATATACAATATGGGTTTTTGAGTACAAAGTTATGATGTAGTTAGAATTATGAGGGAGGTAGAATTCCCTCATGAGGTGTAAAGAATGTTCCTGCCTAGATAATACCCCCCTAAATAATATAGGTGTTTAAGTCAATAGAATCAAATGCGTTATAGGACATACAGTGCTGCTTGTGTCAATGCACTGTACCTATTTGTAACGCAGTTCAATGGGAAGGAGTAGGCGAGAAGCGTGGCAATGTAAATAATACAAACACACACACATGACGGACATGTTCGTAAATGATCTCTCTCTCAATCACCATCCTCCGCAGTCAGCCTTTATCCCTCTCGGAGGCTTGATTAGCCTGATAAGGGGCCGGGTGTGTAGAATCACTACCCGGCCCCACCCTCCACCCTGCCACACTATTTTTTATGGCATTTTGACCATCAATGCAGACTAATAAGGGAGGTAGAGGTGTAAAGAAATGTCCTGCCTAGATCATGTCCCCTGAATAATAAGTGTTTCAGTCAATAAAATCAAATTTGTTATGGGACATAGAGTGCTTCTTGTGTCAATGCACTGTACATATTTTTTATGATGTCTTGAGTATACATGCAGAATAACGAGGGAGGTAGAATCCAGGCAGAGGTGTAAAAATGGTTCTGCCTAGATAATACCCCCCTGAATAATATAGGTGTTTAAGTCAATAAAATCAAATGTGTTATGGGACATACAGTGCTTCTTGTGTCAATGGACCAGACCTATTTTTATGACTTTTTTGGGCATCCATGCAGAATAATGAGGGAGGAAGGATCCAGGCGGGGCTTAATATTTATATGTCTTGCATGCTCAAATAAAGAAATGCCATTATTATGTGGTTCGGCATGGGGTGTGTGTGCACTTACTGTATGCTAAAACATTTTCAAAACAACCAAGAAGAAAAACTGTTTAAGTAAATAGAATATGTTATGGGATGGTGTTGCTTGTGTCCGTACACTGTACAGTATATATTTGATATTCATGTGTGTTTATGTTGTTTTTGATTTAATACCCATAACATTATTAATTATAATGCAAATTAAATACACTTGGGTTGAGTGTGTCAGATTGACAAACAAATTTTATTTTGTAAAGCATGTGACACCTTAGTGTAAAATCTACCAGTAACAGACAAAAGAGACTAGAATCGACTTGTTACACGAGCTGTGTAGAAACACAGATAACTGTTTTCATAAGGACGTAGGCCAATGACATTTGAAATCCTATGAATTACATTTCGAAGTCTGTGATTCCATCAACTGGAAAATGTATAACATATCATCGTAACTGAAATTTCGGATGGCTGGAATGAAGACGAAATTCCAACTTTTTACTGCCATCAAGTGGGAGCACGGCGGTACTGTGCACGTGCACGCTAAGGGGGGAATTAGGCACAACACCGGCCGTTCTAATCGGCAACCTAGGAAGTCCGGGATGGGCTCATTTTTAAATTGCGTTACAAGCCGAAAATTGTTACATACTTAATGTGGCCTGAATTCTGCATTGCCCGTCTGCTCTTATGAGAGGAGTTCAGCTGTCCAGTGCTGACTGCGGCTACAGCACCTGATACAGTTATTCCCTGCAGGCATCATCAGGGAGAATAACAGGTAACAGTTATATAATTTTAAAGCTGTTTCTCAATCATATATTTGCATACGAAGACAGATGGTATTTGGCGTTTTTTTTTTTTTTTACATAGGCCTATATAATGTAAATAGTCTGGAGAAGATTATGAAGCATATGATTTCTTATTGGATCAGTGAGAAAATTGGATTCCATATGGGATAGAATGCACGCAAGAATGCCCAGCAACCTTAAAATTCAGGAAAATTCAAAGGTAACATCTAATGTGAATGTTTTCAGACTGAAACATTGTAGAGGTCATATTAAACTATGCACAGATGTTACTGCCTAAAATTAATCGATTCCTCATACTGTGAAATTAACCAGATGGGGCCTACTGTACAACCATTTTCTATGGATTTCCCCTTATGACCTCAGAAAAGTCAAACTCCCTCAGTGGACTATTTTCACTGTTCTCAGCTTTGTATAGCATTATTGTATCACCAAAACGTGAATGCCTAATAATATAAGCTATTAATGCTTGGACTGAGTGCTTTTAGGAGATTTTGTAAATCGCTTGTACGTTTAAATTCTATTATTCTAATATTCTAACATTATAGGTATACTAATAAAGTAAAACATAAAAAAAAGAAGCATTCAGTAACCCATTTAATTCAGTTTCGCAGTACAAACCACAAGTCTGCACTCACAATCTCTCAAATCTGCACTGCAACTTCAAATCTTCACGTCTTGATAGCTGTATTAATTTATTGATTTATTTACATTATTCAACACAAGCACAAACGCTACCTGACAGAATATGTGGTGCCCATGCATTATTCCACCAAAAGGAAGCGCTGTAACATAATGTTGATTTTAACAGTCTAATAAAGCTTTATTTTAGAACGTTGATAAGTTCATCAAAATCTAAATCAAGTGTTGTTTTATAATGTTGAAGAACCCCATGGAGGAGAGGGAGAGAAAGATATGGCAACTCTTAATACAAAATAGCCAAGCCTATTTTCTAAATATAAGACAACTGACAGTTGTTTATGGATGAATGAAGTCCTGGAGACTTGAGGGTGTTTAACATTTTAGCGCTCAGAAGGGTGCTCACGAGGGTTCCCTTTGCGCCCTCAGCTGCAGATAGAGCTCCAAAAAGTGGCGGGAGCTGCAAACCGCCAGCAAAGAGCCCCTAAAGTTTGAAGTTTCAAAAGGGGGTTGCGCCGACTCCAGAAGGGGGCGTCACATCCACTCACAATTAAGGTTAGGAACTTACCTTAGGAACTTTTTGGAGTCGGCGCAACCCCCTTTTGGATTAACCACCCCCCTCTGGAGTAACTCCGCCCTCTTAGGAGATTTCACCCCCATTTGGAGGTCTCTCTGGCCTGCAGCTATTGACCTTATTCACGGTAGCGGCATTTTTTATTTTGAATGGGAATGAAAGCGAGGCTGTGAGGGATAGAAAACACATCCCTGCAATGGCACGCACCTTATAAAGGTGTAAAAAGCTCTTAGATCACATCCTGATTTTCCACAACTCATGTTGTCCTGAGTCTTTTGTATACTGAATGTTTTGTCCACGGAAAGATCCAAAAACAATTTAAACTGCAGTACATCCCATTGAAGAGACTGTCTTTCTATCCCTACAGCCTCGTTGTCGTTGCCCTGAAAAATCAAAGATGGCGCTGCTGTGAATAAGGTCTATACCTTGAGCTCCACAGTGATCTATTACCCAACAGACCCCGCTACTTATCCTCTCGTCCAATGACAGCGGACTGGAGTTTCCATGCTGGAGGAAAAATCATGGCAGAAAAAAAACTATTATTGAAATCAATATTTAATCCCTATAGTTTTTCCTGATTGACGGATCACTTGCTTATCTTGTGTATAAAGTATTACTTTTTGTCTTATGTGTATAACTGGTTTAAAACGTTATTTTATTAAGTTTTCCCATAGATTCAATTATTCATAATGAGTTTTTATTTAATTGTTTTTCTTGAGGAAGTTGTGCATTCTTAAAAGTAGGTAATCTACATTAAACCTTTGTATTGTTGTTTCAAAGAGGATTTTAATGTTATTGTGAATCTCTAAAACATTAATGGATGAGTGAGTAGTGTCCTGTACATAGCTGTAGCTGTAGCTAAGATTGCTTATATTCAATGATATAGCAACGTTCATTCTAAAATGGGATTTTGTTGTTGTTACGTTCACAGTATGGCGCTTTGTGGTTCAGAGGTTCTTGGTTAAATTATCTAAAGCTTTATTGTCAGTGTTTTGCTTGTAATGATTTAATAAAAAGAGTAAGTTTAAAGTGTGTTCCTTTTCCCTTTCTATCTAGAGTGCTGACTACAACCAAGAAATATGATCATATTAGCCCAATTTTATTGTTGTGACATTTGCTACCGGTTGAATTTCGTATTAATTTAAAAATGTTGTTTACTACATACACATCTTTGAATGGACTAGCTCCACAGTACATAAGTGACCTTCTGACATGTTATATTCCATCATGTTCATAATTCCAAGAATTTCAAAATCCACAAAAGGTAGGTCCACTTCATTTTTGGCTCCTAAACTATGGAATAGTCTCCTTAACACTGTTTGGGATGCAGACACACTCACTCAGTTTAAGTCTATTTCTAAATCTATTTAGCCAGACATACACATAATTTATCCTTCAACTCACAATTAGGATGCTTTAGTTAGGTCTGCAAGAACCAGAAACATCTATCATGATTACCACAGCCGGCCAGATCCAGCTCTGTTCCTGCTTGGTGTAGGACTCTACTGCTACGTGTCGCTGAGTGATGATGACAAACTACAGCCGGTGCTAGCCAGACATTACTTCAGTCTATTGACTTTAGAGGATGAGCTGATGCCAACTCCAACTGTAGGACATTGGATACTTTATATGCCACAGCCTGAACCTTGGATTTAGGATATACCCCACCAAACCCCACTGAAATGGCCTGCCGGTTGAACTGAGATGCACCTCATTAATCTCTGCCTGCATCACCTTTGTTTATTGATGGACTAAACCCTTGAAATGGAATACATATATCATATAATTGCTAACAAAAGCCTTCATCAGCTAACTAACAAAGGAAAATATATCTATGTAAACTTCTGCAGTTAATCCAGGATTGACTTCAAACCCATTAGTCATTAATCTTAAAGTTCATAAATTTTTTTTTTTTTTTTTAACACTGGACCTTAACACTTACTTAATTAAAAAATGTTAAACCATGACTTCCACTGTACATAAATAACTAATATTGGCATTAGATTCATGCTGGTTAGCCAGAGGGGAACTGCCCCCCACAGTGGGTCTGGTTTCTCCCAAGGTTATTATTCTCCATTAATCAACATCTTATGGAGTTTTGTGTTCCTCGCCACAGTCGCCTTTTTAGTCGGCATCAGCAACAGAGGGCATGTGCCGTAATTTAGCAATATTTCTTAGGTGGAAGAATGCTGTTCTACAAACATTGGAAATTTGATTTTCAAAGGACAGATTGTTATCAAATATAGCACCTAAGTTCTTCGCTGTTGAAGATGATGTAACAGAACATCCATCTAGAGTCAAATTATATTGTAGTGGCTTATTTTTAGAGTTTTTTGGTTCAATAATTAGTACCTCTGTTTTGTCAGAATTGAGTAGAAGGAAATTTCTGGCCATCCGATCTTTTATTTCATTGATACACTTTGCTAATTTGGAGAATTGTAAAATCTCCACGTTTTACAGACATAGGACAATGATAATCGTTACATACATTTATTTTAGCATGGTTGGCTGTGATTTGATGATGCTGGCCATTATGTTTAATCAGAATTATTTATTCAGCTTTATAGAAAATCAGCTGTAATGTCTATAATGTGAAACATTAATAATCAACACTCCTGGACACATAATAATATATTTGATGAAAAAAATCTGACTTTCTATAGCTTGGTATTACTTAAAATTCCACAAGTTTATCCTGCTGTCCACATATGTGAACATCAAATTTTAGTAAAACTATTTGCTCTATTATTAGAGTACTATACTTTTATTTGTATTTATTTATTTTTTATTTTGCTTGTTTATTAGGTGCTACTAGTTACAAATCAAAAAGGGAAATAAAAAATGCACACAGCAGTCACGCAGGGGTCTCAGGAGGTTTAACATATTGTAAACATAATTTTATGTCTGCTGCTTAACACTAACTCTGCTCAAAGGTATTTTTAATTAGTTTAAAGTATTGTGTACATTTGTTATGTAAATCTTTGTTAGAAATATTTTTACTTTAAAAGCAGTGTTTCTAATATGCAAATCAGTAACATTGATGAAGGGGAGTTTTAAGCTAGACTTGTATACCATCTTTATCTAAATATGAAAAATTCCATCAGAGGGAAAAAAAATGAATAAAGAGGAAATTGATTGGCAAGTGTACACACAAACACATATGCACACACAAGCATAAACAGAGGCAGCAGGTGCTCCTGGTTGGGCTTTAATTACATGATCTCTGATTCATCTAATTGATATGCTAATGAGGATGTAATTAATGCATGAGAGAGAACATCCACAACCCCTATTAATTAATGGATAATCAGTTCATATATGGCCTTGCATATTTAATAACACCATATAAACTATCAGTTTTTTTTTTTATTTAGTTTTGCAAAAACATGCAACAAGAATCACTGAATGTAGTTTCAATAATACATATACATTTATATATATATATATATATATATATATATATATATATATATATATATATATATATATATATATATATATATTATGGAAAATCATGAGTGACATTACTTTATTGCATACAGTTTGAGCCATCAGTATACAGAAGATATAATTGTCAAAATTGTACTGCAATGGATAAAGCCTCAGACTTAAAAGATAGCTGAAAAATTACAATTCTATCATAATTTCCTCATTCTCATGTTTTTCCAAACCTGAATGACTTCAGCGTTTTGGAAGAATGTCACACGAAGCTATTGCACGGCTTTAGAAGGCTTGGAATATAGAATACAAGTCAAGTTTATGATATTTTATGGACTATTTTAATGATGATTTGAATGTGCTTTTTTATTATTTTGGCGCTTACCAACCCCAGTCACCTTTCACTTTCTTTATATGGAAAGAGCGACCAGGATATTCTTTAAAACTATTCACCTTTTGTGTCCCACAGTAGAAAGTAATTAAAATGGGTGATTTTAGGATTCCTCTCCATTTAGTTTATCTCATATGTGCTTCAGGCTATTGATCCTAAACACACATGTGAGACCAACAATCACTCTCAAACTGCTATCTTCCCCCTCTGCCTCCGTATGTTGTGCTCATCTGTGGAAGGTGAATTAAACAGAGCTAATAATATTAAATTATGGTAGGCCTGCTTTTACATTAGTGCCATAGTCTGAAGGCCAGGGTGATTGATAGCCCAACAAACCCTAGGTCAATTAGCTTGTGGGCTTCCCTCCATCCCTGGTATTGTTTGAGATCCATCTGTTGTTAAATTTATCACTCAACCAGCAACCGTCTCACCATAATTAAGACTTCAATTACAAAAACATTGGTTCATCCAAATTTAGGTCTGCCATTGCATGTACTTGAGTTCTGATATTTGACATTATTTTCACTGTTTGTTTTTATTTATTTATTTTCATTTGTTGTTGTTGTTAATTTTATATACATAGGCCTATACATTTTTATAGTAGGGTCCAAAAGACTAAGACCACTATTGAATACATACACATTTATTTATTTACTGATTATCTATGTTATCTAGATTGAGAATGTTTCAAAGAGCATTTAGTGCGCTTCAACTTTTTTTATCAGGTCCTAACTTTTCTTTGTTTTTTTTCTATTAAAATCTGACAAAACAAATCTGACAACACAAAATTTTGCTGCTTTAGATTACGCAAAAAAAAAAAAAGAAAAAAAAAATGTTACTTGTAAGGTGGGACTTCCTTTCTATATCCATTGACCATTGGGCGTTCCAGTTTCTCACTCTCATTTGAAAAGAAATAACCCGTCTCTGCTACATACAAAAAACCGCTCCTTATTTTCACATGCAAATTAGCTTTTGATTCTCTGCAAATGTTTGCTAGAAGTTTGCAGCTCTTCGCCGGTGGTGGTGAACCTCCAGCAAACCTTTGGCAACAATGGACATTTTGTTGCAAGTTTGCGGCAAAGCTCATTTGCATGTGAAAATGATCAGTGGCGAACTTGTGGCAAGTATGCAGCAAATTTGCCATGATCTCTCGATTTTCGTAAGGGTTAGTAATAGTAACATAATATATTCCAATAATATGTGTGTGTGTGTACATGTTTATGCTACATTGTGGGGATATTGGACATAATGTTCCCACAAGGATTGTAAAACCTGAGATCACCTACCTTGTGGGGCCCAGCCAGCGGTCCCCATGACGGAAATGATTAAACATGCTAAACTATGTTTTTTTTTTTTTAAATGCAAATAGGTTTCTGTGAGGGTTAGGTTTAGGGGATAGAAATTATCGTTAGATCTGTATAAAATTCTTAAAATGCATGGAGAGTCTCCACAATAATATAAAAACAAGTTTGTGTATGTGTGTATGTGTGTGTGTTAGAGAGAGAGAGAAAGAGAGAAAGAGAGAGAGAGAGAGAGAGAGAGAGAGAGAGAGAGAGAGAGAGAGATTCTGATTTGTTTTGAGAAACACACAAGGGACCTCTTTCTGTCTGTTCCATCTGCCAACCCACTCCACTGACGCCCAGGGGACACTGAGGGAAGCTGCAAATCTGGAAGACTTATAATAGACCACAATAAAGGATTTGCCAAAAGTGTAGAAATGGCATTGAGCTAAAATAAATTAATAAATAAAAGCATTATCCTCTAAACCCACAAAGGCATAACCGTAACCCCCATTTAATTCATTTTGTCCGTAGAATGCAGTGACTCAGCAGGTATGGTAATGGAACTTATTGTATAAACATACATGCACATTTACTTTTGTTTGTTGGACTGGTCATAGTAGTGACCACAGAACTAATTACTGAGATTAATATATCATATCCCAGGAGGAGAGGGCAGAATATTGGGATGCATTCATTTAAATTGCCATTTCAATGAGTAGATGTAGAGTAGATTTGACCAGAGTAGATGTAAATTAGCAATAGGCAACAACAGGACATTCTTTCTTTATCTCAAATAAATGTATACATTGTCTGTCTGGTGATCGTTTTTTTATGTGTGCTGCAAACACATTCAGTTGTGAGAATATGCCAGACCATGTACCTGCATACATAAAACAGATGTTATTAGTAATTTGATTATTAAAAAATGTAAATTTTTGGCAATTCTCCTTGCCATTCTCCTCTGACCTCTGTCATTAACAAGCCATTTTTGCCCACAGAACTGTCGCTCGCTGGATGTTTTTTACTTTAGAGACTGTTGTGCGTGAAAATCCCAGGAGATCAGCATTAAACCAGCCCGGCTGGCACCAGCAATCCTGCCATGGTCGAAATCACAGAGATCAAATTTTTTCCCCCATTCTGATGGTTTATGTGAACATTGACTGAAGCTCCTGACCCATATCTGCATGATTGTATACATTACACTGCTGCAACATAATTGGCTGATTAGATAATTGCATGAATAAGTAAGTGTACAGGTGTAACTAATGAAGTGGCCATTGAGTGTATAACAAATAGGTGATAATGTAGTGTACGGTCTGAAAACGGTGAATACTAACTATATCATCTTTTCGGTGAACAGAAATTGACGAACTATATAATCCTGAATATAAAGTGATTTTCTTGCTTGATGACTTGTTCTTAATGGAGTGCAAACTTTCTAACAAACCCATTCTTGATAAAGTTGGGGGAAAAAGCTTATTGTTTACATGTTTAAGAACAACACTCTTTTACTCGTAAAAATCTACAACCACTATTTTAATACCAATAAAAATGGCAACATTTAAAATGTTTACAGAAAACAAACAAACAAACAAACAAAAAAGATAACAACAACAAAACAATACAAATACAAGTTCAAGGTTTCTTATATTAGTACTTAACCTAAAAATATAACTTATATAGTTTTTGTCTTTAAATAAGTCAATATATGAGGTAATCAGTTCATAAATCTAAAACTAAATAAACATATTCTGTTTCTCTAAATGAAATGCTGGATATATCATTTTAAAAACACAATTTCAATTTAAGGATATGTTTGTGTCCGTATATGGCAGAAAATCTCCACAGTACATTTTTCTAGCATCTGAAAATCCATTGTAAAAGCTTTGGACTGCCATCCCTTTTACTGGCATCCACTATGGTAAGAGTCTATTGAGCACTTGACCAAGGAAGAGTAAGTCTTAAATTTCATGAAGAAATTACAGTATACATATTTTTGACATTTTGCAGGTGGAAGATCCCTAAGGTAACTCCATTCCTTTGGCGACCGCCACGCAAGTTTGTTCAGGCCAAAAGGTGGTTGCCGTGGATGTCTTTTTAGAAAGCTTTAATTCTCTTGAAGGTTTGCTTCTTTATCAAAGACATCAAACGTCTGTGTGAGCAGACTGTGACTGTTTATCTTACACAATACCTAAAGTATGTTTATCGATGTGTTTTGCCAAAGTGGATGGTTTATATAAGTGGGAGGCAGTGGCCGCATTGGTCTCAGGTTGATTCTGGTCACTGGCTGTGAAGCTTATGGTTGATAAAGACTCATCTTCTACATTGGGGGCACCACAAGTCCTGTCATTGCTGAAAAAAAGAAAAAGAAAACTGAACTCACGACAATAACATGCTGTATTAATACAGTAACAGTTTTGCTAGATGTGATTCAATTCATTTGATTCATTCACTATATATAATTCATTATAGTTCTATACTGGAATCAAGAAACTGATATTGAGAGATTACAACAGAGTGGGTGATGAGGGGACAACCGGGTATGCTTTCCTGGGCACTGTGGTGAGGAAGACTCACTAGCTCAACATTTATTTACAGTATTTGTTTAATCTTGTGCGTCCCTTTGTACAAATGCTTAGACGTTGTATTTTGGCTTCGGTATAAGTAACGCGTTATTTAAATTAATTTAAACAGACTGATCTCAGTTCAGGAGACTCTGTGCTGTCAGTAAAGGGTAAAACGTTCGACGTACGGAGCCATGTGACAAAACAACATGGTGCCAACCAAAGCCAAGTTTGTCTTTGGGAGAAATGGCAACAAAACTAAAGCTGTAAGAACCTAATCAAGTTTTTACATTGAAACCTGTTTGTCAAAAGATTAGAGTCTCTAGTTTCATTCTATAATCCATTTTTAAAGTTTGAGTGATTTATCATGAATTGCCACACTGATAAACACAATGTACTTTAATGTGCACTTTAGCGCATATTTTCCTTGGAAATCCTATATTTAGTGTGCATTATTAGACTGAGAATCACTGGGCTCATCCAAAAGTTGCACATTTTTGCTTTCAGAGTCTTTATATGGAGTTAGGATGGCCGTGATTAGGATGGCCGTGATTGGGTGATGCTGGACATAACTTTGAATCAGAATTAATTATGCTAATTTCTCTTAAACATGAATAACCAACATTTCTGGAAACATAAACAATTTGATAAAATTGTGTAAAAAAATCTATAACTTGGTATTATTTAAAATTTTACAACTTAGTCCCGATGTCCACATATATTTTTGTCCACAAAATGTCCACATTGCTGCATGTTTATTAGGTGCTAATAGTTACAAATTACTAGTTACTAAAAAGGGAAATGGAAAATGCATACAGCAGTCACGCTGGTGTCTTAGAAGGTTAAAGAAGTTGTGCATTTAAGAGGTTGTCAAAGTATAGTGAACTAATCGGGCCCGAGGGAAGGGCGTTTTCTTACCCATTAAAATTTTTTAAAGTAATGGTGGTCTTTTGTGTAATATTTCAGCACAACACTATTTCAGCACTGATTATACATCCTTAAACTAGATTGCAGGTGGTTAGTGTATAAGATGCAGATTTTGCACTGAAATACCATTCGTAAAATTGCCACAACTGTTAAGTGAATAAACGTTAAAAAAGTTATAGGTCAAAACAAATCCCATCACCCACAGACAACTTAACTTTGAAGATTTTTGGACAAGTTCAAGAAGATCTGGGAATATGTTGCAATATTCACCTCTAAAGCCGTTTCCTCCTGTGGTTGGGCAGGCAGGTGAAGGGGAACCCTGTGGTCTCAGGACAGGAGCAAAGGCACTTTTTTGTTTGGTCGAGGACGGGAAAGAAGAGAAGGGCAGGAGGGAGGATGAGGAACTGGACCCTGGTACAGTTGGGCTAGGTGGCATGACTAAAAAAGATTCTTATCTCAGTGCCTTATTTTCAAATTTCAAACAATATTTTCAAATCGCAGAAAATCTCTTCTTTGTAAAATGACAGAAAAGAACTTAAACATTTAAATGCAATGTTTAACACAACATTATTATACCTCAGGTTTTTAGTGACCCGACACTTATATCTACCACAAATGGATTTGCAAAATGCCCAGAGAGTGTACAAATTTCAAAGCATTTTTAAGACAATTAGAAATGTATAAAATAGAATACATTCTGTGACATTTTTATGTTTTATTTGTCATTTATTAAAGAGATGAAGCAACAACTGATAGAACAGGATTCATTACTTCCCCACTGACACTTATTTTAGTCGTAACTCGCTGTCAAGTACATATTAAGCTACACAACACATAATGTGTATTTTCTCAGGCACTTATTGAATTTCAGTATTTTACCCAACTGTCTATAGCCATATCATACTTTCAGCCTAATCTCGTGAAATGTATGTGACAATTTTTGCAAACCAACATTACGTGTTTTATTACACTTTTGGCTGCAGTTCCCAGTGAAATGTCCAGTGGGGGCACCAAAAGCAAGTGGAATTATGTTTTAATCAGACGAGGTTTTTAAGGTGAATATTAGATGAGTTTTAATTAGTAAAACAAACCTCCCTTGCCCAACTCTTTAGCCTAAATCTAACCAATAGTGTTCTAAAAGATAAATGAGAGGTGAACAAAACAAATATCCTTACCCTAAACCAACACCTAAACCTAACCGATAATGTTTTAAAATATAAACGAGAGGTGAACAAAAACAGACATCCTGACCCTTAACCTCCTAAACCTAACCGAAATTGGAGAAGAAAAGGACTTTTACTGAAGCAACCACATCATTTTGTGTTTCTCCTATGGCACTTAAACTTAAAAAATGAACCCTTCCTGGACATCCTAGGTTGCATATTAAAGCCTGTAGACTTATTTTCATGCAAATGGAGCAGGTCGGTTTGTAGCGTGGCCACATAAGGGGAAGTTATAAATAAGGTAATTGCCAGGAAAATCCAATCTGTTTATGCTCTCTCCCAAGAGCCTTCTACATTGGCAGGGCATTTGATTCATAAGTATGTGTACATTTGATATGTAAATTGTTTTGTGTAAGTATGTTGTTTATTGTAACTGGTATATGTCTTGTCACTGTCATGACTGCTATGTTGCTCGGAACTGCACACAAGAATTTCACCTACTGTTGCACTTGTGTACATGGTAGTGTGACAATAAAGTGATTTGATTTGATTTGATTTGATTTTGATTCCTGGAGGGACCTTTGTTCAGTTTTGGGGATCAAAACTTATTGGACAGGTAAGCTTACATATCTGCAAAGCATGTGAGATATAGTGCCATAAGGATTGAGCTGTGTAATTTTAACTAACATGATCTTGCCTGCTAACGCTGACGAATTGCATGCTACCTTGCGCCGTAACATTCAAATAATTTCAACGATCTTCTCTTTATACTAAAAGTCAGGTATACAGGATAACTTTAAGCAAATACGCTGGTTTATTGATCGTAGTACAACATATGACATAAACATACAATAGTGCAACATAACAGTGCAGTGCAACAGTAAACTGTCGGGTATATTTCAGTAGTATGTAGCTGTATGCGTGTATCAGTATGCTATGTTAGCTGATAAGTAGCTTTAGTTTAGTCTAAAACTTTGTAGTAAAACAATCATAACTGTGTCATTTTAATTATGCTACCTCATCTGTCAGCATGATGCCGGTTTATCACGTTCAGTTTCTTTGTACGTTATGTCATTGTTTTTTGTGATGCTCTCTAACTTGCGTCCATGTGGAGTGTGTGCACGAGCGTGAGCATGAGCAACAGGTAGCTGGCTGCAGTTCACATAACGGCCACAGGTGTCATTAATAACAAGTGTTTCTATTGCAAAATTGCAGTACTGCAGAAAAATTTAGAAAGCAGCATGTAAAACTCAGTTTGCAAAAATTTAGTTATAGTAGCATTTGTTCTATGAGACTAGGTTGCATTCTTTCCATGTGCTGTACTTGCTATAGTTTACCTCCACATTTTTTCGTCAAATAGCAATGTCAAATGTAAATAAAGTATATCACTGAAACAACAGCGCCACCTTGATGAACAAACACCATGTATAGTGTAAACACATATGGGATACTGATAATTCACCATTGTTGCGCAGTAAATTTTGTATGAGTATAGTACTCATTTTTGAGAAAGGTTGAGGAATACTAAATAGGTGGGGGCATAACTGGCAAAAATGGATGAGGTCCCTTGTCACTTAAGACCCAAGGTATGCATTTAAGTGTTAAGTAGAAGACATCAAAACTGATACTCACTACCATATGGAGAGCTGTTTGGGGAGGCACTGTTAAAGCCCGGTGACCCTGGAACACCCAGACTACTCATCGGTACTGTCCCGTAACTTGAACTCATGCCTCCATTAGACCCATAACCTGACTGGTGAGGAGTTGAGGCTGAAGGGTAGCCCCGTGGTGACAAGCTGCTTGAGCTACGAGTGTAACCTTGGTAAAAAGCAAGAGTAATTACAAAGCTATTATAATCCAGCCAATTTACTAAAAAAACAATACCAATGAGGTCTTCTTCACTGTTGTGGAAGAAAATACACTGCCGTTCAAAAGTTTGGGGTCACTTACTCATTCGTTATTATTATTTTTTTCCCCATTTTAGAATAAGTGTAAAGTCGTCAAAACTATGGAATAACATAAATGGAACTATGGGAATTATGTTGTGACTAAAACAAATCCCAAATAAAACAAAACTATGTTCTATTATTTTATCAACTTCAAAGTGGCCACACTTTGCCTAGAATTTGCAGAAATGCATTTTCTCAAACAACTTCTTGAGGTATCACCCTGGGATGCTTTTTAAAGAGAATTGAAGGAATTCCCATCTATGTTGGGCACTAATTGGCTGCTTTTCTTTATTATTTGTTCATCCATTTCAAAACTGTT
This sequence comes from Xyrauchen texanus, assembly GCF_025860055.1. NCBI lineage: Eukaryota > Metazoa > Chordata > Actinopteri > Cypriniformes > Catostomidae > Xyrauchen > Xyrauchen texanus. The sequence goes on along the minus strand of NC_068278.1, from coordinate 5,813,616 downwards.
CTTTTTTTTAAATACAATTTTAGTTTTGTAATGAAATAAATTAATATGGTGGCACAATTAGATTTTTGTCTACAAAACTCATTTGAAACATTTAAGCATACGCCTTCAGATCAAAAAGTTATTAAGAGAAACATTTCAGTCAAGTGACCCCAAACTTTTGAACAGCAGTGTATTTGGTATTATTTTTTCAATATAAAGATATTTGGATAATTGGTGATCAGGAGGAACTCTTCATAAACATACTTCCCTTAATGGGACTGGGACTAAGAGTTCTAAATTGTCTTAGGGTTCTAACCTTGGCTATTGTTTTGCCCAGGTTCCCCAATGCTGATGCCCAGCTGGGTAGGATAGGAGCTGAGGCCCATGACACTGCCATGGACAGGGGAACTTGGCATGGCCTGCAGCTGACTGTGGGGTCGCGGCACGCTGTACAAAGCTTCAGCAATGTCTGCAGCCCGTTTCAACAAAATGTCCTACCCCAAAATAAATCATTAAACACATTTTGATTCAATGCAAAGCACAACAACAAAATTAGACACATTTGGTGGCATTACTAATGTTATAACATTTTAGCTATAGTAAAATGCACAGGAGACAGACAGATTACTTTAATTTTCAACCATGCTTTACAAAAGTGAGGCCCAAAAGTCTGAGACCACATTGAAAATCTGTGATTTAAAATCACATTTAAACCTGGAAATAAAAATACATAAATAATAAGATTTTGTCAAATTTAAAACAAAGAATTGTTCTGATTTGAAATGAATGAGAACAATTTTAAATTCAGCTCTATTTTATAGTCATTAATCCATATTACAAAATGTCTTTCTACAAAAGGTCATGCACACAAGATGCTCTAGAACATTGTCAAATCATGCTGGGATAACATGGATCATCAAGTTTGTCCATGCTAGTGCGAGTGCATGCTGTTATTAAAGAAAAAAGGGAGCATTCACAAAAATAAGCAATTCTGAAATTCATGTACATTATTTATTGCAGCATTTCATTTAAATTATGCTTATTATCTTATCTTTTATTATCTTATTTCTAATGACAATATTTTAATTAAATTAGAAAAATGCAACATGAAAGCATTTTCACTTTTGGACACCATTGTACATGTTCAATGAATATACTTGTTTAAATAATTTGTTAAAATATATATTATATTTGTGTTTACATATCTAACTTCTCATAAAACAAAAATCATTGCATTTTAGTGATTACCTGATTGCTGGGTGTATTTCCATAGAGTGACTCGACAACATCTGCAGCTCTTTTAAGTAACATTTCCTAAAATACAGAAGTCAACACAATGGAAGTCAAAACAAAAATGTATCTGTGAGTCTATGTTTCAGTGTATATGAGAGAGCAGTTCTGTGCAAACAGCAGCATTTACTAATAATTCACTGTAAAAAATTAAATGTTGGCTTTTTGTTATCATTAAAGGGGTTATGACATGAGGAATTTAATTTTCCTACATCTTTTGACATTATAGTATAAGAGGTCCTATACTATAAAATCATATTGTAAGTTTCAGAACTGAAAACCAACTCCTTAATAGAAAAAGAGCATTTATGACATCACAAGGTCCAAATACATCTGCATATGCAATGCTTATTTTTCCATCATTGCACCCTTGGCCCCACCCACTGGTGCTCAGTCAGTCAAACAGGTGAAGAGCACAGAAATGGGCCTGTCATGGGAAGTTCAACCAAAGTGGACTCACATAGGACACCTTAATGTTCCTATCTAGATTTAAATCCTTTTCTACATAAACTTGCACTAGATGAACGGCTTTGACCGTTATCATCTCGCGTCGCTTTTAAAAGATGCAATGCCAAGTTATAACTCTAAAAATGAATACCACCATTGTGTTTCATTAAGCTGCGCTGTCTTGCTGTTGTGCTGTTTGGAAGGCATCCTGGACAGTTTTTGCACCAATCTAATTTTAATGGTTTGTCTTTTGTAATTATGTAAACATCTTTGATAGTATTGTTGCCTTTCAGCACAACACCGGCTATATGTGCCACGTTTGAAGAGCGGTACAAGCGCAACTTTTAAAAATGAGTCTTATTCTGATGCTGCCACTGACAGGGAGAAATACATGCAGTCATGTGCATAAACAATCAAATGTGAGATGTGAAGACCAGCGCCTCTGCTTTGGCCTGTTGAAGCCGGTTAAAGCACCCAGCATCACCGTGTATTGTATTACGTTTGTGTATTCAGAAAATTTCAGCATTGATTGCTTGTGAAACAGTCACAATATGATGGGGGAGTTAAAATTGGACTACTGGACCAAAAAAACGTAAGTAACCAATTTCATTCATGAATATTTAATTAAATGTCATAACTGTTTGATAGATTATGCTGTGCTTGAGTGAACAGTTTGATACATTCAGATGAAATGTGTTGGGTGTACGTTATGCGTTAACCCTGAAATGTAGTTTTATAAATATCGTGGTCTTGCGGAATGTTAATTTTCTTCGGATTGCATTTCAAATATGTCTGTATTGGAGGCGCTGCATGATGTTAGCCAGTCACAACAGTGGTCATTTACATTGAAGTCTTAAAGGGCCAGACAGTTAAAACCAAGCATTTCAGACAGAGGGTCAGAGATAGGGTGGAAAAGTATTATATATGGCTAAATTATGACTGCTTGGTGCAAAAAAACTTTACTAACATTCTAAGTGGACCTCAGGGAAGACAATAAAATAATAAAAAAAATATTATGTCATGGCTCCTTTAAAATGTAGCATTAGCTGCTTTTTTTAACATATGCTGTTGTTGTTATAGTTGTTGTCACTTTCAGTTATTTATCATGCATTGACTATTCAGAACTTATCTTTTCATGTGAATACTTGCTTTGCGTCTAAATAGCTTGACAATTTTAAGTCTGATTAGGACATAGGCAACAGTTAATTGTCTCTAGTCAATTAAAGGCTATTTATCCATAGGTTGCATCTTACACCCAAACTACAGCTATGGTGCGCAGCAAGAATAATTATAATATGTAATGAACTTCAGTTTTCAGTTTGAACTAAAAATAAATCAAGTTGATTGAACAAAGAAAATCAAGTTTATTTAAAAAGACACAATGCTCATTTAACAAGATACAGTATATTTAAGTAAACTGTGTCAACTTTCCATCTTAAGTTGACAAAACTTGAAATTGTATGGGAGCACGGACAATTGTTGTTGGTTCAATGTACTGTAGGCTATACCCTGAAATCACTGCAAGTTGCTGTCTGTCTGTCAAATGCACAAATTTTAATGTTCTAACCTTCGCCAACTTGTCGGGATCACCAGGGTGTCGTGGGATGAGCTTTTGAAGTCTCTGGAAGCCATAGTCAATAGTTGGCTCATTCAGTGCTAAAAAGATCATAATGAGTGACAATTTTCATTAAAACAGCCATCCAAATATTGCTAACATGCTTAAATTCCACTGTATGAATCAGGTAATGTATTTATGTACTGTATGATACGATAAACACTCATTCTCTAATTGACAATATCAGTGTCTTGTGTTCAAAAATGGTTTAATGGTCAAGTATGTAATTCCTGCATCAAATGGATTTTAAAAATAATTATTGTTTAAATAAATATTGTTTTAGGAAAAAAACAGGTTTCATAGTCATACCACAAACTCACACCATTGGTTGAGTCAGAAGTTGACATGTTGGCCCACTCAAACAAACAAAGCAATGTTTTGCAAGCTTGACAGAGCCGCTGTGTTTATGCTCAGAAAGTCAGGATGTCAATCTATGAATGACTTACTTATAGTTTCTCCACATTAAATATATGATTATAAGGATGTCGAAGTGTGTATTTACCTGTGTAAATGAAGCGTCCTGGAGTTCCTTTACAGAACTGCTTGGATTTATAAGATAGTGTGACTTCCACAACCCCTGGAATGTGTCTGGGAGGAGTCTGAACACGGATTGCATGAGGAGTGATTAACTGTGTGAACAATGACAGAAAAACAAGTGCTTCAATTACATAGTAGAAAAACTTCAGTTAATCATTGAGCTTATCCTCATTTTAAGCTACTTCATGTATGCTCCTATATACGTTTCCTATTTACCTCACTCCACACTAGCATGCTCCCGAACACCACCTGTAGACCATCAAAGAAGTTTTCTCCAATCACAATGACCATAGCACCACCTGTAGTCCAGCCTTCACTAGGGCTGATGGCTTTGATACAGGGTGTAGCTGAAGTGTAGAGAGAAGAGTGGAAGAAAATGAACATAGTGTCAATGATCCAAGTTATTGTTATCTAAGGTCTAAGAAACATCTCACAGTATTTTTCCAAAAGTACCATGTAAACATAGATCTCCATTTTTCAACAGTATACAAGCTAAATTTGAATGTTTACAGTTGTGGGTTAATGACCACCACTATACAATGAAACATTAAAGACATATATTATTCTTAAACTGTTATTCAACAACTTATCCATATATCAAACTCATTACTACTCATTATAGCAAACAAGCCAATGTCAATGTTATTTCTTCTAAATCTCACCATATTCCATGTTAGTCTCCAAAGTCTCGCCAGAATCCATTCTACGAGCACGACGCCCATGTTTGGAGTTGTTGTGTACAAACATATTATCGGAAATGGCTAAAACGGGACCATCCACACTTACTGTGGTGGACAAAACCACCTGTTAGAATAAGGAGCGAGAAAGACAGACTGATAACAAAAAAAGTTTGAGGGAGTACATTCATGTGATCCACAAAATGAAAGAAGCATTTAGAAGAATATAGCAACAAAAAAACAGTGATAATGTGTAGCGTATGAAGGATAATCATTAACCCATCAGATTCATGAATTCAAAGAACCCCTTTGTAAGATCACTGAAATGGCGCCCGCTAGTCTGTGAAGTACAATGAACTACTGACAAACCTCCTTGCCCATGTGACACTCCAAACCCGTGCTGTCCCATGTGAGAAAGGCACGTGAAAGTTGGCAACAGAGTGTGTGTGTATTTCATTTGAAACCTAGAAATGTTTATTTCTAAGGGAATATATTTTAATCCCCGTATGTTTGTGTTTCTGATGTTAGATCAAACTAGTAAGACTGTTTAGTTGTGTAGTAAAACTCTGAGGCCGTATATTTAATAGCCTAAGAGTGTATATCCACTTTTAAGTGTACCAAATACACGTTCCTTGGTATCAAATTAAACCTTACGACTTGTCCTAGCTGAATATAAATATAAGATCACCTTAGAATTGTATTCTGCTAGGTTTTTACTGCCTTTTGAGTGAGTCAAAGCAAAGTCCTGACCGAATCATAAAGTATGCAAATGAGCCTTGACCGGACAAAGGGAGCAAACTCGTGCCCAAAACGGAGGGGTCTCATTGGGTCACTTCTCCCAAAGGAGGTGTGACCTCCCTACCTTTAAAAGTCAGGACCGGCATTGAAATCTCTCTCTTACTTCCCCACTTCACTTCTGGACCTCCCTTGGACTTCTTCTGGATCTCTTCAAGCCATCTTACACTCTCTCACTTCTCCCCCCGATCTTCTGCAACTCTCCGGAACACTCGTCAACTATTCAACAGCTACCCTCTCAGACGCTTCGAACTTCTCGGAACAACCCTTCAACTCTCTCTTCACGTGAGTTTCAACTCCACGCTCTGGAAACACCGAACCAAAATCCTCCGTCTCAAGAACGCCACGAGGATACGACATACACGCAGTCTTGCTCAGCAACGCAAAGATCCAGTGTGCAAGTATTATTTCACCTGAAATTCAAATGCGTTGAAGTGTGTAATTCCATTTGCTGGCTCTTAAGGGTTGATTGTTGTAATAAGTTGGCTATCCTTATAAAAATCCATCTATTTTACTTATTGTTTACTTTGCTTATTTTATGTTTATTCTATGTTAAATGTCTGTTTGTAAGTGTAGTGATATATCATAGTGCCTTGTATTAAAATCAGTTATATGCTTGATTGTCTGTGAATGTTGGTCATAAAACAAAGCCTCTTTAATGTGCGATTTTAAGCTACGAGCTGATATTATCAAAGTAAGTTAACGTGCTTTGATGAGTAAGCTTATAACTAAGAATAAACCTTCTGGAGAATTGATCAGGAGTATTTAGCAAAGTGGTTCGGTGGACGAACTGACTGGTTGCAGTAGCCTACGGGTCAATTCCATTGAGGGTTTATTAAAATAAATATAGCCTGTCTGAATATAATGTATATTCCTAATTAATTATAATTCGTTGTGTTTAATTATCTATATATATTTGAAGCAGACTCTTGGACTATATAAGCCCTTTTTGGGGCGTTTTTGTATGTATTGTTATCTGGGTCAACCCGTATGATTAATCATTGATTACGATCATTGGAATTAATTGTACATTCCCCAAACCTGACCTGCATACCTTACAAATGATTAATGATCTGATTTATTATCTCCTAAGGTGATAAATTTAATACAGAACTTGCAATTTCATATTACTCGTCTAAATAGGAGAACTAATTCAAAGAACTAGTCCACATGGGTTGTATATTCATTGCAAAGTGGTTTAAATCTCTTAGACTCTTATCCTCCACAATATAACAACATGAATCAACTTTACGATAGCAATCGTGAAGACGCTTTTATGATTTGCATCAGGGCATCAACACCAGCGTCAAGCACCATTTTGAACAGTGTTTATTTGAGCTTTTTTCAGCTTTGAAAATTTTCAGCTAGACAATTGGTGCAGATGTGTTGTTCTGCTTTTAGCGCCGGCACTGCCCACGTAATTATGCTTTATCAAAATTGTCATTTTGTTGAAAGTTAAGACTTGACATGCTTCTGTGGTAATTAAATTGCACCCTACAGAGGCTGGAAAGTATTTGGTTTTGTTTTGTACCACAAAAACCATTTAGAGGTCCTTTCTCCCACTTGATCACTGTTCCGACCTACTCCAACCAATGTTTAGAACTCACATAGAGCTGAATAAAATGTCAGAATATGATGTTAAATTGTTAAATGCGTTAACCACATTAAAGAAAAATTTAAGTTCTAAATAAAACGGAAGGTTTTGTGGCATTATTTAAACATTTGTATTTTTAAACAGCCGATTTTTCAGATTAAGAAGAAATTCAGAACTCCAAATTCAGTTCTCTCAAATTAAGTTACTTAATTAGACCAAAGTTCAAGTTTCCAGGTTCCTTCAATTTTGTTAAATGTCACATGTCTAGGGGGGCCTGGGTAGCTCAGTGAGTATTGACGCTGACTACTACCCCTGGAGTTGCGAGTTCAAATCCAGAGCATATTGAGTGACTCCAGTAAGGTCTCCTAAGCAACCAAATTGGCCCGGTTGCTAGGGAGGGTAGAGTCACATGGGGTAACCTCCTAATGGTTGCTATAATGTGGTTAACTCGTGGTGGGACGCGTGCGTGGTGAGTTGTGCGTGGATAACGCGGAGCCTCCACATGCGCTATATCATCATGACTTTGAGCGCATTGGGAATTGTGCATTCCAAATTGGGTAGAAAAAAAAATTTCACTGTCTAGAATTCAAATGAACAAAATTCAGATTCAAATATTTTCTCATTGTTCTAGCACCCTAGTTTTTTCCTTTCCATTTTCTCATGAATTCTTCTCCCAATGCTGTCATATTCCTATAGTAGCTCTCTCTCTCTCTCTCTCTCTCTCTCTCTCTCTCTCTCTCTCTCTCTCTCTCTCTCTCTTTCCCATCTTTCCACCTCGAACTTCCCTTCTCTATCTTATCTCTCTGTATCTGTATCTGTGGCCTACTTCAAAAAAAAAAAAAAAAAAAAATACGGAGTGAATCTCATGTGCTCCTATTGTTGTGTGTTAAAGTAAATAAGAAGTATTATTTCTAAAAGACTGCAGAGTTGAAGAGTTAAATGCTCAAGAAAAGACAAAATGACAAAAAGACATATGAAAGATGCCACAAAAGTGTGGCAAAGTTGGAAAGCACAACACGATTCTAGAGTAAACAATTATAATTTCTCGACATTGTCAGAGCACCACATACATTTAGTGCAGTAAGACCTACAAAAAAATAATAAAAACAAACTCAGAAAAAACAACAAAGAATAGCAAGGAAAAGAAGAGTGAGGGACGAAATGTTAGACATAGGCTCCACTAGTGAAAGACAAGTGGCAGGAAGTGCAGCAGGAGGGTCCCCAGTGAGCACTTCCTGGGTCACAGGGCCTGACCCCTCCCATCTGGAGCCCATCACTTAAATCTTGACAACTTCCTGAAGCACCTCAACTGATTTCCTGATGCTCCCTGTTTTTCCCACTCCACTGCTTTCTCTCTGACCAGTCTTTTCACTGTCTAGTCTCAGATACTATACTCTCGTACACAAGATAAAACGTGTGACTGTCAGTTTATGCAAAAATAATCAGTAATTTTGTATTGTTTTACAGAAAAACAGAATGTTCTAGATAAATTCTTGATACTGTACTGCACATGTAAATGTATCTAATTTTAAGGATGTTCAGATATTTTTGACAAAGACACTTATTGAGAATAAGATTTGTTGCAGTGTAGAGAAATGTAATAGGCCAGAAAAAAAGACTGTGACTAATTCTACTTTAGATTCAACAGAATGTTTCTGCATACTTGGAACAAACATCATTTCAATCCTTTTTTCGTTACTGTTGGGGAATAGTTAAATAAAAGTAGTGACTCTACTAAATTAACTACATTTGTCACTATATAGCATGACAATAGCAAAATTATTTTAAGTAACGAGTTACTTTTTCCATCAAGTTGCACTGCAGCGTCACAAAATGCTACATTTGTCACATATGAACTTTAAATTTGAGTAGCTTCTAGTAATGAAAGTAGTCTAAAGGTGGCTTCCCCAACACTGATTTTCATGTATGTATTAATCCATACCTGAAATCTCCTCATGTCTCGGGGGTTCCCTGCTGTCTTCAGACAATTTTGATTGCACTTTAGGAAGAACTTCAAAAAAAATCTGTGGGAAAGATAAAAGACAACCGAACTGTAAACTACACACAGGTTTCATACAGTTTATTTAAGGAGAAATTTCAAGCAAGAAAGCAGAAAGCTGTTGAAATATGCATGAAATAATACATTAGGAACCACTGGGAAAGCTCAGGGGACCAGAAGACACTTGTGTCCCACAATGCAGTGCTTGAAACTCCCACAGGACGAGCAGATCAAGCAGTCTGTTACAATGTGTGACAGGCATACGTGTTCCTTTCATATTTTTCAGATGATCTACAGTGATCAAGCACATGCAGATTCACGTGTGTTTGTGTGCTTTCAAACACGGACATGTTTAAAGACACATCATTATCTGGAAAAGTAGATGAAGAGGGGGAGACTTTAAACCCCAAAAGCGAATTGTACTGCAATAATGGCCTGCTACTATGGTAACCCAGCTTTGACGCAATCCTAAAATTCCCAACGTAAGAGAGAAAGACAACATAGATAAAAACACAGCAGTGACAAACACTCCAGGAGTGAGAAAATGACATTAAAAACAGTAATAAATGTAGCTTGTAACATTTTAAGTGTTTTCAAATCAATGTCTCGCCCTCATTGTCAATGATGGTTGCAGACATGATTCAAATCTACTGTAGACTTTACTACAGTAAAAACCCTGATTTCATAAAAATTGTTGATATTCTGTAACTCCTGTTTGATCAAATACATATTTACAGTACTGTGCAAAAGTTTTAGGCACTTGGTAAAAATGTTGAAAGTGTAATGTTGGCTAGCATCAAGGTAGAAGCAGAGATGATGACAATGAAGTGCGATGATCCCAAGTGCAGTTTATTTACATGATGAATATCCCAAGCATGTATCCAAACATGAGAACAAACATAAAAATGAACTTGACTTAACTAAACTTGGCTTGGCTTGGCTATGAAACAAAACATAAATATGACTTGACTATAGGACCAACATTTCACCAACAATACTCAAAAATGGACAATGGCAAACATGAGGGTTAAATACTTGGACTAGGGAGAACACATGACAACGAAAACCAATGAACACTTAGGACTCTAAACAAGATAACGAGACTGCTAACAACCCAATGAAACAATGAACCAATGGGGACAAGACACAAGAACATGGGAAACACATGACAAGGTCACATGACAAGGAAACAGGAACAAACATGGCATGGAACAAATGTATCAAAGTAAAAGACATGAACAACAACACATACAACCCTGACACATAGTGAGGATGTCTTCAGAAATAATGGCATAAATAGTTTTCATTCATCATTTAACATCATACAAAGTCCAGTAAACATAAAAAAGCTAAATTAATATTTGGTGTGACCAACTTTGCCGTCAAAACAGCACCAATTCTCCTAGGTACACCTGGACAGTTTTTCTTGGTTGTTGGCAGATAGGATGTTTCAAGCTTCTTGAAGAATTTGCCACAGTTCTTCTATCTATTTAGGCTGTCTCAATTGCTTCTATCTCTTTATGTAATCTCAGACTGACAAGATGTTCAGTGGGGGCTCTGTGGGGGTCATGCCATCTGTTGCAGGGCTCCCTGTTCTTCTATTCTATTTGCAATACTCAAGATAGCGCCGAGTATGGCTGCTGCGTTGCGAGCTCCGTTACAACACTGCGGTTTATTGTTTGTTTTGTTTACAGTTCTTTGTTTTGAATGCTGTTTGTAGACTACAGCTCATCATTCAACACCATAGTGCCCTCCAAGCTTGATATGAAACTCCGGGCTCTGGGCTTAAACGGCTCGCTGTGCAGCTGGATCCTGGATTTCCTGTCAGGCAGACGTCAGGTGGTTAGAATGGGCAGCAACACCTCCTCATCACTGACCCTCAACACTGGAGCCCCACAGGGCTGTGTTCTCAGCCCACTCCTTTATTCACTGTACACACATGACTGTGTGGCAACACATAGCTCCAATGCCATCATTAAGTTTGCTGACGATACAACGGTGGTAGGTCTGATCACTGACAATGATGAAAGAGCCTACAGAGAGGAGGTGCACACTCTGACACGCTGGTGTCAGGAGCACAACCTCTCCCTCAACGTCAGTAAAACCAAGGAGCTTGTGGTGGATTTCAGGAGGAAAGACGGAGAACACAGCCCCATCACCATCAATGGAGCACCGGTAGAGAGAGTCAGCAGTTTCAAGTTCCTCGGTGTCCACATCACTGAAGAACTCACATGGTCCGTCCACACTGAGGCCGTTGTGAAGAAGGCTCACCAGCGCCTCTTCTTCCTGAGACGGCTGAGGAAGTTTGGAATGAACCACCACATCCTCACCCGGTTCTACACCAGCACTGTAGAGAGCATCCTGACTGGCTGCATCACTACCTGGTATGGCAATAGCACCGCCCACAATGGCAAAGCCCTGCAAAGGGTGGTGCGAACTGCCAGAAACATCATCGGAGGTGAGCTTCCCTCCCTCCAGGACATATACACTAGGCGGTGTGTGAAAAAAGCTCGGAGAATCATCAGAGACTCCAGCCACCCGAGTCATGGGCTGTTCTCACTGCTACCATCAGGCAGGCGGTATCGCAGCATCAGTACCCGCACCAGCCGACTACATGACAGCTTCTTTCCCCAAGCAGTCAGACTGTTGAACACTTGATCTATCACGATCAATAATTAGCACTGCACTTTATTCATCTATAATTTCACACTGGACTGTCAACATATTCTCCTCAATATACTACTTCATATATATATACAGGTGAAACTCGAAAAATTAGAATATCGTGCAAAAGTTCATTAATTTCAGTAATTCAACTTAAAAGGTGAAACGAATATATTATATAGACTCATTACAAGCAAAGTAAGATATTTCAAGCCTTTATTTGATATAATTTTGATGATAATGGCTTACAGCTTATGAAAACCCCAAATTCAGAATCTCAGAAAATTAGAATATTACATGAAATCAATAAAAAAAAAGGATTTTAAATACAGAAATGTCAGCCCTCTGAAAAGTATAATCATGCATATGTACTCAGTACTTGGTTTGGGCCCCTTTTGCATTAATTACTCCCTCAATGTGGCGTGGCATGGATGCTATCAGCCTGTGGCACTGCTGAGGTGTTATGGAAGACCAAGATGCTTCAATAGCGGCCTTCAGCTCTTCTGCATTGTTTGGTCTCATGTCTCTCATCTTTCTCTTGGCAATGCCCCATAGATTCTCTATGGAGTTCAGGTCAGGCAAGTTTGCTGGCCAATCAAGCACAGTAATACCATGGTCATTGAACCAGGTTTTGGTACTTTTGGCAGTGTGGGCAGGTGCCAAGTCCTGCTGGAAAATGAAGTCAGCATCTCCATAAAGCTTGTCTGCTGAAGGAAGCATGAAGTGCTCTAAAATGTCCCGGTAGACGGCTGCATTGATTCTGGACTTAATAAAGCACAGTGGACCAACACCAGCCGACGACATGGCTCCCCAAACCAACACAGACTGTGGAAACTTCACACTGGACTTCAAGCATCTTGGATTGTGTGCCTCTCCATTCTTCCTCCAGACTCTGGGACCTTGGTTTCCAAATGAGATGCAAGATTTGCTCTCATCAGAAAAGAGGACTTTGGACCACTGAGCAATAGACCAGTTCTTTTTTTCTTTAGCCCAGGTAAGACATTTGACATTTGAAGCCCATGTCCAGGACCCGTCTGTGTGTGGTGGCTCTTGATGCAGTAACTCCAGCCTCAGTCCACTCCTTGTGAAGCTCCCCACACATTTGAATGGCCTTTTCCTGACAATCCTCTCCAGGCTACGGTCATCCCTGCTGCTTGTGCACCTTTTTCTTCCACACTTTTCTCTTCCACTTAACTTTCTATTAATGTGCTTTGATACAGCACTTTGAGAACATCCAACTTCTTTTGCAGTTACCTTTTGAGGCTTTCCCTCCTTGTGGAGGGTGATGGTTTTCTGCACAACTGTCAGGTCAGCAGTCTTCCCCATGATTGTGAATTCAACTGAACCAGACTGAGAGACCATTTAAAGGCTCAGGAACCCTTTGCAGGTGTTTAGCTGATTAGAGTGTGACACTTTGAGCCTACAATACTGAACCTTTTCACAATATTCTAATTTTCTGAGATTCTGAATTTGGGGTTTTCATAAGCTGTAAGCCATAATCATCAAAATTACATCAAATAAAGGCTTGAAATATCTACTTTGCTTGTAATGAGTCTATATAATATATTAGTTTCACCTTTTAAGTTGAATTACTGAAATTAATGAACTTTTGCACAATATTCTAATTTTTCGAGTTTCACCTGTATATATATATATATTTCATATACTCCCACTTATTGTATATTGTGTATTGTATATTGTGTGTATTGTTTACTGTACATTGTATATAATTATTGTGTTGTGTAAGTATGTGTACATTTGATTTGTAAATTGTTTTGTGTAAGTATGTTGTTTATTGTAATTGGTATATGTCTCATCACTGTCATGACTGCTATGTTGCTCGGAACTGCACACAAGAATTTCACCTACTGTTGCACTTGTGTACATGGTAGTGTGACAATAAAGTGATCTGATTTGATTTGATTTGAAAAGTAATGTTTGGGAGTCTAACATTTGTATTTCCTATTGACACACTAAAGCTGAAGATTTAAATAACCATCTTAAGACAAATGCTTTTGTGAAACATCTTATGTGCCTAAGGCTTTTGCACAGAACTGTATATACAGTATATACAATATTGTGCAAAAGTCTTTCTCAAAAACACATGTCTTAAGATGGTTATTTAAATCTTCAGCTTTAGTGTGTCAATAGGAAGAAAATAAAACATTCTAACAATACAACATATTTCACAACTGCCTAAAAATTATTTTACACATCTAGATGTTAAACAAAATGACTGCCGTTATTTATTTATTTATTTATTTTTATAACATGCTCTACCTCTGGGTTTGAGCTTTTAAAAATAAAGTCAATCAATATTGTCGTTGTTGTTGTTGATGTTAGAGACATAATGATTTACCATTAAGCGTCAAGACCTCTGCTCTAAAAAGTCTGGCTGCTGTGTTAGAAATAATTTGTCTCTCTGTTATACTCAATGGCAAAGTCAAAACCAGTTAGTTTTATTGTGATTTTGCAAGTGGAAACTATTAGGCAATATACTATTAAATATATAAAAACACATGCAACAGATATCCCCTTTCTCGCTCCCTTCCACATGTTGTCTTCACATTGGTTAAGATTTGTTTCCGGTAACACTTTACATTTATGTTCCCTTTTGGGAAAGCTGTGCTACGGAAGCTGTTTTATTTGAAATGAACAAAATGCCTTTATATAGTGAGTACATACAAATCAGTGATCAAAACCATGTCCTTGCCTTCCCTCGATTCACTACTGTAAGCCTACAAATAATTATTTGTATTTTAAATTTACGGGTTGGATTTGGACAAGAAATTGAAGGCTTAAGTCATGTCCGTAAACAAAGAAAAAAGTACTGGCTTTCGTGTGTTCCGGATGGGGAAACTACGCTGTTCAGTCAGTCACACAGTTCAGGACAGCAGCATCAGAAAAGAAGACTGAATGGATGTATATCTGTTAACTGTTTGGCAAAGTAGTTTACTTACTATATTGCTTGGATGTGTTTTCAGGTAGGATTGTTAAAGCTTTTATTGGTTGTCATGCTTTACTGAACCGAACATTACTCATATGTTTACTGATCGCAATGTATCTACGTTTTCCTGTGAAGTTACTTAGCATTTTATAACATTAAAGATAAAAATTTGATAAAATCAAATAAAATTTTTATAAGAATTTGATCAAAAAAGTAATTTTTTTTTACCACAAATCTCCACTTTCACTTTTACATCTAAAAGTCACATGAATTGCCTGTTTAGTTTCACTTTCACATCTGAAAGTGAAAGCGGAGATTTAGTGTAAAAAAAGGACTTAAATAATGTTCTGTTTCTTACCCACACCTATCATATTCTGAAGAACACCATTTAACCACTGTAGTCATGGGGATTACATTTATGTTTTGTTTATATGATTTTTGGAGCTTGAAAGGTCTGGCCACGATCCACGTGCATTGTATGGACTTACAGAGCTGAGATATTCTACTAAAAATCTTTGTTTGGGTTCAGCAGAACAAAGAAAGCCACACACATCTGGGTTGGCAAGAGGGTGAGTAAATTATGAGAAAAGTTTCATTTTTGGGTGTACTGTCACTTTAATAAATTCTTCATACGTACCCACTCTACAGTAAGGTACTGAACATTTTCATAGATTTGTAATGTCGAAGAAGTGCTATTAATCATTTATAACATTCAATATAATGGCTCACTATTTAGCAAGTGAAAGTTTCCCCTTTATTCTTATAGTTAGAAATGCATTTCAATGATTTATTAAGGATCTGTACATTCATTATTAGTCATTAATGAAGCCCTTTATAAACCCTTAACAAAGGGAATATTAATTTAGTGTAACTAATTTTTCATCACTGATAGCAACCACAGCACTAATCCAACCCAAAATTAATACATTTAGCAACATAAATAAGCAACACAGAAAGAGTCATTTTCTAATAATTCTGTGATTGTTTTTGTTTCAATTACCCATTCATAATATTTTGAATGAGCATTCATGCTAAATTTTGTGTAAATCAGTTCAGCAAATATGTTCAGCAAAGTTATGGCTGTTTTGAGAAGAAAAAAAAAAAGAATAAGAGAATTAAAAAAATAGATATTAAAAGCAAAAGGACCTAAGGAATTTTCCTGCTTTGGCCCCTTATACCGAATTTTCCGGAGAGAGTTTAAGTAGCATCCAGCACAAGGTCTGTGTTCTGTTTCACATCCATGTCACTGTGTCACTCTTTTCACCTCAGGTATATGAACAACTTTTCTGCCCTTTTTCAAATTGTAACACACAGCTGCAAGCAGGCAAATTAAAGCACATTGGCCAAGCCCACATTAACATGCATTAGTCACTCCCTCACCCACTTAGCATGCAAATCTCTAAGCCTCACTGCCTCACACCTTCTGCCATGCATCCATTCACAGCATCATAATTAGACTTATTTTGCATAATTAATTAGGACTCCTTGCTTCTTCAACACAACAACCCTCCCTCTCTGTTGTGTCATTAGTACAAGTTTAATAACAACAATGCGTTTTTACATTGTTTTAAGCTCAGTGGAGGCAGGTCTATGAAATGTGCTGCTAATGAATATTTGGTCTAAAAAGCATGTAGATCAGATGATTTTTGTGATGTAATTATTCAAAAACATTCCTTCTTTAATTGATGCTTTGTTCTTTCAAAAGTTTGAAGTCTTGGAAATAACTGGATCCATTTGGTTCTCAGTTCCATTTGGTTTCTTCTCCACTGAGATGAACTGTGCATTCAGTATGTACTGTACAGGTTGGGGAGTAACTAACTAAAATGTGTGATGCTTCTAACTACATTTCTGAGTAGCATGACTGTAGCTAAGCTATTTCCACAATAGTGTAGCTTTTCCAGTACCTAGCTACAATACATTCCAAAGAGTAGCGCTGTAGCATTCACCTTACGAAGTTGGTTGAGAGAACGCCCTGTGTGTGCAGTGCAGTAATCTAGGCAAAAAGTACCTACTTTGAAGAATCTCTCTTATAAACTTATATTGTTTAGGTTGACATTTCTTGAGCTAAAGTCGGTCTTTGCCTTGTCTCACATAGCCAGCCCGGACTGTGGGCAGTCCGTGGGCATGCTGTCTGAGACTGAGACTAGTCTGTGCTTACCAAAATTCGAAGCACTGCCCCCCATTGGCCAATGAGGGAAGTGTTTTTGAACTTATGGCACATGTGAGCTCCAGTTTCCGATGAAATGACCACAGAGGGGTGTTCTAAGCTGTTTTTAGCTGATGCATTACAGTGATGAGAAATTTTATTTTATCAACTCTACCCCCAAACCCCAAACCCATACCCAACACTAAACCTAACTGTTAGTGGAGTAAAAACGTAATGCTAGAGGGAAAACGGAACCTCCGAATCACACTTGTTCATAATTCACAATTGCAACACTGGATGAGAACCCTGTGCTACCACGCAGTTTCCCAGAGTGCTTTAGGTTACGTTACAGAAGAAGGTAAACAGACTAGAACCGAGGCAAAAATGTCTGATGGGAGATGTCCCTTTTCAGTAACTTGGCATATTGGGGCCAAAGTCAGGGTACTGGAACATTCGGAAACAAGAATTTCTTGTTGAACTTAGTTAAAAACAGCCCTTTTTATGCAGAATTTAAAGGTGCACTCTGTATTTTTTTTCCTCATTAAAAAACTCCTAAATACGTGAATTTTAATTTTGCAATATATGTAGGAAATCATGACCACTCACATTAAAATGAAGACAACCTTATAAAAATGGTTTTATACTACATGGAGAGGGTCCGCACATGGGGGCTACCATGTTAGAATCACATGACCAGCCGAATACTACTCGCTTAGTATCAGTAACCGTCCTGTTATTTGACACTTTCCTTCATTGATTATCATTATCAAGTAATCATGACTGACTATAAATACTACATTTCTACAATAGCATCTGAAACTAAACACTATTTATTTTAAATGATGCTGCATCCAAGCCGTTAGGTGTCAGTGTAAGTCCAAGATGACACAAAGACAAAAGTTACTGAGTGCACCTTTAATGCTACAATGTTTAATTACTAAATCAAATCCTCATAAATTCCAAATTCAATATTATAAGAGCTCGTTTCTTAGTTTTACTTGAACAAATTCACAATATATGTGGATGTGATGCCTGTAGTCTGCAGATATCACCAGACAAATCATTCTTTGGGCAGCACAACACTTGATTCGTAGATTCAGGATCACTGGTTTGAAAACACAAATAGAAGGTAGACCCTCATCTTAAAGCATGGGTCAGTTTCCACACTGCCTCAGTGGGGCGTCTCTGGTCAGGCCTCTAAGCTTTGTGTGCATCTGCTCCGCTTCTCAACACTAAACACAAGCCACTCAGCAAGGGGCTGCCTTCTGAAGTTGACAACATGCTTAACCCAAAAAGTAAAACACACACTCACACACAAAACCTTTTTGAATGGGACCACATAAGCTCCTTGCTTTAAAAACTACCATATTTGCATCGCAAAGCAACAAAGGCTTGACAACATTAGAAATATTTTTGCAGCCTACAGACTTGTTTGACTGAACTGAATGTTTTGGTGGAAAGTAGGAATTTAACAGAAATTACAAATTTTCCAAGTTCAATTTTGAGTTTTGTCTAAATGGCTTTAAACAAGAAAATGGAGTTCCATACAAACTATGGAAGGAGGTGAGCATGCAGTCTCATATATCCTTGTAAACCACAATGCCAAATATCCATGTTTACTGTATGTGAAAATATGAAAAAATGCAATGTGGTTTAGGCGTTAATGGTTAGTATCTCTGTTTTGTTCACATCCCATTTATCATTTTGATCACTATCAGTTAGGTTTAGGTGTTGGATTAGGGTAATTAATTGTCAGAAATTTGTTGTACTGTCCTGTACTTTTTGCACATGTTTGCACGTGCACTTTATATAGGTATATATAGGTAGTTTATATAGGTATTTTATTTCGTTGTGTAGTCTCACGTGGTCCTATGTTGGTCCTTTGTTGTTTTTATGTAGCACCATGGTCCTGGAGGAACGTTGTCTCGTTTTGCTGTGTACTGTACTAACTGTATATGGTTGAAACGACAATAAAAAACACTTGACTTGACTTGACTTGTAAGCATGGCTGTTTTGTTTATCTCTCATTTATCTTTTAAATGTGCAATATGTAAAAAGTTTAATGTAATATTCGCCATTTTTGCCAATGTGTGAATGGCTTATTACACAATTAAAAAATGTGCAGTCATCCTGGGTTGCCTATTAAAGCCTGTAGACTGATTTTCATGCGAAGTGAGCGGGTCGCTTTTGCCAGGAAAATCCAAAAGATGTGACTTTATGCACGCTCCCGAGAGCCTTGCCTCTGTAATAGCTTCTCTTCCGCAATTCAACAGCGACAACAAATTGCAACACTAGGTAACGTTATCTTAGAGATGGAATCCAGCAAATGTCCGGCACCCAGCACAACACCGACTCCTACACAAACTCAGAGTAAGCCCAAAAAAAAACAAAAAACCCTGAATCCAAACAAAAATCCCTATCTACTGAATCCCGTCTGGCTGAGCAGGAACGTGATCGTGGTCGAGTGAAAACTAAAATGAACATCAGTAGGGCATTTTATTCCTGGAGGGACCATTGTTCGAATTTGGGGATCAAAACCAACTCTGAATTGGGGTTCTTCTTATTGTACAGGTAAGCTTTAAATTTTCACAAGCATGTGACTATAGCGCCATAAGGATTGATCTGTGTAATATTAGCTAAACTACAATAACACATGAAATGAATGCTAGACAATGATCAAGATAATGCAAAAAGACGCATTCATTAGTGTAACGTAACTTGGTTATACAGAAAATATATACATTCTATTATTAAAAAAACAATAGCGCATCGATATATCAAAATGACAGTTTTGAACTGTGTCAACTGAATCAATACTGAACTGTGTCAACATATTTATAATGTACAGTCTATTTTATAAACAGCTACTGTCAACATCCACCAAATTTAGCTAACAGCCATTGATAAAGCTAGCTTGCTAGCAAACGCTGTCAAAGGCTATGGTATAATGCAGTCAATGTATCATGCAAAGAAATGTTATTACTTTGCATAGCAAGACCTATATTCACACTTTGTTTTAGCCCTGTTCCAGCACTGGAGAGTCAAATGTAATATACAGTCTCAAAGTTTGTAGTAAAACAATCATAACTGTGTAATTTTAATTATGCTACCTCATCTGTCAGCATGATGCCAGTGGATCACATTCAGTCTCTTTGTACGTTACGTCATTGTTTTGGCTTATGCTTGCTCGCTCGTGTCCCTCCCGAGTGTGCATGAGCGTGAGAACGAGCAACAGTTCTGCAGGGCTGCAGTTCACTTAACGGCCACAGGTGTCACTTATAACAAGGTTTTCTGAATTTTACATACTGCATCTTTAAGACACTATTGGTCATTTTTATGTAAAAACTTTATTAGGGAGGTGTTTGAAGCCCAAGGTATATTTCCAATTTTACGCGAATGCTCGACGTCTGCGGACAGTCGACTGCGAGCCTGTCAAAGTATACTCCATATAACTATGCGCGCGCATACACAAGAAGTTGGCGCATGCGTGCTACGACTACTATGAGACACTGGACTATTTCTCTTCAGGAGTTTAGACCCATAGAGATGTTTTTATATTCTTTAAGACTCAATTTACACAAAAGCAGGTGTCTCCAGGACTCCTCACACATGTGCTTTTGACTTGCAGCTCCACTTTTGTTGTTTTTACCTTAATCTCCTGATGTTTAGCAGTGATTACATTTTCTTCTAACGCTTCTTTGTGACAGCAACAGCTCAATTGGGAGTGTTGCCACCTTGTGGACTCACTAATTAGTGCAAATAACTCTGATTCAAACATTCAAGATGCGCAGTTATTAAAATCGTGCTGCGCGTGTTCAGTGCTCAAGCACTGATAATTAGATTTGTGTTGCGCATCCTGCCTGACTGAAGTATATTTTGGGCTTTACTGACTAAAACATCCATCTAATATTCCCCTTAATAAACCTTGTATGATTATAACGTCATTTCATTCACTTTTGGCACCCCCGCTGGACATTTCACTGGGAAACTGCAGTCAAACATGCAATAAAACACATAATTTTGGTTCGCAATTATGTTGCCATTGTCATGTAAATTTCATGAGATCAGCCTGTAATAGACAGTGGCATGTATCTATATTAGCCTTCATTTTCTCTGCACGTTATAATGTACAGATCCACAGACTCCTCTTGGTTTTCCAATGTTTCTCACAGTTTCCCCTCATATTAAAAAAAGGGAATTTTTGTATTTCAATGAGCTTTTATTCAAGAAATTTCTAGGTTTTCTCTCATACATTTTTGATTTTACCATCTGCGCAGATGTTTTTTCAGTACGCATGAATGGGAGCAACACCAGAAGTGCGTAGCCAACCACACAGGCAGCTTAATGGAAACACAGTTTCCTATGTATGCTGGCAGACTGATTTCACTGGAAAGTCTACAACAGGAGGTCAATTTTAAAATCAATGTTTCCAGATTTTCTGAAAGCTAAAACTACAGATATGCGCATGTTTGCGAAATTTTCTAAATTAAGAATTACTCATAATGTAGCACAGCATAACACCGATTTCCATTTAAACCTCGAACATTTCTTTGTAAGATGTGGATTATTTTAAAGAATATTGATGCTAATAAGTGGGCATATTGCCATACTTCAGAAATGGACGAAGTATGTGTGAGACTGTTGACCAAAGTCTAAAAACAAAGGTTGAGAAAGAGAAAGAGGCTGTTGATATTTTAGATTCAGGACATCATTCATCAGTATTTCCCCTTGTCCATCAGCCCCTCCACATTCCCCCATCCCATTTTAGAAAAACAAAACGGTGTCATGACATGGAAAGAGTGGGGGAAAGAAAATTAGGAAACCAGATGTGCAGCATCGAAGCACTGGCATGCTGAAAAGCTTCAGCAGCAACACATAAACGACTGTATGCTACGAGTGAGAGCACAGCCACTCGTGTACACAGAGATTCACTAAAGACAACATTCTAAATTTAACAATGAAAAATGCAGCCATTTGTTTATTAGAGACGCCTGTACTACTCCAGCCACCTTGACAACCTGGCAGTACAACACTGCAGATGTTGTTCAACTTTGTATGACAAATTGCTTGCTATATTGCTCATTTGTAAGTCGCTTTGGATAAACGCGTCTGCTAAATGACTAAATGTAAATGTATTAAAATGGATGATGCACTGGGTCTGAGACTACTCGTGAAAATGTTTCTATTTTAAAATGTTCCGTTTTAATACAATTTTGTCAGTCAAATTATATTATCAGCATGACAATTTGAGTGAAAAGTCAAATTATTTTTTTTTACAAAAATCTTAGTGTTTGGTGTGTGCCTCTTTTGATTTAATGGCAACATACACTCAAACTGACATAGTTGCAATAAAACAAGATTAGTGACCTCAAAATGGTGCAGAGTCAGAAATATTTCTTATTCACTTTACATCATAACATTTCTTGAAAACTTTCTCTTAACTTCCGGGTCAAACATAGATTTGGAATCTCAGATTTTCAACATGGTCTCCGACTTTTGCAACCCACTGTAAATTCAGCTTTACCTAAATACTTTGCTCTGTAGACAGTAGTCTGAATATACTGATGGGGCGATAACTTTCTTGTTTACTCTAGGCAGACAGCGTTGTAGGTGAGGATTGTGGGGGTAGCCTCTGAGGGGTGTTGGTAGCAGAGGTTAGTTGGGACGGGTCATAAATACCCAGGCTCTCAGAATCCCTTGGCAGACTTGGGGCCAGACTGGTTGTGGGGTTAACAGGGCACGTTCCCAACCTCTGACCCCTCTAACAGGGCACACACGGAGACTCCAAAAAGAAATACCTCTATCACCACATACCACACCAAGACCTTTCACACTTGCCTCCACAACTAAGAAAAATAAAAGCAACAAACAGATTTTTCCAGACTCTTTCCTAAAAACGGCGATTGGTAGGCTATACATTTCAGTATACTCTTAGATAAAAAAGAAAATAGGACAGGAATTTAAAGCACAGTATTATGATTAAATTGGCTCTGTACTAAAACTCAATGAGCTACCTACATCGGTATCATTTTACAAGGAAGGTAGTCCATGCATTGCGCCAAGTGAAACAATCCATCCAAAATGTCCTAGGAAGCAAGAGTACCAAAATGCATTAATAAAAACTAATTCTGAAACACTTTAAATTTATGTTCCCTTTGTATAATGGGGTCATAATGGCTAATAAGTTATTTACAAATGCATTTATATGCACTTATAGCAACATGTATAAAAGGGTAACTTTCATCCTTGCCAAATAGTGAGCATTATAACTTACATGTAATAAATGCTTCATTAATAAACTTATTCATAATTACATTAATCATTAAAATAAAATGTTTTAATGTCTTGAATCACTCGTGTTTTTACGCTACATACTTAAAATGTAATAAATGCTCCACAAGTGTCCACTTTACATTAAGATTAATTTTCATAATTTACTAATTCTGAATAGGTGTTATAACTAATGAGGTAAATGCCAGTATTTGTTTATAAATGTATTATTAGTCACTAATTAATATATAATATATTTAATCCCTTAACAAAGGACATTAATGTAAAGTGTTAGCAAAAATTATAATTAAGACGGACTCATTTACCCATTATTTGTGTGAGCTGTGTGTTTTTATGCTTATTAGACTACCATGCTGTTGCCAAACTCTAGTGAAGGATGTCCAAACTATTGTAATCAATTTTGAGTTGAATTTCCTGTGCACTTCACGTGAGAAGCATCATTTGTATGACTTGCTGCCTATATAAAGATTCACTTGTCAGCTTCCATTTACGTTAGGATGCTGCCTTAGAAGTCAGCTGCCTATGTATGCAGTAGACAGTAAGTAGACAGTGGCTCATTAGCTTTTTGAACATAGCCAATTTGTCCAATTTGTCAACATTGTTTTAGAATCGTTTAAAATGTGAAGTTTTAAAATTTGCTGTACATGTTAACATTTGTTATAACTCTCAGTAATCTCCTGACTGTACAGTAGCACTCGATGTCTATGTTAGCACAGATTTATTTAACCCATGCAGAACACCAAAAATAAAGTGTCTACTTTCATCACTAGGCATTCATCACTAAGGGGAAACAAAGTCTGGGCTATCTGCATGAATAACAGAGTGGCAGACTGGAAAAGAGAAGGAAGAGATGTCTGCTTAATTAGCCAGTAATGATAGGATCTGATAAACAACATCTGTTTCAAAATTTGGGGTGAGGGGAGAGAGAAAATGAAGGATGCCAGCACTCACTGAACGTCAAACAGAAAATCTTGATGTGAGTTTTGAGTAGAGAGCTGGCACAAATTGAGGTAAACATACAGCGTAGAAAGGAAAAACAAAAAACTTTGGCCATGTACATAGTGTAGTTAAGTCACTCCTATTCTAGTAACACTTAACATTAATGTTCCCTTTGTTAAAGGTGCAATATGTAACAATTTTCCTTTTTATTGCCAATGTGTGAACGGCTTGTAACGCAACTTAAAAAATGTGGGTCTTCCTGGACTCTCTAGGTTGCCTATTAAAGCCTGTAGACTGAATGTCATGCGAAGGGAGCAGGTCGCTTTTCCCGGAAAATTCCAAAGGATGTGACTTTAGCCAAAATGAACATCGGCAGGGCATTTGATTCCTGGAAGGACCATCGTTCAGTTTTGGGGATCATAACCGACCCTGAATTGCCGTTCTTCTTATTGAAAAGGTAAGCTTGCATGAATGCAAAGCATGTCAAATATAGTGCCATAAGGATTGATCTGTGTCATTTTAGCTAACTTGATCTTGCTTGCTAACGCTGACAAAATGCAAGCTAAATTGCTTCGTAACTTTCAAATAATTTCAACGATCTTCTCTTTATACTAAAAGTCAGGTATTCAGGATAACTTTAAGCAAATACGCTGGTTTATTGATCATAGTACAACATATGACATACAAAACATACAATAGTGCAACATAACAGTGCAGTGCAACAGTAAACTGTCTGGTATATTTCAGTAGTATGTAGCTGTATGTGTGTTAGCATCAGTATGCTATGTTAGCTGATAAGTAGTTTTAGTGTAGTCTTAAAGTTTGTAGTAAAACAATCAAAACGGTTTAATTTGAATTATGCTACCTCATCTGTCAGCATGATGCCAGTGAATCACATTCAGTCTATATGTACTTTGTACGAGCGCGAGCATGAGCAACAGGTGCTGTTCCCTTAACGGCCACAGGTGTCATTAATAACAAGGGTTTCTGAATCTTACATACTGCACCTTTAAGGGTTTATAAAAGGGTTCATTAATGACTAATATTTTATTTACAAATGCATTATAAATCATTTATATGCATTTATAACCACATACAAGAAGGGTGACTTTCATGCAATACCTGCCAAATAGTGAGCCATTTACCTGGCATGGTAGCAATACTTAATAACACTTATTCAACATAAGTAACCTATGAAAATGTACTTTAATGTAAAGTGGACACATAATAAGCATTTATTAAGGAGTTTCACACATTAAAAACCTATTATCATAAAGTTCAGTATGGTTTAATGATCATCAGGCTTTATTATATGATATATGCTGCCTGTGAATTAAGATGAAGACTTGAAAAGTGTTTTCACAGAGGATTTTGTGGACAAAGTGGACTGTAGCAAAATGACATAATCTTTTCTTTTAATCTTACTATAATCGTTTGGAGTGTGCAGTGACGCCGTTATCTGTATCTGTATCTATTGCAATGGCAAAATGATCTGTATCTGTATTTGGATATAACTGGATCCAGGCTGTGCTAAAACTGTTTCCATATAACAAATACGCCTTGTATAATTCATACAATTATTTCTTCTTTATATTATTATTATTTTCAGCCTATTCGATATTCGATAAGATACACTGTATATCTTGATAATTATGTATTTGTATCATTTATCATTTAATTCATAATGTTTATAATTTAGTCAAACTGGCTTCACAGACTCACCATTGCATTGTCATTTTAGATGTCACTAAATGACAATGATAATGTTAAAATATCACTCTATTCCTGTGCTCATTTATCAGTCTGATAAATATGTTTTCTATTATTCGATAGATTTCGTTATCCACTTTGAAATTGGTATTCAGAGATTGATAGTAAAGAAGGACTTAAATATTGATCTGTTTCTCATCCACACCTATTATGAAGATATGGACTCAATCACTGGAGTCATATGGATTACTTTTAGGCTGCCTTTTTGTCCTTTTGGAGCTTCGAAATTTGGTACCCATTCACTTTCATTGCACCTAAAGAGCTAAAATATTCTTATAAAAAATCTTTGTTTGTGTTCAGCAGAACAAAGAAAGTCATACACATTTGGGATGGCATGAGGGTGAGTAAATCATGAGAGAATTTTCATTTTTGGGTGAACCATTCTAGGACCAAACTCACGCCCTAAATATTCAGGTAGTGACAACCGAATAATCATAAAATCGTGAAGCGTGTTCAAAACCTGAACAACTAGTTGTTAATGCAGTGACGTCACTCTCTTCTGGACACTGACGCCTCACCTGAAGTATAATACTCGAGAAATCACAGAAACAGGTTATTGTCTTGACTCATTCACAAATTTTTATACTGTCTGTCTCTCTCCGCTGTAGTTGCTCCAAACTTGAACGTAATATTCAACTTTATGCTGTTTAAAAGCAGAAACTAAAGAGCATAAACACCACAGCGCCTCTGTCGAAGGTACAGATTTAATTTCCATGCAAATAAATAATTTAATTATTCTATAGTAATAAGAGAAAAACAGCATGACGGAATATGTGGATATCTGGCAGTAATGTAATGTCCATGGCTAATCCATAGCAAATGTGCACAGATGCAGACAGGAGTAAAGGGAGAGGGAGGAACTGTGCTGGAGGGGAATAGGAGAAAGAAAGAGGAGTAGAGAGACTAACGGGGCTCACAGCAGGCCTGCTGAGAGGCTGTCAATGGCCCCATCAACCCTGGCCTGAGTCCTGACAGATTAATTACACACACGCACGCACGCACACACACACACACACACACACACACACACACACACACACACACACACAACACACACACACACACACACACACAGTGTGGCATTAATTTGAAAGAAAGTAAGCATAAGTACACTGGCCAAGCAATATATTTCACCATTTAGGTTTTAAATGATAAAACAATAGATATACTGGCCACTTTATGTCTGTCAAACATTGGTGAAACATGAAAAGTCATAAAATACACATATGGTTGTTCTGCTAGGACACCTCCATTAGCTTCAAACTATTAGACATGTACAACCCCGCGTCCACATGTGTGGATGCTGTATTTTGGCTTCGCTATACGCAACGCATAATTTAATTTAATTTAAACCGACTGATCTCACTTCAGGAGAATCTGTGCTGTCACAAAAGGGTTAAACTTTTGACGCATGGAGTCATGTGACCAAACAACATGGCACCGATCACAGTGACGACTGAATTTTGTTGAAACGTCAACAAAACTACATCTGGTGAGAAACCTAATTAAGTTTTTTAATTGAAACCAGTTTGAGTCAAAAGAGTCTCTAGTTTCATCCAATATGCCATTTTTTTAATTTGAGCATTTATCACAAAACGACACATTGTTAAACTCAATGAACATATACATGGACTGTATGCTCTGCTTCATTTAAAAGATCCTATTTTCGCTGTGCATTATCACATCAATCACAACAGAATCAATGGATGCATCCAAAAGATGGAAAATGTTCCATTCAGAGGCGGTATATGGAGCAAGGATGAAAATAAGGTGCATTTCAAACTGTTCTGAGACCAGTGCAGACAGACAGCACACTGAAGGTTAAGTCATTTACTAAATAGGGAGCAAGGAATGCATCCTATAGCTCTCTATGCAGCTATGTGCATTCAATCCAAACGTCCTATTCAAAGTTCAGTTTCAGGCTTCAGATGATGTTTGGACAATTCAACATGTTTGGCAGACATGTGACAATGGTAATCAGTTCATAGATTGAGAATTTGTAATGTGTAATTTTATTTTAACATGGTTGGCTGTGATGCTGGCCAATGATTTGAATCAGAATTAATTATGCAAATTTCTGATGTAATGTCTGTAACGTCTCAAAAACATGAATAACCAACACTCCTGGAAACATAAACAATTTGATGAAAAATAATCAGACTTTCGATAGCTTGGTATTATTGAAATCACAACATTTCCGCTGTCCACATATGGGGACAACAATTTACACTACACTTCTTTTTTTTTTTTGCTTGTTTATTTGGTGCTACTAGTAACAAATCAAAAAGGGAATTGGAAAAGGCATACAGCAGTCCTGCTCAAGTTTCAGAAGGATAAGCTGTATGCCCAACTATCTATCTATGGATTAGAAAGTTCGATTTTGACTCAGCACTTTCCAAATTGCAGAGGTTATGCCCTTTAGTTCCCAATTTTATATTATAAAAAGTATTAAATCCTCTCAAAGCATATCCTCCATTTTTAATTTTAAATGTTACTCAAAAAAGTAATCCGCTACAAATGACTAATCACTTATCTAAAATTGTAATCAGTTCAGTTGAAAAAATTATTACATTACTACTAATTATTATTATTATTTTAAATTTCTATCGAAAACACTTTTTCACAGAAAAATTCTTCCGCTCATCAAATTCAAAATGTCTATATTGTGGGGGGCATGACTTGATCATTTGTACAATATGCCAATCTATTCAGTTACAAATACATCACTTACATCCTAAATCCTGCAGTATTTACAAAATCAGGAATGTACGAGGAAGAAAGTGTTAAGGCAAACAGAAATGTTCAGAGACCTTCACATGGAAGAGATCTTCTGGATTTCCTTCAAACTGCTGCCAAGCAGACACACAAACAAACAAACAGAGGGGCCAGGCTAACAGCGGGGGGCATCATTAACTCATTAGTGAAATTTAAGACAGTCAAGCACCAGCGCCTTCACACACACACACACACACACACACACACACACACACACACACACACACAGGCACAAATACACATCCTCACACATGGCTGCATATCTGAACTTAAGGCTGATTTCATCACTAGCTGAAGAAGTGTAGATATAGTGAACGTTTATATCCTGTTTGGGCCTTTAACATTGTAATTAATTATTAAATAATGCAAATGACTGAATGATTAAATGCAAATAAAAGTTGATTGTTTTAAACCTGTAAGCACATAGATGTCTAGGGTTGCTAGGTGGTTAATTAAGCACTCTTTAATATTCTATGTGGGAATATGCAGTGATATGGTTCAAAGTAGAAAAAACAAAAGGCAAAACAAATAAGACAGTTTTCTACGTGTGCTTCTGTAGTGTAAAAAAAAAACACTTATGATATATCTCACATCAATTTGCCCCGTGTCTAGAATAATGTTCTTAAATCCTGCTGTCCAATAATTGGCACAAATCTACCATAGGATCCAATTGAAGGCCATAATCAATGACCATGTTTACATGCACAATCTTACACCCATTATGCTTAATAAGCCAACAGCTTGTGTTGTCATGTAAATGCCCTAAATATTTTCCTTTATCTTGGAAAAGCCATAAATGGCTTAATTACACATGTAGATTTGTGCCCTTTATCTCGGTTTTGCATTGCCTCAAAACACTTTTTACAGTCATACTTGCAGATATATTGAATGTGCGCTACTGTTGTGCATATGCCTATTTATGTTTTGACAAGAAAAGCAGAGTCTCATGTAAACATGGCTTCCTTGCATTGTCAGATATTTTAAATCAGTTTAAGTAGTTAACGGCGTATGGTGTGCATGTAAACACATTCATTGTGACTACTGGTTTCAACAGACACATTTATGTTGAACATTACATTTACATTAATTCATTTAAAAGACACTCTTTTTCAAAGCATCTAAAAATGAGATCTATTTATTATGAATAATAAAATCTATTTGTCATAAAATGTAGTATATCATAAAGGAATGTAGAAATGTAACTGCAGAACAGTAGAGAATATGTAGAAAAGTAGCTGTATTTGCTGCACTCTAAATTTCCTAATCAGGATTTGTGCAAAATCTTTCTCTCCATCTCTTTAATGGTTTTGTTCTCCCCTGGGTTTGATTAGCAAAGTGAGATGGGACAGATGCTACTATTCCTATCACTGTGTGAATTTTATAGATCAGTGCACTCATTACAGAACAGAACAGAACAGAACAGAGCTAGTGATGCGAATGAAACTCTACCTCAGACCTCTAAAAACAGTCCCAAGCTTGTTAGCACTCTTTAATGAGTGGAAGTCCTTTAATTGCTACGATGGCTCTTAAATTTGAGATGTAATTTTTTTTTTAGTTAGTTAAGAAGTTAGCTGGCTATATAGGTTAAAATTGGTGGTAAATGCAGAAAGAAACTTGCAGGATTTGACAAAGTTTGCGAGGTTCACGGCATCGTGTCTTCATTAAATAGTTTTGCGAAAACATTTGCGAATTCTTCAAGCACATCTGTATATTACTATTTGTTTTGGTTATGTATCTAGATTTTGGGTGCTCATTATATATAAATGGACCAATTCAACACCAATATCACTCCAAAGATAGGTATTTTGACTGTTCACACACAGAGAATAATAATAATTACAATTTATATAGCGCTTTTCTAGGCACTCAAAGCGCTCCACATAGTATAGGCTGAATTTCCTCAACAACCACCAGTGTGCAGCATCCACCTGGATTATGCGACGGCAGCCATGGTGCACCAGAACGCCCACCACAAACTAGCTATTGGTGGAGAGGAGAGTAGAGTGATGTAGCCAATTCAGGAGTCATGCAATCACGAGTCGTGAGCACTTTTCTTGAACGTGCAAATACGCAGTGAGTGCTGGATGGAAACCACAAGGAAGATAGTAGCTGTGTCCCAAATGACACGCTATACACTTACAAAATATACTATGCATTCAGCCATGTAGTGTATGAATTTTCAAAGTGTAGTATCGTCTAAAATGGAGCACTTAATTTCTTGATTTTTACTACATAGAAACATTTGCCATTTAACAGCTGACAGAAGTGACGTTTCAAGCGCACGTGATGTGTCACTGTTAGCTTTAGCGTGTTTGCCAACCTCGTTATTATTGAGGTTAAGAGGCAACTATTGGCTAAATTGTATCATATTGATTATTTTGTTTGTTTAACCACTTGCTTTGTTCCTTATAACCCAACAGAAAGTGCAATCAATTAAAGGGATATTGCAAGGAATTGATTACCCACTCCTGATTCTTTTCAACGGCTCCTTTTTAACCCCCACTGGCTATATGCATCCATTTATTGAACCTAGTGTGGTACTGATTTGCTAACCCTCAAGCTGTTAGCCACACAGCTGTATGTTCACCACTAGAGAACTTCAGATATATCATGCCCCAGAGAAACCTTTATCATGTGATTTACTTTGCACCCATACAGAAGAAGTGCTTTTACTTTGTCTGACTTATGCTTTGCATAACACTAGGATGAAGTGAATATAACTGACACTGATTCAAACACACAGCTCGTGGTCTAAGTATGCAAGCCCAAATGCTTATTAACATATCACCCCTGTTACTAATTTGCATGAAAGGATTTTCGAAGTAACAGCTTGCATCCACAGGATCAAAGTGAATAGTCAAACATGCTGGTGTGTTATTGATCAGTCATTGATTGTTAAATTGACTAAGTTGGTCTATCAATCAATTCATCACTTACACATGGCAACCACATGATAAGACCCTCTTAAAAAAGGATGTGTAAAGCAGAGAAACTAAAAAACTAGTGAAGGTTTCCAAATATGTTAAATAAAATGTGTATAGAATACTGATGGAAATCAGACACTTAAAAAAAGCATAATCATATGTCACATAAAAGTTAAAACAAGGGTTCAAGTGTTCTGACTCTTTATCTGAAGTCATAATTATTGATGAATTATCACAATGACATCATTTCATTTGTTCTTTGCTATGATGACTGGAGGATTCTCAAAACTCTGGGGAAAATGTTTCTTTTTCCAGATTGTATGATAGTGTCTGGATCCAAAAGTCTCTACAGACACAAGGTGAAATAATCAGTATAGTATTAGAACAAATTAAGAATTTTCCTGGTTATCTTGGTCTTTTTATGTACAATCATCTCTATCTACAGTACTCTGATTGGCATCAATGAGCCTGGCAGGCCCAAGAGGACTTTTGGGGAACATAATGTGACAAAAGCCTCCTTGAGGATAAGCTGAGAGCTATTCTGTCCCCTTTCACTAATAACAGGATTAGTTTTGAAGGGGGGGGGGTTCAGAAAGGGGGAAGAAGAGAGACAGACTAAGCAGCAGGTCCAAACAAACACAGATTATTAAAGAAGGTGGGGGGTGTAGGTGCTTTGGGATTTCAATTTCCACATGGATTGGGGTGGGGGGTGTCCTGATGGAGCTGACTAATTATATCAATATTAGGGGAAAAGGTTGTAGGTGGCAGGGAAAAGAAAGGAAAGAAGCAAAGGAGTAAACATGAATGTTATTAAAGTGCAAAATATTCCGATTCTTAATTAGTGCCTTTGTATTGCTTACCAATAAAGAGCAAAACTGCATGAAACCTGTTTTCAGAGAATGTATGATATAGTTAAGAGTACTTTGTCTTGTTCCATTGGTAGATTTTTTCACTTGTTTTAAGAATAAACAAAATATAACAAAAGAAAACACGACTTACATATAAGAAGTTTTAATATTATATGCAGATTTGCTTCTCAGGAAAAATTATCTAGTTTTAAGGATGTTTAGATATTTTTAAGACAAATGCACTGATTAAGAATATGTTTTTTAATACAGGCTATAACTAGAAAAAATATAACAATTTAAATAAATCTGAATTTAGTATTGAAAATTAAGTTTGACTACCAACAGATGTTTTAAACTCCTTTGTCAACTTCTTTGCTTAATCACATTATATTGCACAGTACAGTTTGATTTAAAACATTTACTTTGACCCAATGATTTTCTAAATTGTACACAATATATACTTGATGATCTGAGTTGTAAGTCACCCTAAAGATGGCAACAACAATAAAAAGCCAACCACTTCCAACACACTGTTGCAAAAATAAAAAAGTATCCTAATGTTTCACTAATGAGGTAATACACTGTCAATACTAAACATGAAAAACCTTCATTTTATGGAACATCTGGGTAAGCCTGGCCTTGTTCGGAGAACTGAAGAGATAGAAGGAAAATGTAGACAAAGAGAGAGAGAGAGAGAGAGAGAGAGAGAGAGAGAGAGAGACGATAGATAGATAGATAGATAGATAGATAGATAGATAGATAGATAGATCGATAGATCAGATAGATAGATAGATAGATAGATAGATAGATAGATAGAGAGTGAGAGAGAGAGAGAGAGAGAGAGAAGAGGAGAGTCATTTAGTAAAGAATAAAAACAGCTGTGGTGCTGAGGAATTCTGGGAAAATCTGAGAGACATCAGACAATTTTTGCAAAAGTCTGAGCAAATCCTCTGGGATGCTCTGTCATCATTGTTAGCTTGAACAGTGTAGAGAGGTAGAGAGGGATATAAACACTGCATCCAAAATCGCTTACTGTCAGAGTATGTACTGCATGTTTTTTTAGGTATGCATGTGAGTAATATGTATACATACCTGACATACTTAATCCAGGAACACGGGCATTGTCCCATGACCCAAAAATATATGTTCAAATAGCACCAATTTAATTTAACCACAAGGAACATCTTTTTTGGTATTAATGGCAATTACTATTATATGAATAGTGACAATTCAGACACCCTACTCCATCGGTACACTGTTTTTGGCATACTATTAGGGAAATATGCATATTTGGATGCAGTGATAGACTTGTACATAGTGAAACTGTAATATCCATATCTTTGAATCGACCAAAAGTATTGTTTAATAATATCCATTCTGTCTTAAACCACATGTGAGAGATGCTTTTTTGGATGCTACTCAATTGACCTGTGTTGAATGATTTTTTAAACTTTTTTACTCACAAAATCAAGCATATTAAAAATTGATCAACCACTAATACATCCAGCTCTCTGACTCACTTTGAGTTTAGTCAGAACAGATAGCAGATGTAGTCTCCAAGATGAGTTTCAAGCATGCAATTCTACATCCTTTTTTAAAAAAGCCTTCTTTGGATCCGGCAATACACAATAATTATAGGCCAATCTCTAAATTGCCTTTTGTTTCCAACATCTTGAGGAGAGTTGTCTATTTGCAACTTTACTCCTATATAAATGCATTTAGCATTTTAGACTCATTTCAGTCTGGCTTCAGACCCTTGCACAGCACCAAATCTGCAATCCTCAAGGATGGATAAGCCTGAATCTCCATGGATTCAGGCTTACATGTTGCCTTAGTCTTATTTTATCTTGGTGCCGCATTCAACACTATCGACCATAACATTCTTCTCAATCATCTCGAGTGTAAGGTTGGCATCCAGGGCATGGCCCTCCAGTGGTTTGCCTCCTATCTAAAAGGTAGGATGTTTCTGTAAATGTAGGGAATTTCTCTTCTACATCGGCTCATTTATCATGTGGCGTCCCCTCAAGGGTCAATTTTAGGACCCTTGTTATTTTCTGTGTATTTCTTTCCTCTGAGCTCTATTTTCCAGAAGTACAGCATATCCTATCACTGTTATGCTGATGATTCCCAATTTTACTTACCAGTGAGCTTAGACAAGAAGTGTTAATTTGATAACATCTTAAATTGCCTTGAAGATATTTAATTTCACAATTAAACGAAACCAAAACCGAAGTTCTGATTTTAGGTCCACACATGTCCTTACTTGGCCTGGCCGCCCATGTCGAATGTACAAGATCATGTAAGAAGTCTTGGAGTGATTTTAGATTCATCATTACATTTTAATGAGCAAATTAGTGCCGTTGTCAAGGGTAGCTTTTTCCGCCTGAGATTTATCGCTTAAGT
The DNA here is from genome assembly GCF_025860055.1 of Xyrauchen texanus. Lineage (NCBI taxonomy): Eukaryota > Metazoa > Chordata > Actinopteri > Cypriniformes > Catostomidae > Xyrauchen > Xyrauchen texanus. The sequence goes on along the minus strand of NC_068278.1, from coordinate 5,778,976 downwards.
CAAACATTTTCTTTCCATCAAAGACCTGGAAATTGTGATCCACTCACTAATTTCATTAAGGTTAGACTATTGTAACTCATTGTATATTGGCCTCCCTCAAACTGCGTTATCCCACCTACAGCTGGTTCAAAATGCAGCAGCTAGACTTTTGACAAGGTCAAGAAAGAGGGATCACATTACCCCTGTATTAGCATCTCTACACTGACTTCCCGTAAAATTCAGGGTCGATTTTAAAACTCTGCTTTATGTTTACAAGACACTATCTGGTCTCGCACCCAAATACATCAGTGATCTTCTCGTCCCTTACTCCCACACCAGAGCACTCAGGTATTCTCATCAACTTCTTCTGAGGGTTCCTCATTGTCGCTATAGATCTAAGGGTGATCGTGCCTTCTCTGTGGTGGGTCCTAAACTCTGGAATAGTCTCTGTTACCATGTGAGGTCAGCTTCTTCAATGGCCATTTTTAAATCCTCTTTGAAAATGTATTTATATTCTTTAGCATTTGAATGACCTTTTAAAAGGTTAAATTAGGTAAATACTTGATGCAGTTTAAAATTGTATTTATCTATCTATCTATCTATTTATTTATTTATTGATTATAATTATTTTAATATTTTTTTGTATGTGTAAAATTCTGTCATTGTATATTTATTTGATTTGTAAAGCACTTTGGGTCAACTTCTGTTGTTTTTAAATGTGCTCTATAAATAAAGTTTGACTTGACTTGACTTGACTTGAGATAGCTTGGGGGGATCAGGTTGAGACAGAGAAGTAGCTTGTAGCACACAGACATTTAAAAGGTTAGTTCACCCAAAAATGAAATGTCTCTCTTCATTTAATCACCCTCATGATATCCCAGGTGTGTCTGACTCTTTCTACATCAGAACACATTTGAAGAAAAATCAAAAAATATCTTAGCTCAGTAAGTGACACAAAAAGATCAGAGAGTCAGCATAAACGTCATCTATACAACTCCACTGGTTAAATGTATGTCTTCTAAAGTGAAATGATCGCTTTTGCTGTGGAAATGATCAATATTTAAGTACTTTTTAACTATAAATCATTGCTTCCGGTCAGCAAAAGTACGCGTGAGATATGATCGCGTTGGCATGTTCACTTGAGAACAGACACGTGTGCCACACACCCGGAAGAGCAGTGCTGTTTACAACGGAGTAGGAGGAGCTTTGTTGGCTTTATCTATTTATTTACTCACAATGGGGCATTTGTGTGCTGATCCTGGATGTCTCAACCGAGAGAAAAACGTGAGATTAGATCCATAACAAGCCAATGTAAATACATCATACAAGACCACATGAACTCCGCCCACTTGTGAATGTTTCACAGCAAAACCAATCGTTTCACTTTAGAAGGCATAAATGCAACCAGTGGAGTCGTATGGATGATGTTTATGCTGACTGTCTGTTCTTTTTAGAACTTCAAAGGTTGTATCACCATCCACTTGCATTTTAAGGACCTACTGAGCTAAGATATTGTGACAAGGAGTTGGGCATGGCCAGGCTGTGATGCATGCCTGGTGCTGAGTTGACTAATCAGCGGGAGAGAGATTAGGGGGTCCGGAGACATCAGTTCAAGAGAGAGAGAGACACACACACACATGAAGCTGTGTGTGTGCGTCTTTGTTATTTTTTAGTTCAGTTTCTTATTAAAGTTTTACGTTGATTGTTCAGCTGGTTTCTGCCTCCTCCTTGTACATCTTAAGAACCTTGTTACAGATATTTTTCTGTCGTGGAATTCTTTTTAGCCTAATGTAAATTGACTAAACTGTTTTCACCCCAAACTGACAAAATATATGTTTTTATATCTACTGTATTTCTAAATTTATAATTAAGACATTTATACTGATATTGAGATAAGCAGCTCAGGCTCATTCTCTCAAACAAGCCCTCTTAATATAAATGTTTCTCAGGGTTTTTTTTCCCTTTAGTCAAACTAATTGAGTAGATCATGCAAACTTTTTGTTACCTGTTTTAGGCGACGTCCACACTAAGTTTGAAAACACATTAATTTTGCTACGTTTACACCTCTCATCCATACTAGAAAGTTGTTTTTTTCTCCACCAAAAATGGCGCGCTTCAAAAACGTTCTCTTTACCGAATACTTTGGAAAACAATGATGAAACAGAAACAGAATTTTCAATCAAAAACAGATTGGTGTGGATGTGGCCCTAGTTTAATAAACTGAATTTACCTGTCAATGATGACTGGGTCAGATGGTGTCTCATTGCGATTACCACAGCTTTTTTTCTCACAACAGCGACTGTGTATGAAAAAGAGAACAAAATGAAGTTAAGACTTGTTCTGAAAGGCAGCATATAACCACTACTACTGAGATAATTAAGGGACTCTGCAGAAAAAGGCAGGCCAGCAATCTGTCACATTGATTGTGAATGATCAATCTCAGCCCCGCTTCTAAAACATACACACACGACCCTACACAGAGCAGACAACCCACACACACCATTATTGGACCTCATGTCTGTGCACAGACCCCCCCCCCACACACCACACACTTCTTGCACCACACCACCAGCATAACAAAAGTGCCCCCCACCCCTGGCCATCTGCCTATATGCTTTCTCCTTTCCCCCGCCCCACAAACCCCCCAGTCAGACAGAATCACTCCCCAGCTGTGTCGCCTGCCCTCTGCACCCCCTTCCCCATCAGCTTTGTTATTAACCAGCTGTGAGCACCCACTCGGGCATCTGCTGGCTACACAATGGGGCAGAGACCATTCTGATTCCCCCTTTGCCCTCCCTGATGCTGTCCTCAAGCCTGAGGTCACCGCACACCCCCTGTTCTTTCTGTCTCCAGTGACACTTGCTGTCGATCTTTCTTTTAACCCAGCTGTCATGTGTGCTCTTAGACATTAACTTGTGCTCGTCCTGTACAGAAAATGTTTCGCTTATGATACCTTGCCTCATTTGTTTTTTGAGTCATTGTTACAAGTTTAGAGTGAGAATCAGTCTAGGAAGATATTTTAGAAGAAGGCTGGACTCTCAGCATGTTCCCTGATGATAGATTTTTCAATGTATTCAAGTAGCATAGCTACTACTGCTGTTTTGTACAAGTTGCCCAAGGTGGATAACAATGACAGCATGCATTATTTTTACATTTCGGTGAATAGTGGTTCATTTAGGGAGTTATTTTTTTTTAATAAAGTGTTGGATTAGAGACAAGCAAATATGTGATGCTTTCATTGTACTGATTTTAAATTATGTTTGTTGGTCTAAAAGTAATCCCTTTTCATACTAGCCTGTGTTGTTAAAACATAGGTGACAAATGTGTATTTACATGGTACAAATGTACCAAGGAGTTGCATGGCTTCCTACAGGATGCTGACAGAGCAAGCTTCTGTCAATGAACACCCATCACCTGTGTGCAGCAAGCACTGTTAACAGGAGCGCTTTAAGAATTACGGATAATATTAAATAATGTCACCTTCAATTGAAACAAGATTGCTGCTGGTAGTCCAGTCATCGCTAACATTTTTAATCTTTATTGGGGTTTTAGTAAGTATAGTGATCTTGAAATTACTACAGACAGTGCAAGTGCAAACCAAATTTGCAATTTTTTTCTGAAACAGGAGACATAAAAAGGCCTGTGCGGCAAAAGCATGAATTGGTTTGTGTTTTTTACTCACCTGCACATAACCTCGTGAGTTAGCAGAACACGACACATTTCTGGATTCTTGTTTTGTCCTTCATATGATATGGGCTAAACCATGGAGAAGAGAATATAAAAGGAGTAATCAACACATTGTAGAGTAAAACTAAGAAAGCATTTAATGTTGCTAGTTGGGCATTAGCCTCAGACACACAAGGTGGAGCATTACCTGTTTAGTGACAGAATCGATTAGTCGTGCATAAAGGTCTTGCTCTGTGCGAACACCTATAAACAGAAACAACACAGACTTTGTTGACACCTCACTCTTTGCTAAATGAAAGCAACAATTATGTGACGAATGAAAAGGGTATGTCAGATTAATATATGGAATAACATTGCCACTGGTCTAATAGCAGGAGCAAGTAGTGTAGAGTTAGTTGTGTCTTTGTTGAGAAACATCAATAAACAATATAACATTTTCATTTAATGCATAAAATAATCATAAGATCAATGCTTGTGCATAACCTTTAAGTCCCAACGGACAGAAAAATATACACAGACGTACAGGTATATAGGTGGATAAAATGGATGAACATACCATTACTATAAAGGAGTTGGAGTTTATAGTGAGTGCCATTGTTGGTCTTTTCTCCAGTCTGCTCCTTCGAAAATGTCAAAAACAGATGCGAGAAGAAGAAAGAATTTGATTATGCCAAATTAACATTTAGGAGACTGCATGTATTCCAAATTCAAAACAGGAAAACATAAAAGCTTATGACAGAGTAATGACTACAGTAACTAACAGGTAATAAACTCTTATGTGTGTGTTTTAGCTATTCTTTCTTCTCTAACTTGACAGCTAACTGGCCTACAGAGAATCTACCAAAGCTCAAGGAGTGATGACAAGGAGAAGAAAAAGTGGATGGGGAGACAGAGAAGAAGATATACAGTAAATAAGATCAGAGTACAACAACAACTAATAATAATAATAATACAATTTTTTAGGTAAATAAATTAAGGATTTGCCTTCAAATATACCATATATTAGATAGACAGAACATTTGTAACGTTCGATCTATTGATTACAATTCAGTAATGTCTAATCAATGTAAAATATAATGAAGAATATACCTTGTCCTGCTCCACAAAGTCAACAAATGCGGTCCTCTCCACCTCCACAGGTTGCCCATTGCGATCATAGAGTGCCAGGACGAAATGGAAGAAGTTTGACTTTCTGAGGTTAGAGGGAGGCTGCTTTTCAAAGTGAGCTCGGGATAAGGCCACTCCACTGTGGATGAGGGGTTTTGGAGAATAAACCGAATTTACACATTGCTTTCACAATTGACATACTGTAGACCACTCACTCAACATTGCCTTCAATACAACTCTTAATTCAAATCCTTCTAAACACTGAAATCCCTTGCTGTCATATAGCTCCAGATTTGTTAGTTGTTAGTGGTCTCATTTGCACACAAAAGGCATGATTTTGAATCACATTTGTTATTTTTTTTAATAGTTCTGTGATGCATGAATTCATAATTAATTAATAATATAGTAATAGAAAACTAAGGTGATAAAAAATATCTAAAACAAAGTTGTGAGATTAAAGGTTTGTTTTATTTAAGACCATCTGTTTCATAAAATTCCATTTACATCGTTTAGAGTATTATTATTATTATTATTATTATTATTATTATTATTATTATTATTGTATTCGTGATTATCTCTTGGTCAGGTTCTCACAGAAAAACGTGAACACCTTGAGCGCATGCACATATCAAAAACGCATATTTATTAATTCAACATATTTAGGTGCCCTCATTAATTTCTACAATTTTCAATTGGTTAAATCACAGGATTATAAAACTAAATCTTCTATAAGATTTCGAAAATTGTCGACTTATTTTGGGTGACGTGAAGATTCTGAAAAAACATTTGTGTTTGCAGCATAATCAGAAATAGATATCATAAAAGTATGGACTTGTTGCACCATCAAAATTTAGCCATCAAAGCTTTTTTAATAAATTGCTGATCGTTAACCTACAATTTGACTGATATAAAAAGTGTCACCTCAAACCTACAACCTTTAACATTTAGTTCAGAGAGCAAAATGATAACGTGTTAATTGACTGCTAATAATTGAAAAAGAAGGTATACCAACGAACAACCGTAGATGGTTACTGTCATCGATTAATTTACAGAACTACTATCATTAGGCTCCAGAACAGACTGATCTAAACTTAAAACTCCAAATGCAATAGACGTTTGTTTCAATTCGTTAATAATATACTAAATAGACGATTATAACTATTGTAATAACTACTGCAGACTAAGAATAAAAAAATATTTTAAAGATTGAGATTGGTCAACTGTGCTTAGGCTATAAGCGCGGAATAATTGTTGGACAACGAAAAAAAAAACTGTAGACAACGACTACTCTTTGGATGAGCAAGAAATTAAATGAATGAGAAGGTCCACATGCAACCGCCGTTCAAGTGACGCGCTCAAGAACCATAAGATAACATCATTAATGAGTGAATCGCCGTGAGACAACCCGGGTTTTGTGGTATTGTCTTGTTTTGTTTTGGTTCTTTCAGTCGGCTCGTGTCACCCTCAGCATCACTAAAGGCGAGCTGAGCCTGTGCCATTTTGTGGTTGCGCGGCCAAAGAGATTTCTGTTGCTTCAACTCTTTTTTTCTTTTCTTTTTTTTTTTTTTTTTTTTTTGCAAGGGGATGTTTAAAAATGTGCAATTAAATTGTAAATGATATATGAAATTAGCTGAATAATTATCATTATTAAAAAAAACGGTGCCCGAAATCGCACGTGCAATTTAATAATATATATAACCCCGTAAATATATAGCAAATATACAGCTATAAGCACAAATTCTGCTCTGTTGGGCTCTATTAGGCTCTGTTATTTGGGATACATGGATAGCATTAAAGGCAATTTCGTACAGTCTTTATAAGATGTATTTTGATTTATGAAAGCTTTAACTAAATGAAAGAAGTCAGTTACCTCTGTGCTGCTGTATTTGCATCAATAACACCAACATTCCGCACCCAAGAACGGACAGGATCCATTTCTTCTTCAAAAGTTTGCACTTTAGCCCCAGTGGTGTTTCTTGCCAAGAGATCTTGACTCCAAAACATTTAAAATAAAATCGGAATGACAAAACTGCAGAAGGACTACTACAAAAATGCAAAAGTATCTGAAGACGTTGCTCGCCACTATGTCACGATATAACGATCTCCTCCGGTTTTTAGAATTCCGATATTCTCCAAGATAGGCTGCGATGTTCTCCTACTTTTTATAAGTTATCAGGGAACCTGCTGCGTAGACTTGTTCTTTTTCGGTACCCAAGCATTGTTGAAGTTAAAGTTAAGTACTTTGTCCGTTAACTACAGTACATGTTCTGTAGGAGCAACAATCAATTCCCAAATAGTGTCTTTCTCTGCAAATATATAGCTACTGCTGCACTGCTACAATATACATCCACAAGAGGCTCAAAACTTGAGGCTGCGTACTCTGCCTATTACCTCCTGTAAATGATGAGGATGCAGCGAACAGGCGTTTAAAACCACGAGAACGTGATGATGCAGTCTATATATAGGGACCTGGATTATGAATGGGTTCCACTGCCAGATCTTGAGAAAGAGGAGGGGCAAATCCGTATTTGGAGAAAACCCGCAGTCATATTTGGAGGCTGAGGACTGATTTTAGAGTCGTAGAAACTTCCTTCATAAACAGGAATGAGGACACGATATCGAGGCATGAGGCATACGGATTTAAATAAAATGGCTTATTTAAAAGCCAAGTCTTAGCTATTAGCTTATAAGACAGATTGTATGTTGTAATGGATGTATATAAATGATAGACATACGTATTTTAATAAAGTCTGCAAAGTTTACTAGAAATTGGATGCGACAAATTCACTTCATCTTTTTGAGCCTATAGGCCTAGTGTTTTCTTTAAAATAAACGAATTCTAAAATGTAATTGTTTTAATGTTATGAATTGCTAGGATTGCATGCTTTGATGTGTGTTTTTTAGTTTTTTGTTAAAAATGATTGTTTTTCTTTTTAATAATCGCATCTAGTTGCCTACAAAGAAAAACGTATAGTAAATGAGACTGAAAGACTGACATCTGTGGGCAGAAAAGCAGCAGACGGGCAAAACAGCGCTCGCGCTGTAAGAAGAAGCCTTTCCATCCTTTCTTGCTACTGGATGGGGTTATTGTCTGTGCTTGAGGCTAAAAAAACTAAACAATAAGTAAAGAGACCCCCCCACACACACACGCACACACACACACACACATACACACACACACACACACACACACACTACCACCACCCGGCTTATACCAACCATCTGCCAACACGCCTCGAAGTCAGCTGTTCACCCTATTATGTGACCTGTTGCGGAATCCATGCACTCTGCAACGTGCTTATTGTTTTCTACCACATTTGCATGCCCTATGAAAAAATATTTTGTCATCAAGAATAAATAGGCTTGTTGCGTAAAAAAAAAGAAAAAGAAAGAAAGAAAAAAAATCCCTTCTAATATTTTCTACAAGCGGCTTCAATAGCTGTCACCATTTCTTGAAATCTTTGCGCTAACTTGGGCTATGAAAACTCTACAAAATCATTTTTGGGGCTCTAAAAATCCCAGCTTTAAATTCCGTCTTGAAAAGACGACTTTGACACTATCGTCATTTCACAAAACATTTATAAAATAACAAATACTATAATATCGGTAATATGAATTCATGATGATGTTTGAAGTCATGATCTTTTCAGTAATACATATTGAATACATATTTTGGCTATTATTCGGACTTTCAAATCCAATATTCGGAGAAATGTTGGTTCAAGCCTAATTAATAGGCTCCTATTGTGTTTTAGGCTACATACTAACATGACTTTCTAAGAGAACATCATTATAAATAACAATTATAAAAGTCTATTTTGTAGGTTAATAAAATTGTTTTTCTTCACATGCGTAATATTGATCATCATCATCAGCCAAATTGTTGAGAAGTCACAAAAGTTAATTCTCTTCAGTTTATACTAATACAATACGATTTTTTTTTGTTTTTTTTTGTTTTATGAAATAAGAATTTCTAGGATTTCATATAAGCTCAAAGCATAGGTTATAGCATGCTTTGCCTCAATAGCAATTTATTTCAAGTGGCATTTTGCTGAAATAGCTTACACTTTATCATGTTTCAAAAGCTTATTTAATTGTACATTTAGCTTCCTACATTAGGTCTATATTAATTAGATTTTTTGCATTGTTTTGAGGCATTTTATCTTTTAAAATAGCAAGAATTTTAAGCGTTTTATTCAATGTTCTTCTAAGACCAAAATTTGAGGACACATTGATTGATCACATTAAAATAGTCGTGACAAGCTGCATATTTTCTGAGACTATTTATTCTATTATAGCCCTATGTATCATGTAGAAATATTTTTTGTTAGGTAAGGGGTGAGGCGTAACACCAATTAACCAATGAGAAATTAGCTGCAGTGAAATCATTATTGGACATGACCACCACCACCCTCACTGATGTGGCAGTAAGGTGGAGATGGGGTGGAATAATAACTATTTTGGACAAGTAAATTTGATAGGCTACAATCATAAATTAATGAATAATCTATTAAGACATGACAAGGCACTCATTGAGCTTGACATTACTTTACACAGCCTAGGGATAACATTTTTTTAAAGCTAATTTATAGCAGAAATATGAGAGTTGTAGAAGTTTAAAACAAACAGTGTTACAACACTTCTCAGACTACAATAAAAATACATGTTGCTTTACTGTCACTTAAAGGGTTAGTTCACCCAAAAATTTACATTCTCTCATTATTTACTTATATCATACACTGCCATCCAAGATGTGTATGACTTCTTTCTCAGCTCTGTTCATCCTTTCAATGCAAGTGAATGGTGACCAGGCCTTCGAAGCTCCAAAAATCACATAATGGCCACGTAAAATTGATCCAGTGGTTAAATCCATATCTTCAGAAGCGATGTGATAGGTGTGGGTAAGAAACAGATCAATATTTAATCCTATTACATCGCCACTAACAAAAGTGAAACTAAACAGGTGCCACATGTTATATTTTTAGTAAACAAGGACATAAATATTGATCTGTTTCTCACCCACATCATATCATTTTTGAAGATTCATAATTTAACTGGAGTTGTAAGGATTACCTTTATGCTGTTTTTTGGAACTTAAGATTTCTGGCCACCATTCACTTGAAAGGACCAACAGAGCTGAGATATTCTTCTAAAAATCTTAATTTGTGTTCAGCAGAAGAAAGTCATACACATTTGGGATGGCACAAGGGTGAGTGAATGATGAGAAAATTGCATTTTTGGGTGAACTATCCCTTTAATGATACATTTGAGGGAAAGGGGGAAACTTCCATTTATGTTACACTTTATGGATTAAGAAGTGGTCCGGGTCCCACTGGTTAATTTACATGCAACGTTGTTGTTTGTTTCTGTAGTGTGAAAAGCCAACTGAAATTAATTTGTTTCAGCCTAGCTTTCGTGGTCCCTGATGGACACAAGGTTAAGAAACACTTGACAAACAAGTCCTCTGAAGTATAAAGACCGCTTTTTACACATTACATTTTCATCTGTTGTACTAAAAGTGAATAATTCCACAATTCATTGGTGAGTTCGAAGTCCAGGTTATAAGAACAGATCAAAACATGTAAAGTAAGTGATACTAATCCTCCAGTGTTAAAAAAAAAAAAAAAAGGCATTCATTGGCACACTCCAGACCCTATCAATCAGTTACATCAATTTTTTAAAGTTAATAGAACTTGCCTATTTTAATCTTGTAGTATACATGCATGTTAATTGCTCTTGAACTATTGAGCAAGCTAACTCAAACATGCCATTTAACCTTAAATTTAAATCTATGGCTGAACTTAAAATTAACAAGTAAACTCAATGTAAATACTTAAAGTAGAGGAAACCTAGCTAGTATAAGATAGAACAAGCTGAATGCATGCTTGCTGGTAGCAAAGCAATTGCTAAACAAGCAACACAAACCACCATGCTGGGAAATAGAAACACCCTGCCCAGTTTCAGTTAAATTTAAGTTCCTGTAAATGTAAAAACAATTTAATTGAACAAACAAAAAGAGAGAAAAATCAGGTTACTTAAAAGGTGTCAGTTTTGTGAACTCAAAATAAAGGGAAAGTTCTAAATACTCAACAAGGTTAAGTTATTTGAAATAATTTGTATGATAACATTTTTCCCTACTCAAAACAATCAATTATTTTGAGCCTTAGAGTTTACAGTGAGCAATTGTTTATCCAGCAAGGCACTGTTTGATTACAGCTGTCACTGTATTGCAAAATGAGTGTTGTACCAATACAGCCACATATTGTATTAGTACACTGCTTTTACTGTTGTACACTTCCATTTGTGCATTATTGTAAATGCATTTTTCACTGTGTTTACAAACTGAGAGAAGAGTCATAATCATTTTCTGTGGTGATTACCAGCATCTGTAAATGTAATATGTGCTCCAAAAATGAGTTAAATTAGATGTGTTAAATTAAAATATGCCTATTACAGGTACAGCCTTCACTGGAGCAACATGTGACCATTTCAGTTACTAGCCTAAGTTACCAATCATTTTAATTTCAATGGGAATAGTCTGATGCTCTGTGCAATGTTTTGCTGGGAAACCCTGGGTCCGGCCATTCATGTGGATGTCTATTGGACATGTGCCATCAACCTAAACATCATTACAGACCAGGTACACCCATTCATAGCAATGGTATTCCCTGATGGCAGTGGCCTCTTTCAGAGAGGTAATGCGACTTGCCCTGGCCTCCAAATTCCCCAGATCTCAATCCGACTGAGCATCTGTGGGATGTGCTGGGCCAGAAAGACCTGTTGGTCCAGCACATCCCACACTCCACCTCACAACTTACAGGACTTGAAGGATCTTCTAATAATGTCTTGGTGCCAGATACCACAGAAAAGCTTGAGGGGTCTTGTAGAGTCCATGCCTCGGCGGGTCTTCGCTGTTTTGGCTGCACACAGAGGACCAACAGCATATAAGGCAGGTGGTCATAATATTTTGGCTCATCAGGGTATTACTGTTTCAGGGAAAAAATATTTTCAACCCAATCATTAAACAGTAGTCTAATGACATCATGCAACAATGTAAGCACCATTTTTGTAGGTTTGCAGTAGCTGGTGCAAGTGAGTGGCAGGAGGATACAGTATGCCTCAATAGCAAGATTGACTCCAGTGAAGATTGGCTGCTGAAAATTAGGCCTGTACTAAACCACATTAGGAGCAAGAGCTTGAAAATTGACTCAATTGAGCTCAATTGACCCTGCGCTAAGCTCCGCCTCTCTTTGTTACTGTTGCTTACTCAGACAAGCTTTGCAAAATGTCGCATGAAAGAGGCATTGTCATGGATGTCAGGATTTTTTACAAAATATGCTAATAATCTGAATAAATATTATTTTTGCATGGGTTGGAAAGTAGAGTAAAACAGCAGAGCATATTAGCCTTGTTACTTGAATTAAATAGTTAACTTTGACAATTAAAATAATAACAAAAAGTCAGACACTGCAAATCAGAGATGCTAGCACAGAGTAAACGTCTTAAACAGGACATATTTACAGCGACGGCAGCAATAGTTATCGACAATATTTTAATAGGTTTACCCTAATTGTACTAGTGCAAAAGAAAGATGGAGGAATTTGGATATGTGTGCATTATCAACACTTAAATACTAGGACAAGAAAACTGCTTGTCCACTGCTACAAACAGAGTCCTTGGTCTGACAGTGGTTTTCAACTACTGACTTCTTAGCCAGTGGTTTTTTGCACATTTCAAAGCAGCTTTACAAAAAATGATGCTGTGTCTGTAATTTCTTAAATGTCATAGTCCTCATTGAGCAATTACATTGAAAAACATCATTGAAAATCATGCCTTAAATTTATTTGTCTTTAAAAATAATAATAAAGTATATAGTCTATGTTTAGGAGGAATACAATGACATGGAATGATAAGTTAAAGATGAAAAAATAAGTAAATCATGGAAAACTGACAAGTGTGAATTTGGTGTGAACATTACCTTAAAATAATTTTTGTGTTACTGATAACAGATTAACTAATTGTCACATCATTACTTTGTATGTCACTTGACTAATAGTTCTCTCTCTCTCTCACACACACACACACACACACACACACACACACACACACACACACACACACACACACACACACACACACACACACACACACACACACACACACATACAGCAGCCACAAAGAGAAGCCACATAAAGAAGGGCAAAATTAAAATGTCATTCATTCTTGTCAAAACAATGGACACCATTTGGAATGAATCTTTTGCAGAAACATCAGTAAACGATGGGAAAACTCAACCACGCAAAGTCCTCCTTAAGCCGCAAAATAAACACAAGGAAATGGCACAACATTGAGGGCTGCAGTAATAGTCTCCTCCCTGGAGAGGCGGAGCTGAGCACTCACAGGAATACAGAGCAACAGATGCAGTACATGCAGGGGCGTATATTCCGGTAGGGTGGAGGAGAGTTCCCTGAGGTTTCGCACTACTAAACCTTAAACTTTTGTTCTCATTACAATCAAACTAAATAAATGCAGTGCTGTTTAAGCTCCTTTATTATAGAGCTCTATTTTTGTTTCCAATGTTAGACACTGTTGTGTAATTTATGATTTAAAAGGCATTTATGCTGAATCCTTGAATATGTTTTAGTGAAACATTTGTGTGCGCGGTTTATTAATTTTTTTACTTTTACCGAACCGTATTGTATCATATAGTGAGGCTTTGTATCGTATGGTATAGTGAAATTTGTGTATGGTTACATGCCTAGTTCATTTCTATCTGAGCATGGTGTGTTGCACTATCATGTGTATCCAGCAGGAGGAGATTTATCATCCTTGTTGCTCTCCAGGAAGAAAGTGGAATCCGCACATCAAAGTGAGAGCCATCAGTCCTCAGAGGGGTTACCAGGATATCATGTTTGGGGGGGCATTTGGCTTGTTTGGGGGGGCAACATAAACAATTGAAAAAAATCGGCGCAAAATTAAGCTATACTACACACAATCTGTTTCAGTGCATATCTTTTTCTAAGCCAGGAACCCAGAGATTTTTGTTGTGTCAGACCTCACTCATCTGCTAGCGATGGAAAAATATGCACAAAACAATCCACTTTTAAATTGTAATTTATCATCAGATGCACAGGCGTTTCCAGCATTGAAGGACATCTGGGGCTTAGCCCAGACAATTTTATTTTCACACTAGCAACCACTTCCCTGTAGTCCAAAGCTGGCGAGAGGGTGAGTTTTGCTCTGGCTGGGCCTGTTTCTACAGTTCCTAAATCTTCCACTCTAGTACTATCCTCAACATCCTCTCTCCTCCCTGAATCATCTGTGATGCAAAAGAACAGATACAGCGCATAACTTATTGCAAATCAGCTTCAAACAACTAATTCATCAAGTGCTACATATGTCAAATTGTGGACCAATACCATTGAAGAAAATGTATTGGGAAGAACAGATCAGTGGGATTGCCCTTAGATCTATCATGATTCTTGAATTTTCATGTACATTAACATAAAGTCATCACAAAAGAGTTATATTATAGTGAGTAAAGTGAGGTAAAAAAAAATATTGAATATAAATAATTTATATTTTTTGACATAAATAGTCAAAATGATGTATAAGATCCTAAGATAAAGCAATACATGAATGACTTTAGTCTAAGTTCATTGACACACTATGGCATCGAACTGTATATAATTCTCATCATCTCTATGAGAATAATTCATCTGTCAAAATCCTTTCATTAGGATCATTGAGATAAACAATGTTTCACTTTTAACTTTCTCTAAAGTAAAGTGACTTATTGTTACCAGTTTCCATTCCTGATTCTGGCACAGCTGTTGCTTCTGTAGCTCATCTTTGCTACACTCTACAAAACCATTTAATCAAATCAAAGTGTATATTTCCTACAAACTAATATCACAAAACAAGTCACACATACATTTTATGTTAATGCTTATTGGTTATCCTTAGCGAAAACAACACCTGATAAACAAGAAAAATACGCTCCGAACGGGGCTCGGACCGCAGTCTCCGGAGTGAGAGGCGATTGCGTTAACTCGGAGCTACCAAGCTGCGACGATCTTTCAAGGAGGTTAGAGGCTACAACTCTTGAGGTTTAGCCTATTGTGGGTGAAAGCCAGCTAGATGATGATCTTAAGACTTTAAGGACAAAAACAAATGTGAATTCTTACCCACTGACTTCTTTCGGAAAAATCCCCAAAGCCTCATTTGCTTAATTTTTGCTGTCTTTCCTGCTAATTGCCGTTAACTCGCCACTAAGTAACGTTAGTTGATGTCAACGACTGTGCAAGCTCCTCCTCTACCTGCTGCATATTCAACAGAGAGGAAGAAACGGAGTTGCCCATAGGCTACCGACAGCAAAGGAACTTATTCTATAAGATAGATTATGCCTATGTCTATTTTTACAGGCTGTATGCAGTATGTGCAAAGCCAAAGCACAATGAAATGAGGCAACTTATGATTTCAGGGGTTTACATAGGCTTTTGTCCGGTTTCATATTTGTCAGTCAAAATGCATTCGAGGCTACACTCAAAATAACAGATGGACAGATTATTTCTCAAATTCTCAGGGGAGGCAGAGCTTATCCTAGGGGAGGCACTGCCTCCCCCAGCCTACCCTTAGACACGCCCCTGTCAGTCCTCTCGATTTGGAATGTTCCCCTGCAAAAACAGATGCAGATTCTTAGGTGTACTTCATATATTATAAACATTTGATACACATGTCTTGACACACTCTTGTAATGCTTGGTGTGCTTTGGAGTCAAGAGGAGATGCTGGAGTAGGAACTTTCAATCCTTTAATAGCAAACACTGGAGTAGGAGCAAACACTGGAGTAGGAGCAAACGCACTCTAAAAACTAGGAGAAACTGAAGGGTATATACACACAAAGGATTAGACGAGGGAAGGACAAACAGGTGGGGACAATAAAGGAGTGATCAGGGCAGTGGCTTATGGGAAATGTAGTGAGGGAGAGAACTTCAAAATAAGAGTCCTGGAAAAAGGTGCAGACTGAACGTGACATTACCCCCCCCCCTCCCCTCTTTAAATGGGCGACTCCTGGTACCCCAAGACAGATGAGGGTGAGGAAATGGGGAAGAATGATCCCAGGAGGATGATCGGGGCCTGGGAGGCGGCCACAGGACAGGGACAGGTTCAGGGGGCCTGGGAGGCGGCCGAAGGACAGGGACAGGTTCAGGAGGCCTGGGAGTCGGCCACAGGACAGGGACCGGTTCAGGAGGCATGGGAATGGGCAGAGTCGCAGAAGGCGGAGCCATGGAGGACTCTGGGGGCAGAGCCGTAGAAGGCAGAGCCATGGAGGACTCTGGGGGTGGAGCTGTAGAAGGCAGAACCATGGAGGACTCTGGGGGCAGAGCCGTAGAAGGCAGAGCCATGGAGGACTCGGGGGGCGGAGCCATAGAAGGTAGAGCCATGGAGGACTCTGGGGGCGGAGCCGTAGAAGGCAGAGCCAGGGAGAACTCTGGGGGCGGAGCCGTAGAAGGCAGAGCCAGGGAGGACTCTGGGGGCGGAGCCGTAGAAGGCAGAGCCATGGAGGACTCTGGGGGCGGAGCCGTAGAAGGCAAAGCCATGGAAGACTCTGGGGGCGGAGCCATAGAAGGCAGAGCAATGGAGGACTCTGGGGGCAGAGCCGTAGAAGGCAGAGCCATGGAGGACTCTGGAGGCGGAGCACTGGAAGGCTCAGGGGGCGGAGCCCTGGAAGACTCGGAAGGCAGAGCCGTGGAAGGCTCAAGGGGCACAGCCGTGGAACACTCGTGAGGCGGAGCACTGGAAGGCTCAGGGGGTGGAGCCCTGGAAGGTGGAGCCGTGGAAGACTCGGGAGGCGGATCCCTGGAAGGCGGAGACGGAACCCTGGAAGACGGAGACGTGGGAGACCCTGGGGGAGGAGCCGTAGAAGGTGGCACTGGTAGAAACTGGGGGGAAGGTGCCCTCTTCCTTCTACTTCTCCTTTGGCCAGCAGGGAGAGTGGTTACGTGGATGGTCGAGGCTACAGGCGCTGGCTCTGGGACGGTCGAGGCTACAGGCACTGGCTCTGGGATGGTCGAGGCTGTGGGCTCTGGCTCGCTGACCGTGGCAGGCGTGGGACTTCACTGTTGCACTCTGTCAACTTTGCATATGACATCACATAGCACTGCATTTAATGGTCACTCAGCAATTTCTGAGAAACACCTGAGTTCCTGAGTTTGGTATATGAGCTCAACTGCCAACACAAACACACCCCTCCCTTCAGTGCTCCTTTGGAAGCTCCGCCCCCCAAATATATGCATGTGAGAGGATTTACGCACACCAGCTCCAGACACACATCTCTCCTGCTACTAAATCTAACATCACAGCAACAATATATATGGATTCTGTGAAACACAGCAAAACCGAGAAGAAAAAGAGCAAATTCTGCATCTTCTTCAAGCCTTTTACCTCTCGGAGGTCTCTCCACCGCTGAAAAGCCTCACCGATGTTGACGCGGCTCCTATCCTTCTTTTTTAGTTACATTTTAACTTTTCTCTTGGTCTGTTTCTCAGCCATTTGTTCTCATTGGAGTTTAGAAAGTTTGCATCAGCCAGATTTGCCATTGCATCCAGATTTGCCACCCCCTGTTGCTGATTGGCTGGAGTAGTGTTGTGTGGATCGGTCTGTTCCACTTTGTTTTTGTTCCATTTACAGAGATTGGACTGTGTAGAAATACTAGATTTTTTCAGCCCACCCACAGTATGGACAGCTAGCAGAATGTGAGGAGATCTTTGCAGAATTTGACAAAAAGTGTATGGGATTAGAATGACTGAGTGCACCTTTAAGACGTAGCACTCTTAAAACAGGGCCCAAAATCTTTTCTTTTTTTCTCAAATAAATCATTTGTAAATTATGTAGATGTTTTGTAATTTTAGATTATCGAGAATTTGGTGTAGATGAGTGACATACAATCCCAATTAATTCCATTTTATTTCCAGGCTGTGATACATTAAAATGTGGAAATTTCCAAGTAGTCCTCTAGGTAGCATTCCATTTCCTTCAAAAATAATTCCTACAGCGAGTCAAATTCAGTGCATATTTGCTACATGGCTGAAAGATACACACAAATAATATTTTCAAACAAATTAATTATGTACAAAATCTTAAAATTCAGGTTAACTGTAATTAATCTCAAAACCTGGCAGAAAAAACAGCTTTATATTGATTTGTTCAACTTTTCAATGGGACACTGAGAAATGAGTAGTATATGAGACATATTCGTCTGTCATCACTAGAAGTGCAAGGTAATGAAATAAGTGCATAGCATTCAGAATATATTCAAAGAAATACATTTTAGCCATGCAGCATACTAACAGATGTACTTGCCCATTAACTGACTGTGCACAAACAAATTTTTTAAGGCTTTGAAACGGCTCTTTAACATGGCAAGCCAACAGTGATTGAAAACTGAAAAAGAAAGCAGCACTGATTTGAACTGAAAATTAGCAAGAAATCAGATGAGAGAATCAAGGGAGAAGATGGCTTTATATGGGTCATTGTCATGAAACTCAACCGTTTGTGAATAGCCTACAATTTTCAGGACTTCTTTTCATATGTTGGTCATTTCATTTGAAAAGCTTACAGCTGAACTTTTAATAAATTAAATTTTTCCACCAAGGCCCAAATAAAAGTCACAGCATAACAGGATTGAACAGTAAGTGAGGGACGAATACAATTTTTTATTTCTTCAGAAAATACAATATAACAAACGAAAATAATACTATACATAATAAAAACATGATATTGTAATCTCTATAAAAGCAAAGTTTAGGTGGAATTTGATGTTTTAATTCTCTACAACATGATAGACAAGGACATGCAAATTGGCTGATATTCCAGGGATTGTTTTCTGCTATTTATCAGTAGGAAGCAGGGTCAGAAATTGAAGGGGCTTAGGGCAAAAATTTGACAAAAAGTAACAAAAATACTCTAGAGGGTCAAAACTATTTCTCTGTTGAATTCCTGTTTTATTATTATTATTAATAATAATAATAATAATAATAATAATAATAACATATGATATAGTTCAGAGCAACTTAAGCTCTATATTCATATTATCACATAAAATTAGTTGATGTTGATAATATTTTTAAATGGTGAATTGTTAATGGGTAAAAATGCTCAATTTTTGTTTCAAACTCATATGACTTTTATGTCTGTTGCAGAACACAAGCAAACATATTTTGAAGGATATGTGTATATCCCACACAATGCAAATCAATAGTGTCCAAAATTTTAAAGCTTCAAAAAGCACATAAAAGGCAGCATAAATGTAATCCATACAACTTGAGTGGTTTCATTAATGCCTTCTAAAGAAATATGATTGAATATAGGTGAGACACAGACCAACATGAAACTACTTTTTCTCTATAAATCTTGGCATTTGCAGTTTATTTGGTGCATTCGTGAGTGAAGCTCGCTCAGACTTCCTTGTGAATGACGTAAACGTGATCTGCACATGCATCAAGCTTGAGGAAGTGTAAGCTAGCTTCTCTCTTGAACGCATCAAGTACATTGCAGATATTAAGGTTTTTTTGTTAAGTACACTGATGATCCAAAACTTTATGACCATGTGCCTAAAATGCTGTTGGTCCTCCTTGTGCCACCAAAACAGCACTGACCCGGTGAGGCATGGACTCTACAAGACTCTACAAGGTGTCCTGTGGAATTTGGCACCAAGACATCAGCAGCAGATCCTTCAAGTCCTGTAAGTTGCGAGGTGGAGCCGCAGTGGATCGGACTTGTTGGTCCAGCACATCCCACAGATGCTCAATCAGATTGAGATCTTGAGAATTTTGGCCAGGGCAACACCTTAAACCCTTCATCATGTTCCTCAAACCATACATGAACAATGTGTGCAGTGTGCATTATACTGTTGAAAGAGCCCATTGCCATCAGGGAATACCATTGCCATGAAGGGGTGTACCTGGTCTGCGATGATGTGTAGGTAGGTGGCACGTGTCTTTGAAGCTTGAAAGTTTTTGACCCCCATTGACTTGAATTGTGTGGAAAAATGCAGATCATATTTCCTTCAAAATATCTTTGTTTATGTTCTGCAGAAGATAAAGTCATACGAGTTTGAGATGGCATAAGAGTGAGTAAATTATGAGAATTATAATTCTGGGGTGAACTATACCTTTAAATTAATGGATTAAATTGAATTATTCAACATAAGGATTACATTTTTTTGTAAATATATTATGGTATATATTTTAACAGTTAAAAGAATATATGCCCTTTGATATAAACTCACCTAAAGGATTATTAAGAACACCTGTTCAATTTCTCATTAATGCAATTATCTAATCAACCAATCACATGGCAGTTGCTTCAATGCATTTAGGGGTGTGGTCCTGGTCAAGACAATCTCCTGAACTCCAAACTGAATGTCAGAATGGGAAAGAAAGGTGATTTAAGCAATTTTGAGCGTGGCATGGTTGCTAAGTATTTCACAATCTGCTCAGTTACTGGGATTTTCACTCACAACCATTTCTAGGGTTTACAAAGAATGGTGTGAAAAGGGAAATACATCCAGTATGCGGCAGTCCTGTGGGCGAAAATGCCTTGTTGATGCTAGAGGTCAGAGGAGAATGGGCCGACTGATTCAAGCTGATAGAAGAGCAACTTTGCCTGAAATAACCACTCGTTCCAACCGATGTATGCAGCAAAGCATTTGTGAAGCCACAACACACACAACATTGAGGCGGATGGGCTACAACAGCAGAAGACCCCACCGGGTACCACTCATCTCCACTACAAATAGGAAAGAGAGGCTACAATTTGCAAGAGCTCACCAAAATTGGACAGTTGAAGACTGGAAAAATGTTGCCTGGTCTGATGAGTCTCTATTTCTGTTGAGACATTCAGATGGTAGAGTCAGAATTTGGCGTAAACAGAATGAGAACATGGATCCATCATGCCTTGTTACCACTGTGCAGGCTAGTGGTGGTGGTGTAATGGTGTGGGGGATGTTTTCTTGGCACACTTTAGGCCCCTTAGTGCCAATTGGGCATCATTTAAATGCCACGGCCTACCTGAGCATTGTTTCTGACCATGTCCATCCCTTTATGGCCACCATGTACCCATCCTCTGATGGCTGCTTCCAGCAGGATAATGCACCATGTCACAAAGCTCGAATCATTTCGAATTGGTTTCTTGAACATGACAATGAGTTCACTGTACTAAAATGGCCCCGACAGTCACCAGATCTCAACCCAATAGAGCATCTTTGGGATGTGGTGGAACGGGAGCTTCGTGCCCTGGATGTGCATCCCACAAATCTCCATCAACTGCAAGATGCTATCCTATCAATATGGGCCAACATTTCTAAAGAATGCTTTCAGCACCTTGTTGAATCAATGCCACATAGAATTAAGGCAGTTCTGAAGGCTAAAGGGGGTCAAACACAGTATTAGTATGGTGTTCCTAATAATCCTTTAGGCGAGTGTAAATGGCACCTTTTCCAGAGAATAATTTGTATGTATTGTAAGGGATGACAAAATGGTTGGTTAGAAGAGGTGTTGACGCTAATGCAAAGTGTTTTTTTTTTTTGTAAAATAATACAAATGTTTATAATTAGTGGGTGCAGAGTTCTTCAACATACATTTGGAGTAGAGAGAAAAGTTTAGACCAGCAAAGACCCTGATCATACAAAATGTACTAAGGTTGAATTATAGTCATCAACCAACACTATTCATATTCCTCGCAGTTATTAAAACGGATTAGCAACCCTACTTTTAAAATTTCATAAACATAAGTATGATGAGGAATTAAAGATGGGGTGATCAGAGATAATGTGATGCCGATGTGCAAGGCGAGCAGAGAAGGGGATCTAGAGCTCTTAAGCCAGGGAATTGAAGGGACCAGGCAGGATGCTGATGGGAGTATCGTCCTTCTTGCTCTCAAGAGAGAAAAGAGGGATGCGCACACCGAAGACGGTACCGTTGGTCTGCTCAAGCCGGTAGGAGCCCCTGCAAGCAGTCAGAGACACAAGGATATGCACTGTAAGAGAGCCAGCGCCTCCTTCCCAGCACACTCATGCTATAGACAAGTGGTCTTCTTGTAAGTAAAACTTCTTTACATATATATATATATATATATAGGAATAATGTCCAGATGTTGTTGTTTCGGAAGGAAATGGGTACTTTAATTCACTTAATTCAACTGATCACAAAGTATAGTCAGGACATTACTGATGTAAAAAAAACAGCACCATCACTATTTGAAAAAAGTCATTTTTGTTCAAATCTAGACCGGACCCATTTCCAGCAGCCATCACTCAAACACCTTATCCTTTAGTAATCATGTTAAATTGCTAATTTGATACTAGAAAATCACTTATTTCCCAATCATTATCACCATTATATCAAACACAGTTGAAAGCTATTTGGTTTGTTAAATGAAGCTTAACATTGTCTTTGTTTTACAGATGTCACAGTATGAAATAGACTGGCATGTCATAAGGTAAATATTAGGTAGAAATGGTAAAAAAAAGAAACTCATCAGTCAATCATTGTTTTGAGAAATGAAGGCTATACAATGCTTGAAGTTGACAAAAACTGAAGATTTCACATAAAGGTGTACATTACAGTCGTCAAAGACAAAGGACAACTGGTTCTAACAAGGACAGAAAGAGATGTTGAAGGCCAGATGTGCAACTAAACAAGAGGATAAGTACATCAGAGCCTCTAGTTTGAGAAATAGACGCCTCACATGTCCTCAGCTGACAGCTTCATTTAATTCTACCCGCTCAACACCAGTTTCATGTACAACAGTAAAGAGACTCAGGGATGCAGGACTTATGAGAAGAATTGCAAAGAAAAAGCCACTTTTGAAACAGAAAAAGAAAAGGGTAAAGTGGGCAAAGAAACAGACATTGGACAACAGATAATTGGAAAAGAGTGTTATGGATCTTAAACCCATTGAGTTTTTGTGGAATCAGCTAGACTGTAAGGTGTGTAAGAGAAGTGCCCGACAAGACAGCCACATCTATGGCAAGTGCTACAGGAAGCGTGGGGTGAAATGTCCATGTATCTATATTGGGAATGACAAATGTGTTATTTAATAAATTAATAATTGCTGAGGTCATATACTCCATATAGGAATGTTTGAAATGTTTTTTTCCTATATCACATTAAGTTAGATGAGGAAGCTGACATGCTGTCTTAATGCTTTTGTGCCTATTATGGATCTTTGAACGACTCAAAGTGCATGAGGTTCCGCACCCCCACCCTGTGAACTCTGGCGCCCCAGGTTGGGAGCCACAGCTATAGACAAACTAACATGCTGACAAATGCACAAATATGGACATGCTGTCACAGACTAACATGTATGTACACCAGGGGCAGAAATTAACCTGGGCTCAGGGGGTAAATGCCAAACAATAGTGACAAATGCCTCATATATGATAAACAAAATCCCTGTAGTAAACCTCTCTGTTTGCATCTGTATCCTTTACATAACATTTGATATATTTCATCACATTCTAGTTATAGGTTTAGTCCCTCTGCAACCACTGTAGTAACCAGTAGCCATCATATGTCTACATTCACTGTCTCAGATGAGAGTTTTA
This sequence comes from Xyrauchen texanus, assembly GCF_025860055.1. Classification (NCBI taxonomy): domain Eukaryota; kingdom Metazoa; phylum Chordata; class Actinopteri; order Cypriniformes; family Catostomidae; genus Xyrauchen; species Xyrauchen texanus. The sequence goes on along the minus strand of NC_068278.1, from coordinate 5,755,594 downwards.
GAAGAGAGTGAAAACTCAAATCAGCTCTTAAATCACTGAATGTAAAGAAAACACTCCCAAGTAAAGCTGTCAATAGGGCTGAGAAAATACATTTGAAATTTTCACTTAAATAATATCTAATTTTACCAAAATTCAAATTATATTAAAATATTATAATTTAAAAGACATTATTTTAATTAAAGCCAGTGCCACACCAGCAGACTCCACACAACTCGATTTAGGCTGGGGGTGTCACAATTGCTGACTGTTTTGCTGAGATCTCGCTCTCTTTAGTATGTCACACATGCCGATACAAAATGGTGGAGGGGTGACAGACATAACGACTCTCCCTGACTCCACTTTCTGATTTCAGTATGCATTTTAGTGTAGGAAAACCCCAGGAAAAAGTATTGATTACAGAATCACAATAGATTACAATCTGCATTTGTGATGATATGCAACGGAGTACAATTGCTGATGAAAATGATCAGATCAACATGGCGTCTTGTCAGTTTTTCAGTAAAAGAAGAAGCTCATTGGTCACTTGATGAGAACACAAGAGGCAGGGAGTCCTGGCAGTCAAGGGATTAACAATCTCCCGCTGGCAGACACTTTTGCACGCTCCATTTCTTACCTTCTAGCCAGCAATTATGTAAATGAAGCTCACACATGAAAATCGCTGGACAAATCAGCTAGTGTGACAACAGACAACAAACAAGACATCAGTGATCATCAAATTTTCAATATATATGTCAGTTGACAAATGTTAGTTAATAATTGCTGAGGTAATTTAACCATTGCAATCGCTCCTCCATGCTTTGCGGCAGAAGAGATGCCTGAAGGAAAGCTTGTCTGCATCAGGAACAGTAACTAAAGCCCTACGTATACTTCCATTTTGATGAGAACGCTCAGCATCTGCATACAGCCGAACACAAGCCAGTCAAATTATACTCCATATAACTGTGCGCTCATACACAGGCGCATGTGCGATAAGTTTTTCCTGAATGCAGAAGTGTTCCATGGATCGCCCATTTTCAATTTCCGGTCACCACTGTTTTCACCTGCATCAGCGTTTATTCTCAGCGGGTACAGTATTACATTTGTAGAAGTTGTTAAAAAACATGTGGCTCTATAGCAGCAACACTTCAAAGAGTAGAGATTTTTTTTGATAGTGCCTTACCTGAGTAGATGACATGCAGTGATTGTCCGAGGTCAGTTACGTTGTCTTCTGTGAGACTGTGAGTTATGACAGTCAGCAAGTGCACAAGGTAAAACTTTTACTGGAAATAACACTTAAATGGTTATTGTTCTCCATCTGGATCACTCGTTTAGGTTAGCTTTACATTGCGTCTTGAGACCAGAAACAGAAAACAGGCAATTAGAATCCTTATGGCACAGTTTTCCTGGCTGCTCAGGAAAACTGTTGATTTCATCAGACTCGAGTTCTACAAATGCAGGTATCGGGTCATTGAATAACGTTCAAGGAATGGAATCCTGTAGAGTTTCGAGTGGTTGTCGATAGATTATGATGATTTTAATATAATTAATTTTGGCAGCAGCAGGACCTTACATAACCATGGCAGACACAATTCTTGAACATTTCTAGGGGTTGGTCACATTATGGTCTCATTATATAGTGTGAACATGTCAACAAGGTATACAATTTTAATTGCATTTTGCTGTCTTGCAGTGACTGGGTATGATGTTGCAGAATTTCCATGAATTCCATGAAAGAAATATAAACTCACAAGCACTTGGCAACGTAACAGTCAGCGCACCTCTTTTAGATGCAGAATACAGTGCATCCGGAAATTATTCATAGCGCTTCACTTTTCCCACATTTTGTTACGTTACAGCCTTATTCCAAAATGGATTAAATTAATTATTTTCCTAAAATTCTACAAACAATACATCATAATGACAATGTGAAAGTTTGTTTGAAATCTTTCCAAATTTATCAAAAATAAAATATTCAATATAAATAAAATGTTATACTTATATAAAAGTATTCACAGCCTTTGCTCAATACTTTGTTGAAGCACCTTTGGCACCAATTACAGCCTCAAGTCTTTTTGAGTATGATGCTACAAGATTGGCACACCTATTCTTGGGCAGTTTTCTCTCAATCTTCTTTGCAGTACCTCTCAAGCTCCACCTGGTTGGATGGCGAGCGTCGGTGCCCAGCCATTTTCAGATCTCTCCAGAGATGTGTCGTTGTCCTGTTGGAAGATTAACTTTCGCCCCAGTCTGAGGTCTCCATTTTCAACAAGGATATCTCTGTACATTGCTGCATTCATCTTTCCCTAGATCAGGACTAGTCTTCCAGTTCCTGCCGCTGAAAAACATCCCCACAGCATGATGCTGCCACCACCATGCTTCACTGTAGGGATGGTATTGTCCAGGTGATGAGTGGTGCCTGGTTTCCTCTAGACATGACGCTTGCCATTCAGGCCAAAGAGTTCAATCTTTGTTTCATCAGACCAGAGAATTTTGTTTCTCATGGTCTGAGAGTCTTCAGGTGCCTTTTGGCAAACTCCAGGCGGGCTGTCATGTGCATATTACTGAGGAGCGGCTTCTGTCTGGCCACTCTACCATACAGGCCTGATTGGTGGAGTGCTGCAGAGATGGTTGTTCTTCTGGAAGCTTCTCCTCTCTCCACAGAGAAATGCTGGAGCTCTGTCAGAGTGACCATCAGGTTCTTGATCACCTCCCTGACTAAGGCCCTTCTCCCCGATCGCTCAGTTTGGCCAGGCGGCCAGCTCTAGGAAGAGTCCTTGTGGTTCCAAACTTCTTCCATTTACAGATGATGGAGGCCACTGTTCTCATTGGGACCTTCAATGTTGCAGAAATCTTTCTGTACGCTTCCCCAGATCTGTGCCTCGATACAATCCTGTCTCGGAGGTCTTCAGACAATTCTTTGGACTTCATGGCTTGGTTTGTGCTCTGACATGCGCTGTTAACTGTGAGACCTTACAGGTGTGTGCCTTTCCAAATCATGTCCAATCAACTGAACTTACCACAGGTGGACTCCAATCAAGTTGTAGAAACATCTCAAGGATGATCAGTGGAAATAGGATGCACCTGAGCTCAATTTTGAGTGTCATGGAAAAGGCTGTGAATACTTATGTACATGTGATTTTTTTCGTTTTTTATTTTTAATAAATGTTCAAAGATTTCAAACAAACTTATTCACGTTGTCATTATGGGGTATTGTTTGTAGAATTTTGAGGAAAATAATGAATTTAATCCATTGTGGAATAAGGCTGTAACATAACAAAATAAAAGTGGAAAAAGTGAAGCGCTGTGAATACTTTCCGGATGCACTGTATGTTTGGTGTGCTACATCCTCACGCAGTTGTGCCTAGATGCACTGGTTGGTAGATTGTACATTTAATAAAGTGTACAATTTGCTACAGTTTACAGGGTGTCTGTCTTTGGACAATTTTAAAAAAATATATTTTTATGCTGAGATTTTGCCTATATCACGTTGAGTTAGACAAGGATGATGGTGGTATAGTGCATTTTATGGATCTTTGACAACCCCCCCAATCCCACCTCGTGAATTATGATGCCGCCCTAAGGGGGGGTGCAGACCACTGGTTTATACTGAATGCGTTTTAGTGGCAAAAATCTAGACGCAGTGACAAGCTGAACGCAGGTGTCTCAAGACGTGCTTTTAAAGTTGGCACTCGAGAAGTTGTCAGCACTAAATACAGATGTAAAGGGGTTCAATGCGTGTTCAAACTGCATGATGATACAGACTGCATGACTTTGTTTTGAGACAAACTTTAATGTACTTAGTATATATTTTCTTCAACCTAACTATCTCTTGCCTGATCTACATTAAATAATACAATAAATGTAATAGATTCACTACTCATGTAATTCTCAGTGCTCTGCTACCAAATCAGCCAAGTGATATGTATGAATCCGTATATGAGAATAATTGGATGGACTGTGTTTGCATGTGTGCACTCACCACATATGTCCACTGGGGGCCTGCAAGGAGACATGACTACTGTACTGGAACGCAGGCTGTTCTTTGGACAACACTGGCTCCTATCACACATCCAAACAATTGACAGAATTTATTCTAACCAATGAATATTGTGGTCTGTGGCTAATTTCATTCGATTTTAACAGTAGTAAGCAGTAATGTATAGAAAAAACAACTATGTGCTGAGAGATAAACGTATAATATATGCTTCTATTGAATCAACAAGTAATTACACAAGATTTCAACTTGTTTAATAGCCAAATGCCCAGTGTAGAACTACACTACACATAATGCTGAAGAGAAATCAACCAATCAGTGATGTCACCATTTCTGGAGATGGAAATTAATTAAAAAGACCTCAGCAGTTCACACACACTCCAATAAAGCATTGCAGATGATGTAATCTAATCATTCTCCTTACAGTCTCAAAACACTTATATTTGTAAATATCGTAATATATTGATATAAACATATTCAATGACTAAAAGTCATTAGTTTTACATTGTACTATAATTTTGATTTAATTACATAATTTGCAATGCTTCATGGCATACATTGTTCATTCCCTCCTAAAACAAGTTAAGCACATGCGGTCATGTACCCTTGTCTCATCTTCAAATACATTTTTGTTTCAAATCAAAGTTTGTAATATTTCTTGTAGAGCTGGTCATCTTGGTTAACGTCTTAGAACAATTTATTGAAGAATGTTGCCATATGATTTATTACATGTGTGTTTGTGACACTCACCCGTCCTACGACTCCTCTGCCCCTGAAGCTCTCTAAAGTGCCAGACAAACTAAAGATCCTCCAGTGTCTCTCTCAGCTGCACCACCTCATTCCCCAGATTCTCCAGACGAATACAGTACCGCCACTGACATATCAAAACAAATGAATGGTGACATACACTCACTCTCACACAAATATTTATGGGTGAAAAACAGCTTTATATACAATGGGGACTGCAGATGTAAATTAGCCTGTGGCTAACTCTGGTACAATGCATCAAATTGTAATATTTATGTTTGTGCATGGTCCCTAATAAATAAAGAAAAGAAAGAAAAAAAGAAAAAATAAATAGTTATTTTATAAAATGTGGATATAGGTAGACAAGCATCCAAAAGAAAGTGAAGTATGTCACGGGGAAATTAAAGCCAGTGACGCAATAATACATTTTTGGCATGTTTGATAAACATGAGTCCACTTCACAGCTGTGCCTAAACCATCAGATATGTATTCACATCACAAACAGACTCTGACAGTGTAACTGTATGCAGATTTAACCATAACATCGGAGTGTAGTCACTTACCCAGTAAACATGTGAATTCTGTGCTTCCTGAAAATTAACAAAAAAGAAGGAATGTAAACTAAAAACTTTAAAACAACTATGTATCAGTAACAATTTAAAGTGCCTATATCTTACAAATATTTGTTTGAGCTCTTGAGAAGTTGAAAAGACATTTCAACAGTGTAGAACAGAATTTTATTCTGCATAATACATGCCAAAATGATACAAAATGTTTAAATAAAATTCACAATAAAATTGACAATCATTTTACATTTATTAAAAATGTTAGTACTACTATTATTAATCTCAGCTTTATGGCCTGAAAGAATGTACATTCTAGGCTGGACTGTACAAAAAAACTTGCTTGGGTGAATAATCCATTGTTATATCTCAGATGTCTAAATCAAAATATGCAGTCCAGAAGGACAAGCATGCTAAACAAATTTGGGATATGCAAATCCATCAGTTTTCATAATCGACTAGCTGGTCGGTTGTTTGAGCGAGTAGTTGACTAGTCGTGTTAAGGATCATGTATAATTAGGCTCCTTTATGGTCATATGACCAAGGGCGGATTAAGAACTGAGAGGCCCCCCCATGACATATCACGTGACTAAGTTCACCTTTATGTACTACACAGGACGCTTGCCAGATTTGGTTGGATTTTTCAAATTGATGGAAGAAATGTTTGGAGCAATGTCTTACATGGACAATTAAAGGCCAATGTACTTTTAAATTATGAACCAATTCAAAATCATTAATAATAGGTATGTGCATGGTATTCAAATACCAAAAACACTTTTCAGTTATTCTGCACATGTTACGAGGTCTTCAACCCGATCGGAGTCCAACGGTACCCAACAAATCTACAGGTTTTGGGCCAGTTTTTCCAAGTAGGCTATAGGGCGAGTTACAGGGTGTTCACACGTGCATCGAGGCCATGTAAACACACACTGGACTGATCGAACACACACGTCTTTGATCGTTGTGCCACAACTTACTGTTAAGATTAAAATAATTTGTATACTTATAAATGCATCTCAAGACACCAGCGTTCTGTTTTTAGATTCGTTGTGCAGGGCCTTTGCATTTTTTAGACACTTTTAACTTAAAAACTTTTACAATATTTATTAATGCATCGAGACACCCGTGTTCTGTTTCACCATTTGTTGAGCTGCATCAAGCTTTTTCAGCGCTGGTGTCACAAATCGACATTCTGATGAAGTTTGCAAAGATGACTTAATGTGACTGTTACACATGGTTCCAGATTGTTTTTCACCTGGCAAAGTTTCAGCGCTTGATAAATGGTGTGTTTTCCGCCTTTCCACAAGTTAAATGCTGAATCATTTAAAAATCAAAGCATCCCGAAGAAGTCCTTTAAACCGTAGCGTTTGCTACCTCATGGAACACATTTTCTATTGATTAAGAATAGGCCTACTTTGTAGCAGGCAGTGACAGACATTATTTTTGTTTGACTTTAATGTGATTTTATCATTTGAAGATCTATGTATTGTGCTATTTAGGCTCATTGCTCACTGTGCACTTTTACCTGCTAATCTGAGATTGTGTTTGATGCATCCATGGTAATAAACGTTCTTTATTTCCGAGTCCCAACTCCCGACAAATAACACAAGATATGCATCTTTCCCTGCAGGAAGCTGAAAAATTTGGGAAGAAATGGGGTGGACAGGTTTTCTTTAGTGCTGGCTCTAGAGATGGGGAATCATTACACTGATAAGTAAGCATCTACAATTCAAATGTCTCAAACAGATTAAAGATAAATTAGGAAGAGCCATTATTGATTATTTAGAATTATGCACCTAATGCTGATGATCAGTGCTTTTATACAGATCTTGAAGGGATGGGAGGTGGAGTTTTGGCTATTCAGGGCAACACAGTCATACTTTGACAGAGAGAGTCTTTATCCACCATTCCCTCAATTAAATCTGCTAGTGGTGAAATATTTACCTCAGCCATTGATATTAATAATGCTTTTAAAGAATTCTATCTTGATCTATATAGTTCCATGTCTTCGTCTACTGATGAGGATATTAGAAACTTTGTGTTACCATTAGAACTTCCTAAACTGACAACTGAGCAAAACAATTATCTTGATTCTTAGATAAACTTGGAGGAGCTTGGCGAGGTAATTAAGGCCTTGCCTACAGGCAAGGCTCCGGGGCAAGATGGCTTTGCCGCTGAGTTTTTTAGATCTTATGCTACAGAACTAGCTCCACTTTTGCTAGAAGTTTATACGGAATCATTAAAGAATGGAAAGCTTCCGCCAACCATGACGCAAGCCTAGATCAGTCTGATTCTTAAATAGGACAAAGATCCAAGCAAGTGTAAGAGTTACCATCCAATTTTCCTGATCCAACTAGATGTTAAAATATTGTCCAAAATTTTGGCTAACCGATTAAGTAAAGCGATGACAACTCTTATACACATAGATCAGGTGGGGTTTATTCAGGGCCTTAGCTCTTCTTTTAACATTAGGCGTTTCATCAATAGCGTGGTAAGTGGTGAATGATCAGACTCCAGTTGCTGCCATCTCACTTGATGGTAAAAAGACTTTGATATGGTAAAATGGGATTCTCTTTTTAAGATTTTGGAAATGTACTGGTTTGGAAATACTTTTATTGGTTTGATTAAGTTACTTTATAGACACCCGGTAGCGGTGGTACAAACGAATTGATTAATTTCAGATGTTACTCTGGGTAGGGGCACCCGGCATGGTTGCCCTCTTTCCCCATTATTGTTCTGTCTTGCCCTGGAACCATTAGCAGCTGTGATAAGAAAGGAGGATTACCAACAAATTTGTGTGATTTAGTTAGACTTCATTTTGACCCTTTAAAAAAGTTTCCGAGCGATGTGGGCAGGTGGGCTTCATTACATTTATCTATGATTGGGAATGTTAATGTTATTAAAATTAATTGTTTTCCAAAATTCAACTACCTGCTACAGTCTCTCCCGCTCTTATTTCAAGCAATTTGATAGCATAGCGAAGTCCTTCATTTGGAATGGTAAATGTCCCAGATAACATTTCAGCAAGTTGCATAGGCCAATTGACAAGGGTGGGCTAGGCCAACCCAAGATTTTGTTTTATTATTATGCATCCGGTCTCAGACATGGGTCACTTCCACCTGAGAGAGCCCCTCCCTGATTTTGTAATGAACAGGTAGTTCTTGCCCCGATTTTGCCATTGCAAAGCCTTTCAATAAAACTAACCAGAGAAGTTACACCCCGTTATCTCACATATGCACTCGGTATTGACAAAAGTGTTGAGTGTTTAATTCAGACATTTATTTAAATGTTGCCTCGACCATATGGCTGAACCCAAAATTATGTATTAATAAGTCCCTTTTCTGCTGGTCAGAGTGGATTGTGAGGGAAGTTAATACACTTTGTGTCTTATATGAGAGTGGAGTGTTGAGATCCTTTGAAAATTTGGTTCAACATTTTGGGATTCCCTGATCGAAGTTCTTTAGGGATTTACAGCTGTGCCACCTGCTCTGTAATATTTGTGGGAAAAGCATACATCCCCCTAAAGCGGCAGATACTCTGGGAGTGGTGATTACTGATTTTGGAAATGTTAATGAGGCAACAGTGTATTACTCCCTGCTAATTTAGAGTCTGGGAGTCTTTAACTTCTGAGTGTGGGCTAGGGTTCTAAAAACAAGTCTGCATCTAAAGATTGTATAAGTTCGCCTTATCCAATTCAAGATTTTACATTGATAAAATCCCCCCCCCCCAGGCTTGGTCTTAAAGCCACACCCACCTGCTGGCGATGCCAATTAGATGGTGACACGACCCATGTTTTTGGTGGTGTTTAGAATTTAATTAAATGTTCAAAGTTTTATGTGTGATGCATTGGGCACTCAAATGTCATTTTGCCCCAAACTCTGTATTTTAGGTGATGGTGTGGTCATCAATAATGGGGATAAACAAAAAATTGGGTCCTCTTCATTGGATTCAGAAGATTTGTATATATAGTCAGTGCCACTCCCTCACCAGAGACCCGGGTTCGAGACCGGCTCTTGACAGGAAAACCAACCAATCAACATGGATCCAGAGACAACCACTTCCAAGTACTCCAACAGGCTCGAAGCAAGTGTGCAGAGACATGAGAAACGGATCATGGATCAAGAGGAACTGCTGGCCAGCCTACACAGTCCATCGGATACTGGACTCCCATCGGGTACAACGGTCCTTGCAGTATCTGGTGGATTGGGAGGGCTACGGTCCTGAGGAGCCCTCCTGGGTTCCTGCCAGAAACATCCTCGACCCTGAGTTGATTCGAGAGTTCCGCGCTCGCAGACCGGGTTGTCCTGTGGGGAACGTCAGGAGCCGTTCCTAGTGGGGGGGGTCCTGTCATGTATTTAGCTGTAATTCCCATTTTTGCCCACTAGATGTCCCTAGTTCTCTGTTTTTGTGTCCTGTTTTCCCGCAATTTTTAACATCATTGTTTTCACCTGTGTCTTGTTTGGTACTATGTATTTAAGTTACCTCAGTTCCCTTGTTTGTCACTTGGTTTTCGAATGTGCTAGCCACCAGTCCCTTGTGTTACTCTCTCAGCCTGCCCTGTAACTAGGAGGAGTAAATTCTAAGTTTTTTTTCCCCTTGCTGGACTTACTGAACTTACTGAGCTTTGTTTTGGATGTTTCCTTCATTGGATTCAGAAGATTTGTATTCTAAGTTTTTTCCCTGGTGCCAAGTTGATTCTTTTGAGACATTACTTTTTATTATAAAACATTTTGGCTCATCTTAAGTGCTGTGTGGATAGTCAGTGCCACTCCCTCACCAGAGACCCAGATTTGAGACCGACTCTTGACAAACCAGTGTTATGATCGTCAGACAAATTGTTTTAAGAGGATGGAAGTCAGCTGGAGTGCCCTCATTTCAAGAATGGTGCACATAGATGGGGAGGGTGGTTGCTTTTGAGAAATTGTTATGTAGAAGGCTGGGGAATTGGGATTCGTTTGATGGGAAATGGGCCAGCTATTTGGTGTTTTTGGAGGGTTCTCGGGGAGGGCAGTGGACAGAGAAGCTTAGTTTTAAATGTGTGTGATTATTATTATTTTATGTGAGTGTCTATAATCATGTGTGAACACAGGGATGTTGTTGAGGGTCAGGGTGGGGTTGGGGATTGGTATGGGGAGGGGTAATAGTGGGGGATAAATGTTGATTCTTTGTAAATGTTTTACTTTTCTTTGTTATCTATATGAATCAATTAAAATTGTAATCATTGTGAACATTGGCCTTTCCATGAACAAAAGCTATTAAACAGCTTGAAAGTTCATTAATTTGTGTCAAGCACACAAAGACAGGGTACAATGATAAAAGAAACATGAACTAAACAGTAGAAATGTAGCACACAATACAATAATGTATAGAATTAAGAAGAAACATAACTATTCAAATAAAATATAATCAAATCTGATGCATTAAACTTCTAGGAATGTTACCGTTTCTCAAGGTGACTGGTATTTTACAAAAAGCTATTTGAATAATAATTTACAGTAAATGTTTTGACATGTTGAAAATAATATAAATGTTCACTATTTTATATGAATTATATATATGCTATAATTGTATGCTAATGCAAAACATTTTTTTTAAACTAAACCGATTTACAGCATTTCACACAAACATTGTATGGAATGTCCTTACAATGTAAGTTAACATACTGTACAATTAAAAGGTTTTTACTGTAGCACTTATTCCTTTAAAATAGCATAAATATTTTTTATAAATAAACACACATTAAATATTCAGTGTAATTGATTCTGTCAGTTACATACCTGCATGCCCATGTAAAACAGGATAACTGTGACTCATATTTTCTGTGGTCTCGCGGTGAACATCAGACAGCTCCAGCCAAGGGTGTTTTTTTTCCTGTCATGCGCGAAGTGTGTCTCTGGGTATAAATGGTGGCACTGAGGACAGGTTATTATGCAAGATTACACAAACTCTCACAATGTATTACTCGTACTACAGAAGAATGTTGATTTCAGGGGGAAAACTTTAAAAAAAACTCCAACCTTTGGATGGGTTGAACTTGAGGAATCTCTCAAACAGTTCATGCTGAATTGGCATTTGGTCTGTTGAGTTATAAGGAAAAATGTCTTCATGGCTTACATAGTCCAGACCTGCAAAAACGGAGTCAGCTGAGAACAAATGTCCATTTTTGATTGATCCAAACACTTTGAAAAATGAAACATTCTGGCCCATAAAGCAAAACTTACATTAAATTAAAATGATTTATAAAAATGACCTGGAATAGCATAGAGGGCCCTGATATCATCATGGCTAGCCAGAAACGTGACAGCCTCTGTTTGTGACCTCTGAGACTGCCAAAAAAATAAGAGAACACTTTCAAGTTCTCTTTCAAAAAGCAACTTCCTTGTTGGTTTCATGTTGACCTTTTTACAATAAAACACAAAAGGACATTTTTAAAGAATCTCTGAGCTGCTCTTTTAGGCAAAATACAAAAAAATGCAATGGCATAAAATGACAGAGACAAAAAACACAATGAAGGTAGCATAAAAATAGTCAATACAACTTGTGCGCTATATTCCAAGTCTTCTGGAGTCACCGTCAAGCAGAGACTGTTCGAGCATATACTCACTATATGTGGACAAATTCTGGTGTTTATGAGGATCTGATAGTATGTGTGGGTTTGCCTTTCACCTCCTTATACTCTTGAGCTCCTGAAGGTTCACATTTACTGCAAGGGAGAGGAAAAATATGTGTCAAAAATATTTTTCTTCATGCATATATCTTTGCACAAGCACATTATTACCTTGACCTCCTAAAACAATTAAACCTGACTGATCTATTAAAAAATTAGCTGAAAGATTTGTCTAAGAACAAGACGAGGTTCTATACCACCCAGTTTCAAAATCAGCAGTAGCACAGATATGTGGACAGGAGGAGAACTCACATTTCTGCAGCTGGTGGGGTGACATCTCTGTCATAGAGTTGAGCATGCCAGGGGAAAAGAACTACACCTCTGTAGCCAAAGACGCTGTGCAAGAATAACTGACCCAAACATAAATGCACAGTTGAATGTGATTCTGTGTTTCCAGTTATGTTTATTTGATTTGTCATTGCCTTACAACAGGCCTACAAGCCCTCAGTCCGGCCTCTCTCAGCCTATTGCGGACAGTCTGAGCACTGATGGAGGGATTGTGCATTTCTGGTGTAACTTGGGCAGTTGTTGTTGCTTCCTGTACCTGTCCCGCAGGTGTGATATTCGGATGTACCGATCCTGTGCAGGTGTTGTAACACTTGGTCTGCCACTGCGAGGACGATCAGCTTGTCCTTCCAGTCTCCCTGTAGTGCTGTCTTAGGTGTCTCACATTACGGACGTTGCAATTTATTGCCCTGGCCAAATCTGCAGTCCTCATGCTTAAATCACATTCATGCAGCTAAGCAGGAACCCTGGGCTTTCAGAGTCAGTAGAAAGGTCTCTTTAGTGTCCTAAGTTTTTTTTTAACTGTGACCTTAATTGCCTACCGTCTGTAAGCTGTTAGTGTCTTAACGCAGGTGCATGTTCATTAATTGTTTATGGTTAATTGAACAAGCATGGAAAACATTGTTTAAAGATCTGTAAAGTTATTTGGATTTTAACAAAATTATCTTTAAAATACAGTGTCCTGAAAATGGGACATTTCTTTTTTTTTGTTGAGTTTATGTACATATGTCTGGTTCCTCCCAAGGTTTTATTACTTAAATTCTTCTGGAGTTTTTAATATCTTATAGAGTTTTTTCCTTGCCTCAGATGTCTTTTACATTAATACAAGATTGAAACAATATGTCTTGATAAAATCGCTACACAAATAATGCTGAATTAGCTTGTATCGGGCAGATACTGGGGCTATATACTCGTCCTAGGTATCATTGTCATCATTTCATATTTCCGAATACAAGTACAATAACATAATTACATAGTTGGTTGCACATGCTGTACATTGTGCTTCTAAGTTCAGTTTAGAAATATAAGAAACATTTTGTTGTTTAAACCATTTCAATGTGAATATCACAATGATAGGCATCATAGAATAAGGGTCAGCAACAAGGACTTGTTCTCTGAAGTTAACGGAGTGTGTTTTTTATAATATACATACATCAAATCCATTGATACTATTCAGTACAGCTTTCTTTATTCTAAAGAGGTTAATGGGTAGCTGTATTTTACTAATTCTGTAAAATAAAACTGTCATGCCTCTGTCTCGATCATCAAAACAAACCTAGGGCACCATATTGTAACTATACTTAGGGTTGTTTCTTTAAAATCTTTTTATTATTTTTTCTTGGTTTAACATCTTCAAATTGGCATAGTCTGTTCAGTTTAAAATCACCTAAGCACTGTTTACATCTTTTCATTCTGAGTGAAAACGTTGTTGTTGTGGAAGATTAAGCCTCACCTGCCCAGTCTCATATTTGCCATGCTGTTTTGTTGCTTCAAATACTCCAACTGTTTCCAGTACCTTGCGCTCAGGCCTGTTACAGATCAAAATGTACACAAATAGGACAGAAAGAGGGCATGAGTACAAACAGCGGTTAAAAATCATATTGCTATTGTTTTGACATATGATATTGTACTTGGCATAAGCACTAGCATTTTCGGTCAAGATGTCAAGGCTAAAAGCACCAAAATTTACAAAATCACATTAATGTGTGTTTAAAATGTGATTTTATATTGAAATCGTCATGGTTACTGTTGTAACCTCCGTTCCCAGATGGAAGGAACGAGACGTCGTGTCGATTGTAGTGACACAAGGGGTCTCTTATGAGAGCCTTGCATACCTCTGAACTTGAACTTGAGAGGCCAATGTCAAGTTGGCAGACAGAATTTGCAAGCCCCACATACGGGTATAAAGGGAGCTGGCGAGTGAATGCCAGACAGGTTTTCACTGAGGAGCCGAGAATACGGTTACGGTGCATTACAGTGGTAGGGATAGTGACCTGGCAAGGGGAACACAACCGTGTCGATTGTAGTGACACAAGGGGTCCCACTTAAAAAGGCCATGCACTAACCCGTGTTACGTGGTTGCTGAGCTAGGTGCAAGCAGGCTGTTGCGTGCTAGATGCAGCTGGGTCGTAGATAACCCTCCCCAACGCACCCAATAAAAGGTGTCATATACCGCTCTTAGTTTCCCCGTACCATACGGAAACAGGTGACAAGACTTGCATGGGGACCTTTTCTCGCTCTATGTTTCTCGTCATAGAGTTAAAAGGAGGCTGGGGCTATCTTAACACTATAGATGTGTTGGGGAAGGCATCCTTTCCTATTCTTTCAGGGGGAAAAGGCCCTGCGGAGACCACTACCTACCCAAACTGGGTAACTTGTGGCTAATACATACGGGGGTTGTCAGGCCACCCGTGGACATGGTGCAGTGGTAGATCCTGCCTGCAAGGGAGGAGTTGCTACAGACACGCCGACCGGGGGGCAGCGAGGACTGCCCCAGGGAGACGCGGGTCCTGCCAGTGGGGGGACCGTACCGCAGAAAATATGTCACAGGGAGTTGCCTGATGCGGGAACTATGCCTGTGGAGCCCAAGCCCAACACAGAGCACTCGACTCATGGTGGATCTGGTGGCGAATTCCTCTGCTGAATCTGCGGCCAGAGGGCTAGAGAGGAAGAGCATCCAGGGAGCGAGAGCTTGCTGGCTCACCTTGAAAAGAAGGCGCACTGGATCATCTTGGTGAAGGGCGCAAGGTACAAGCGGAACACCCGGTCGTATTACCAAGTTCTACCGGCTCGGACCTGTCAAAACACGGGATGAGACCGACTCAACCATGAGGTTGTCGAACTCCAGGCAAGTGTCGCTGACAGAGAACGCTTGCAGGTCCCAACCCTCTTGATGGAAGCGAGCGCCATCAGGAGGGCCGTCTTCAAGGAGAGGGCTTTGAGCTTGACTCACTCAAGCGGCTCGAAGGGGGTCTCTGAAGGCCTGAGAGGACCACTGAAAGATTCCAGGAGGGGAATGGGCTTGGTCGGGAAGGATTTAACCTCCGGGCACCTCTAAGGAACCTGATAATCAAGTCGTGCTTACCTAGGGACTTGCCGTCGTGGTGGGCTGCGAATGCAGTGACATACACCTTCAAGTTTGAGGGGGACAGCCTCCCCTCCAGCCTTTCCTGCAGGAAAAAAAGCACTGACTGAACTGCACATCTCTGTGGATCTTCAGATCTGGAAGAACACCAATTTGTGAACAGAAGCCACTTGAGGGCGTAAAGTTGCCTGGTAGAGGGAGCTCTGGCTTGGTTGATCATGTCCACAACTGCAGGTGGTAGACCGCTTAGACGCGGGTGCCAGAGGGTGCCCCATCCCTGAGAAAGAAGGTCCTTCTTCAGGGAGATTTGCCAGGGAGGTACTGTCGCAAGGAGCGTGAGATCTGAGAACCAGGTCCGGGTAGGCCAATAAGGAGCCACCAAGGTGACCAGGAAATGCGTACTTGTGCAGCCCCCGGGACCAGCTGTGTGCCAGAGCATCTGTGCCGAGAGAGGCCTCCGTTAGGGAGTAGCAGAGCGGGCAGTGGGAGTTGTCCTGGGAGGCAAAGAGATCTATTTTTGCCCTGCTAAAGTGGCCCCAAATCAGCTGGACCACCTGGGGTTGGAGCCTCCACTCTCCGCTGAGCGAGACCTGTCGAGACAGCGCGTCCGCCGCCGTGTTGCGGTCGCCAGGGATATGAGTGGCGAGCAGCAACCTGAGTCGCGGCTGACTCCAAAGGAGGAGATGGTGGGCGAGTTGTGACATGAGACAGGAGCGTACGCAGCCATGGCAATTTATGTACACTACCGTGGCGGTGCTGTCTGAGCGCATCAAGACGTGCTTGCCCTGAATCGGTGGGAGGGACAGGCTCTATCGTGTCCTTGAGTAGCAGAGTGGCAATGTCTGCTCGTAGAGTCAGGGCCGGCGCTACCTATAGGCGAACTAGGCAGTTGCCTAGGGCCTCGGCCTTGGAGGCGGGGCCTCCAAAACATACACATGCTTATCCACCAATCAAGAGCAGCAAAATACTATGCTGTTTGTCCATTGGATATAACAATTTTCATTCACCTGTAGTTAAACCAATTAATATCACTGTTTACATGCGAGTCACTCCCAACCTCTGAATTTATGAATGAAGAGATTGTAGATGAATAAAATCCAACTTTTCTGCAAATTTATCTGATGGCACCGAAACGAACTCATCCTTCAGGGGCTGCTAAGAGTAAGGCTAAGCAGGCACGCAAAGAAATTGCAGCTTGTGATTCAGGTATCATCTATTTTTGAGTGATTGTAATGTATTGTAAAAAATAAACTGATTCTAACGATCAGCGTCATTTTGAAATAGATCATTTGACGGTTAATTCCAGTTCAAAAGAGCGCGAGCACCGTTGATGGACTGAATTCGCTTCTGACACTTTGAATCCGAGCGTATGTAGCTACAATGCAGACTTTTGTTAGAAAAAAGAAATACGTTCTAAATGAACCGTCCGAAAGAGTCTGATTCGTGGAAATGAATCGGACTTCCAGTCACTGTTGGAGAGATAGAGGCGAATTCATGATTAACTGTTGAACTGAATCTTACAAAGGAGTCGATTCTCCTCGATGGAATCGATTACAACCTGTGGAACAGAATCTTGATTCCTAACGCCTCTGAATCAAGCCCTAGTCAGGAGCTGACTCGCAAAATATTTCAGACCATGGAAAATGTTAGGGACACTTTTGGTATTCTTTTGAATTTTAATGATGTTGCAACCATGTCAAGAGGTACAGTGAAGAAACACTGTGAAGACATTGAGAAGGCACTCAGCAAAGAAGGACATGCAGATATCTCTGGAATTGAAATGGCAGAAGAGATCCTCAACCTTCCACCATTACATCAAAAAACACAGCCCTGGAGCTTCTGAAATTTCTTCACCAGAAGCAACTGCAGGAGATATTTCCAAACCTCTGGATTGCTCTCAGAATTGCAGTTACCCTGCCAGTAACTGTAGCAGCTGCCGAGAGAAGTTTCTCAAAACTGAAGCTTGTAAAAAATTACCTGCGCTCCACAATGACTCAGGAACGGCTTAGTGGACTTGCTTTAATCAGTATTAACAGAGAACTCGCACAGCAGATTTCTTATGAAGTAGTTATTGATGAGTTTGCTTAAAAAAAAAGCAGAAGAGTGCCTCTGTAGGTGGCCATGGAATAAGAATAATAAGTGCTGGTCCAGATGACTTTTCAGATTATTTTTTTTTTGTTTACCTTAATTAAATATAAACAAATACTGATAACAGGTTTTGTATAAATAAAATGGTTAGGAATCACATTTGTTTTCAAGTCTTTTTCATTAAATGATGTTTTATTAACAAAGTTCGGGAGGAGCACATTCAGATAGTCCTAATCAACGAGATAAGAGGTATATATACTGCAGACTTACCTCTGTTCATTGACAGTTTATCAGCATCCCTCCACCGCCCCCATCTCCTCACTTTGATTTTTAATAATCTCTTATTGGATGTAAACAACACAATCCAAAATACAATGCAATCCAATGTAATACTGTGTAAATCTGGCCAAAATTCAGAGCCTGGAGCCCTCCCCTGGACATGCCAAATACGCATGATCTTTACTCTATTTAATTTGATGTAAGTGTGAACTCGTGAATTATGAAAGGTGGAGGGGAGAAGGGCATGGCGGGGGGCCTCCAACATACATTTTGCCTAGGGCCTCCAAAGTCTAGAACCGGCCCTGCGTAGAGTGCTGCCGTTTTCGGAGCGAATACCGCTGAAACGAGGCGGGAGCCGGGCGAATTGAATCGCATAGCTGAGTCGGATGGTCCTGGCCAGCCAACGCGACGGGCTGGGAAGCGCAAGCCATGCGTCTAAACTCCATGTGAGGGGCACTAACGGGATGATCGTTTTGGACGTACCGGGTGGGGCCTCGCGGCGGGGGAGAGCAGGTAATAGTGCGTCGGGAGGCAAACACATGTCCCGAGGCTTGGGACCACACTAAACATGGAGATCATTATTCCAAAATGTTTTTCTCTTTATATTCTTTTTTCAAAATGCTGTCTTGTCCTGTCTCTGAAACGACTCATTTTCAGGTGACGTCACCATACCGTCTTATTTTTATATTTTTTACTTTATTAGTCCTTCCCCTCCAACCACCTGTCAGGTTGAGACCACTTTTCAAAATCTATTTAATTCCCGATGGACAAAATCAAGTCCCGCCCTACAAAGTTTGGCTAAATTTAGATTAGCAAAATATTTAAAATGTTTTCCGTGATCAGTGTCGCATTATGAACAAGTTATTGTATTCTTGTCTAACAAGGCTTAGTCTAGGAATTGGTGATACATTTTCTTTTCGATGCGATACCAATCATTTCAAGTCCAATATTGTTGATACTGATAACATTACCAATAGGCCTACTTCTATTAAATTGATTTTTTGCAATTTCCTGGGATCAGATGGGTAAATAAAAATGTATTTTTTAGTCATAACTGAAGTTATTAATATTATTTTACATTTGTGAGCACAAACAGAAAATTATTAGACTTCTGTTTTGTTTACCCTTACAAAAATTAACCATGGTTTCACTACAATAATTATTGTTCAACCATGATATTATAAGCAGTTACCCAACCACACAATGAACCATATGGTTACTACTACAATATTACTGTATCAAAACCATGGTTTCAGCGTGGTTGTTAGAATCAATATGTTTGTGTGAGGATCGATATTTTTGTAACATCAGTATCGGAAGTATCGATACTTCAGGATCGATCCGCCCATCCCTATAGGGGGCACTCAAAGCTCACTGATCACAACGCTGTGTCGGCCGTCAGAAACACTATTACATTTGGCACAAGGAAACTAATTAGGCCTATATTGCACGATTATCTGGTGTAAGACATCCCATGCAAGCAAAGACTTCTAAACACTGGCTAGTAGGCTACAATGACATAATCATCCAGCCCAGATTCAGATCTAAAAGCAAACATATTTGCCTTGTATATAGCCTATAGTAAAGAAATCCCGTTGATATGCTGCATGACTCTTCTTTACTCTTGGAGGACACCTTCGATCGCTTGCTAGGCTAAATGGAAATTTTTACCGAGAGGACAGTGACCGTCTCTGTTGTACTGCATTGAAAAGACCACATCTGAAACACTGCGCGCGACGACTGTTAGCATTATGTCTACTGTTGAAATCCAAAGATATTGTATACGAAAGTGTGCTTTTTATTGTATTTATTAAAGGTGCAAAATAACCCTTGTCTCAGTACGCCGGCTGCCATTTTTATTTAGAATAGGTTAAACATTGCTAGTAATGGTTGGCTATACTGCCATCTTGTGCTGTAATGACACTTGTTTATGTAGCAGTTTTATCACTTTAGCGTGTATAATATCATTATATTGGTGCCCTGGAAAAATGATGTGTCCAGAACAAAATTGATATTAAATGTCACTCAGGATCATCTAACATTGTGTAAGGGTCAGCCTGTCTACGATTGTTATTATATTTCCTGTTTTGTTCATAAAGCACATATCCTTTCAATATCTTCCTCTGGATTAAAGGATGTAGTTGCATCTGGAACACACGCGTACAAGCTCACACACAAAATATGTCTAAGTAAAACTGTAGATTTGACACCAGGATTATGTGAATGTATTATATTTTATTTGAAGATTATTTTTGCTGTGGAGATGATTATGATACACAGAGATCAGTGTCCAGTAGGTCAGAGGAAACCTGGGAGGTCTGCAGTCTCCTCTCTGTTATTTTCTCTGTAATTACTTCGATAGTAATGTACTGTTCAGATCTTCAAATCCTAATGTAATTTAAGCCCCATAAGCTGATAAAACATGAGCCCTGTGGATTTTGATATTGTTTTTTAATTTTATCTTTCATTTATTGTTTATTGTTTTTTATTCATTGTTTATGAGGATGAAAATATTTTGGATATGATAACAGCTGTATTATTGTTCCCTCCACATTTGATGTACAGTTAAGGGTGATTTGGGGTTTGGTTTTAATTACTGTTTCATGTTAGTGCAAGATATTTTCTATCTTCTTAGCATTTTGTCCTCTTGTTAATACTCCCCTATTTCTTTACCATTCAAAAAAAAAAAAAAAAAACTTTAAAACAAAGAGATAATATTACATTTGCATTTAATAATTTAGAAGATGCTTTTATCCAAAGCTACAAACAAATGAAGAACATAGCATGCAATTTGTCATACAAAGTTCAATAACATCTACAGTGTTGTACTGCCAGGTTCTCAAGGTGGCTGGGGTAGTATAGGTGGTAGCGCAGAAGAAAAAGACAATATATATATATATATACTGGCGGGCAAAGGTTTGGAATAATGTACAGATTGTGCTGTTTCGGAAGCAAATTGGTACCTTAATTCACCAAGTGGCATTCAACTGATCACAAAGTATAGTCAGAACATTACTGATCTAAAAAACAGCACCATCACTATTTGTATATTTTGTTTTTCATATATTTTTTTTATCCAATCTAAACAGGCCCCATTTCTAGCAGCCAATCCTCCAACACCTTATCCTTTTTTTCTTTTTCTTACAATAATAAAAAAAAAAGCAAAAACATATTTATAATCAACATTTAAACCACCAATCCCCAACCCACCCTCCAACAAACATCCTCATGATCACACATGAGTAAATATACTGAACAAAAGCACACCAAAAAAATTTAAAGAATATATATATATATATATATATATATATATATATATATATATATATATATATATATATATATATATATTTAATTCTTTTATATATATATATATATATATATATATATATATATATATATATATATATATATATATAAAATCATACTCAATTAAAACTATACTACTCTCTCCATGCCCCACACCGAGAGCCCTCCAAAACCCCTAAATATTTGCCCCATTTCCGAACAAACAAATCTAAGTTACCCCGTCTTCCATATGACACCTCTTCAAAAGCCACCACCCTCCCCATCTCCTCAAAATAATCTGTCTGGCGATTATCACACAGGTCAGAACCCAATACTCTGTGTGACTATTCCCCACATCGATGACTGTCCCATTGCCCAAAAGTCATATAGTCTGGGGCAAAACGGAACCCGAGTGCCCACTACATCACACACAAAACTGAACCATCAACCAGAACTCTTTGATCTCAATACACCACCAAAAAAACATGGGCCATGTCTCCATCCTCTGATTTGCATCGCCAGCAGGTGAGTTTAGAATCCTAGCCCTTTCCTCCTGCAACACCAAGTTGAAATCGTTCTCCCATAATTTCTTGATAGACAATAAAGCTCCATCCCCCAGAATTAGCAGGGAGTAATACACTGATTCCTCATGACCTTTTCCAAAAGCAGTACAACAGCTTATCCTTGAGTAATCATGTTAAATTGCTAATATGGTACTAGAAAATCACTTGCCATTACATCAAATACAATATATGAAGCCTAACATTGTCTTTGTGTTTGTTTTTGAGTTGCCACAGTATGCAAAAGACTGGCATGTCTTAAGGTCAATATTAGGTCAAAAGTGGCAAAAACAGCTTTCTCTAGAAACTCGTCAGTCAATCATTGTTTTGAGAAGTGAAGG
The DNA here is from genome assembly GCF_025860055.1 of Xyrauchen texanus. Taxonomy (NCBI): domain Eukaryota; kingdom Metazoa; phylum Chordata; class Actinopteri; order Cypriniformes; family Catostomidae; genus Xyrauchen; species Xyrauchen texanus. The sequence continues at coordinate 5,733,718 of NC_068278.1, read as the reverse complement.
CTATACAAAAGATTTCATACCAATGTGTTCACTACAGTCTTCAAAGACAGAGGACAACTGGCTCTAACAAGGACAGAAAGAGATGTGGAAGGATACATGCACAACTAAACAAGAGGATAAGTACATCAGAGTCTCTAGTTTGAGAAATAGACATATCACATGTACTCAGCTGACAGCTTCGTTGAATTCTACCCGCTCAACACCAGTTTCATGTACAACAGTAAAGAGAAGACTCAGGGGTGAAGGCCTTATGCAAAGAATTGCAAAGAAAAAGCCACTTTTGAAACAGAGAAACAAAAAGGTTAGAGTGAGCAAAGAAACACAGACATTGGACAACAGATAATTGGAAAAGAGTGTTATGGATCTTAACCCCATTGAGTATTTTTGGGATCAGCTAGACTGTAAGGTGCGTGAGAAGTGCCCGACAAGACCACATCTATGGCAAGTGCTACAGGAAGTGTGGGGTGAAATGTCTGGACAAACTGACAGCTAGAATTCCAAGGATCTACAAAGCTGTCATTGCTGCATGTGGAGTATTTTTTGATGAGAACACTTTGAAGTATCAAAATATCAAATTGTTATAGTCATTTTTCACATTATCATATTAATGTCCTGACTATACATTTGTGATCAGTTGAATGCCACTTTGGTGAATAAAAGTAAAAAAAATTTCCATAAGAACAAAATCTGTAAATATATATATATATATATATATATATATATATATATATATATATATATATATATATATATATATATATAGACACACACACACACACACACACACACACACACACACACACACACACACACACACACACACACACTGGTGGCTTAAAGTTTGGAAAAATTTACAGATTTTGTTCTTATGGAAAAAAATTGTTACTTTTATTCACCAATGTGGCATTCAACTGATCACAATGTATAGTCAGGACATTAATATGATAATGTGAAAAATGACTATAACAGTTTGATATTTTGATACTTCAAAGTGTTCTCATCAAAAAATCCTCCACATGCAGCAATGACAGCTTTGTAGATCCTTGGAATTCTAGCTGTTAGTTTAGAATTATATATATATATATATATATATATATATATATATATATATATATATATATATATACATATTAGGGCTGTCAATCGATTACAATTTTTAATCAAATTAATTAATTAATCGCGATTAATCACATATACAAATATTTGCTGAGAAAGCCCCTCATATAACAATAATTCAATATATAATGATGAAATAATGATACATAGATATCTTTAAATATTTAACAATTAAATATATATATATATGTATATATATATATATATAAAAAAAAAAATATTCAGATAATTAAAATGCATTACATTCTTGTGGCAGAAGAGTTAATCATTAATAAGACAATACAAAAAGCGGCTCGCATTTCACAAGAATCTTCCATATTACAGTCCGGTGGCATTGCGATTAATGGCGTTAATTTTTTTAACGTGTTATTTTTAGTCAAATTAATTGCACTGAATTAACGCATTAAATCGACAGCTCTAATATATATATATACACCGATCAGCCACAACATGCCACAGTCCAAATAATTGAGATCACATTTTTCCCCATTCTGATGGTTGATGTGAACATTAACTGAATTTCCTGATCTGTATTTACATGATTTTATGCACTGTACTGCTGCCACACGATTGGCTGATTAGATAATCGCATGGATGATTGTTGGTGCCAGCAGGCTGGCTTGAGTATTTCTGTAACTGCTGATCCCCTGGGATTTTCACGCACAACAGTCTCTAGAATTTACACAGAACTGAGCCAAAAACAAAAAACATCCAGTCAGCAGCAGTTCTGTGGACAGAAATGCCTTGTTGATGAGACAGGTCAACGGAGAATGGCCAGACTGGTTTGAACCAACAAAGTCTATGGTAACTCAGATAACCACTCTGTACAATTGTAGTGAGAAGAATATAATCTCAGAATGCTATTCTGAGATGCAGGTTGGTACTGTTATTTCGGTACAAAGGGGACCTACACAATATTAGGCAGGTGGTTTTATTGTTGTGGCTGATCGGTGTGTGTATATATAGAGAGAGAGATATTGTGTACAGTAAGTGTAAGTTAAGTTCAACTGTAAGTGCAATAACAGACAATTCATACTTATTATGGCATATTTTCAGTATGCACTGGAAAACTTTTACAAGTTATTAACACTTGACTCAATCTGTCTTTTTTCTTTTCTGCTTATTTAAATTTCATTTAAAATGTACTCTTCAACCAGCACCATCACACACTCTGTAAGTGTACATGTACTGCTACATATTGTATTGCTAATGTGTATACTGTACTAAATATTGCGTATTGTATATTTTATATGTTTGTATTTTCTATTGTGTTTTGTTCTGGAAAAATTATATGGAAACCCTTCAATTTGTTGGCCTAATATTTTTTTGATTAAAATCAGTTATTTGTTTTGAAAGCAAAAGAGATGCTTTCTTATGTGAAATAATTATTGTCAGATAATCTAATTACAGATGTAAGAGTAACTCCGTAAGATAATTTTTGAAAAGGATACCTTTAATTTGTTAAGTAAAAATTTAAATAAACAACACGTTTTCATATAAATATCAAATCACATCATGTTAACATTTTAATCTTGATACAAATTTATTAAAAAAGAGTGGATGTTCTCCCATTGCACCCAGAGAAAAGCATACAAAACACATTGTTAAAATTTGTTCCAAAGCAGATCCAGTGTGTAAAGAAAATAAACATATAATTACTCAAAAGAAAACAACATGTTCTTCTCAGTTTCTTACACTAAACAGAAATCTTAAATTATTTGCATTATTTCAGTAACACAGATAAAAGCAAATGTTTTCAAGATTCGCATTGGCAGGTCAAAGCATTGCATTGCAATAATTAGTTTTGTCCAATCCAAAAAGCAAGGGGGGCAGGGGGTAAATCTTACAATAGTGTTTATGGAGCAATATATGAAGATATCTCAATAAATTAATTAATGGTACTGCTTGTCAGCAGTCTTCTAGATTGGTAACTACAGCTGCACTATATATGAGGTCAGAGATATCTCCCAGCGAGGTCTGATGGTAGTACGACAGGGCCTGATTCTGTTTATTTAGGGCTCCCTCCAAACTGGCTTGATGTGTAGGAATCACCTGGTCCACAGACATGGAGGAATATACGGCCTGATTGGCACTACAATACGATTTCACTTGATGTCCAGTTAAACCTTCAGGGTGGGCTGTGAAGCAGTTCATCTGCCAGAGACCACTTGACTGATTTTGGAAAGAATACTGGGCTGGCCTGTCTGATGGGCAATTGGAGAAAGATGAAGCTCCAGATGTATCTGGGTGTCTGGTCCCCCAGGGCAGAACTCCAGGCAGGTCTGGGGAAATGGGTGGTTGGAGTGGTGTTGGATGCTGAAGATTTTGAGACCAGGGACTCAGGGCTTGTCTAAGGATGTGTTGCTGGTGGTTGGAGTCTCTGCTGGCCGTTTGATATCTCTCAGGTCTGTCTCTCAGTTCTGGAGCTACAGAATTCTGTTCTGAGGTGAAAGTCGATGGAAGTCTAGTTGTAGGTAAAGAGGTCGAGCTCACTGCCCTGTTTGGACTCACTCTCCTAAGTGCTCTGGTAAGCTTCTTGCTTTTCATACTGCGAGCTCGTCTGTTTTGGAACCACACCTGCCAAGGGAAGATTAAAAAATAAAATAATAACCAGTCAAAATATTTACAAATAAAATCAAATTCTCCATACTTTCAACTACAGTTTAATTACCTGAATTTTGCTTTCTGGTAGCAGTGTGAGTGCAGCCAGTCTTTCGCGAAGTGTGATATCCGGGTACGGGGTAACCACGAAAGTGCGCTCCAGTTCTGACAATTGAGCGCGGCTGAAAATTGTTCTCTTCCTTTTCCTCTGTCCCTCTGGATGGTTTGTTCTTTCCAGTTCAAGAGAAGACAACGTTTGCTCGGTTGTTACATCTAAAAATATGTAAAGTGACTTGTTAAAGTGTTGTTTAGCTACTTTTAACGCTCAACAATTAAACACTGACTGTCGTATATCGAAAGGTTGTGTAAAAGAATTCTTATCACTGTCATACACAAAAACAGGGTTATTCTGCCTTTTGTGTGCCTCATTAACATGTGTAAACAAGTAGTTTAACAATAAATATAGCGGATGCCAACATTTGCACGTGTAATTACAGGCAAAAAAAAAAAACTTTTATTATTTTAAGTGTTTTTTTTTTTTAAACTGTCTTTCTTTATAAGGGTGAATTTTGACTTTGTTTCCAACTTCTCAGTTGGGTATAGGATTAGCAAAAATGCACATTACTATACACAAAAGTATTTAGTATCTATTCTCTAGTTCAGGTCTAACCACTGGAAGCCTGGGGTAGGGGGAGCGGGGGAATCTATCAAACAGCGCACCTCTAACTTTGTACAGTACTAATGAAAATCAGTCACACTACAAAACGTTACAAAATAAAAAAACAATTCATTCATAATACTGTGAATATAATTTCACTGAAACATTTTTTGTGGTTTGTGTGAAATCGTTAAGAATAATATAAAACCAGACAGTCTGCACACCCCCAAGGTGAATTGGTTTAGTCTTGATTGGTTGACAGTGGTTATTATTGATGCTCGAGAGCCAAATCAACACAAATGATAAAATGTCTAAGCCATCAATCAGGTGCCCAGTTTAGGAAAAATCGGGTTATCTTCTTTATAAGTGTGTTATTCTATTTGTGTCTTTGTGTGATATAGGATTTGTGCAATTTAGTTTTATTAGTGTGCTTTTTGTTAGCAATAGGGTAATAGTGTAATATTTCGATTCTCTTTTTTTATTTTTATCTATATAGGCCTACTACAATTGTTTTGTATTTGTCTTTGTTACTTCTTCTTTTTGATATTATGAGTATTCTTTTTGTATATATTTTAATATGTATATAGTTGTAAATGGGGGTTCGCCCAGGGCGCCATGCAAGCTAGAACCGCCACTGATAATAATACAAATTAAAACACATCATCATCCTTTAAAGTAGCCAAACTGAGCCTAATTTTGTCACTTTATCTTATCACTTATCTTTGATAGGATTGTCAGTAGGGGACAATCTTGTCATCCCATTTTTTTTTTACCATGATTGGACAGAAGAATAAACAACTGATAAATAAAAAGTGGATATTTGCAGGAATATTCGCATTAAATTGTCTTTCTTATAAAAATCTTGTAGTGTCATGACCTTGGCATAAATCTAGCAATGGCTAAATGAACTGTAAAACTGTGAACCCTGTTGCTAGCTATCGAACGTATATTAAATATAAATGTATCTTAGATGACACACTTTTCTTAACACTGAAAGATATTTTTGTCTGATATTGAAAAAAAAAATCACCTTTTTAAATTGGAAAGGGTGCCGATTTCAAGGAATGGTATAATTAACGTTCAATAACTTTTTTTAGATCAATATAATATATACTCACCTGTAAACTGGACCATGTTTGTGTTGAAAATAAAATCTCTTTCTCTTCCCGCACCTATTGTTTTAACTAAATCGAACGATTGGTCCAAAAATAATGCCATAGCCCTGAATTCACGCAGTAAACGTTGATTTATTTGTGGTAATCCCTCTCCTGAGTTAGAGGTTTCTGTCCTGTCCACATCCAATGATGAAATGTTTCCGAATGCATCTCAGCCCGTCCTCTTTATATTCGCCTCTTTTCACACCCGTAGCGCCTATCGTCTTTCAAGGTGTCATCGTTGGCACAGTGACAAATCTGTGAGCGACTCAACACACAATTGGAGAGAAGAGTAAAACGTTTTCCACTTTGATCCCCACCCCCATTAGTGACCCCTCAAAAGCATGTCTGACAGCTTCTTGGACAGGAAAACAGAGATCCAGATACTGTCTGATGTCCTGCAATTGTCCACCAGATCTTTTTATCAGGCAAATAAGCAAACACTTCACATGCCTGTCTCTGTAACTTTCACCAAAATTTTTTTATCGAAGCAGATTTTCACAAAACACGTGTACATTTCACACCATATCAATAAAATATTTAAAAAAGTATCCAATAAAATAGATTTTTAATTTATAGAAATTATATTAAGTATAAAATATATTTTAAAAAAATTATAAAAATAGCATAATACAATAATTGATTCTTGATTATTTGAACCATTTCACAATACTGAAAAAAGGAAATAAATAAACATGAGTAAATAAGTGATATGCCGAATAAACGTAGGCCTAATCATATTCCATTGTTTCGTTTTTCTAATATCCATGGACATATTATTATCTAAGGATGATATTACTTGTGCGGATTAAGAACGGTGTACAACCGAATGAACAGTAATCTACACCCGAGATTACTTCAATAATCTGTGCATTATTTGAACTTTGTAGGTATGAGGCTCCATTCATTTCAGGCCAGCGTTCAAAACACTATAAAATACAACTGTTTTGCCCTCTTACTTTATTACAAGGTGTTCAATCTATTTGGGTTGCTTATAGGAGATCCCTTTCCGGCAAGAGCTGGGTTATTCACTGATTTGTGAAGAGTTCTATAAAGTCACACAAATCTCGTTCATTTGCATAATTAATCCTGGTACTTTGGTCTTGGAATACACATATTTCACGTTTAGCGGATTCCGGACGCTTTGAAACAGGCCCATTCGTAGTGTCATAAACGCCAGGTACAGGGAAGTCACCCGTACATCAGCCACACGTCTATTTGATGTGTGTGGCTTCATCTGGATGGTATAGCATTTTTTACACTGTTTGCTCTTCTGCAATAGCCTACGTCTATTTCCCCTCGGATGTCAAAGGGATTTTTTAAGATGTTTATCAGATGTTTAAGTCAGTTTACTGTTGAGGTCGTTTGCGTCCATTTCTTTGGGTTTTAAACAATTAATTGAGGATTTCCCTGTGTTTTGATCGACACACCATTATGTTGGCACCCACATTTACCAGAGCCTGGGCACACAGGCTATAAATAAATTTTTATTTATTTATTTTTAAGATTTACGCATTTCAATTTCAAAATAAAACTTATATACGTTTTATTAGTTTAATTTGGTTAAACTTTACACAATTCAATTTGATGGAATTTTGTTATAAAATTGAAACGCGTAAATATTAAAAATATGCTAAAAATATTTTTGAGTTAAACTTTTATATATAGATTTATATATTATTTATTAGAGAGATTTTTTTCTTATCTTAATTCTCACATTGTGTTGGCCTATTCCGTTTATTCAAATGCTACACTTCATTTGAATCAGTTTAAACAAATCCAGCCACTCAGCAATCAATTTTGACATTTCTATCGATTATGTAATTTTATCAAAATATGTAGATAAATAAATAGATAGGCCTACATTCATATTAAATAAAATATCATTACTAAATATTAGCAAAAATATATAGGCCTATAAATAGCAACTGAAAATAGCAAGTGATTATTTAGGTTACAGACTATATGAGTGCTTTTCAGGTTGGCTATTCCAAAGAGCCGTTGGGGTGGGATAGATAGGCCCATTAAAAATGTAAATAAACGCACATGAGGGATTTGAGGATGTTCATGTTTGTTTCATCAGTGACCACATGAGGTCGTCGTCTCTTGTTTTGTCATGCCTTTCTTGTTATTTATTCTGCATTCATCGAAAGGTTTTCTTATCTTATCAAAGTTCTTTTCAGTGTTTCCTGTCTTTATCGAGAAAAAAAAAATTAAAAAAAAAATAATAATAATGATAATAATAATAATATATATATGTGTGTGTGTGTGTGTGTGTGTGTGTGTGTGTGTGTGTGTGTGTGTGTGTGTGTGTTATCATTTTTGCCTATTTCTTCTTAAATGAAAAATCAGCATTCAACGCATAGTTTATCTTATACTTCTTTCAATTATATAAAACAATAATAAAAACAATGCTTTTTTTTTTATAAAAGAAAATGTACAAAAAAACAACTTGTTGCAAATATCATCAGAGTCATTTGCGACACTTGATGCGCTGTTTGTTTTGATTCACTAAAAAGAATCGGTTCATACGATTTATTTGTTTGTCTGCTCTGTCTATGGAAGATGCAATAAAAAAAGACCTCGTTGTGACTTTTTATCTCACAAATGTGACTTTGTTTCTCGCAACTGCGTGATATCAACTCGGAAATCAGATATATAAAGTCGCAATAGACCTTTTTCACAGACTGTGATGACGCATTTCCGCCTAATTTATCAGCGTAAATCTCGCAATTTGTTTTATATTATAATTTTTTCTAAATATTGAGTGTACATTTATAACATTTTGGTTTGTGTTATATTACCCTGTAATTAGTTTTAAAACCCGAATTATCACAGCTGTGATGGGGTTTCGATTATATTTGGCATCTGGTCACTTTACTGTCTTAATCCCCCACTCGCTATTTCTTTTCCTTTTCTGGAAAGTCATTTAAACGTAATAGTGGATTTTTTCTTTTGGTCTTGGAGCAAATGAGTAAGTGAAAATTATATTTGCTCCCATTCACTACCATTCACCTGCAAACGTTTACTTCCGCGTTACAAAACCCGGAGTGTGAAAAACGTTTTTATAATGTAATTGCGACTTTATTTCTGCATTTGTGACTTTATAAGTGTCATTAATCGTATTTTCCTGCGTTCCAAATGGGAGAAATAGTGGTAAAGTTAGTTTGACGTTCGACATTCGTTTCACAGATGTAAGGGACTGTTTGAAAACTCCACTCACTTCGCCCACACACAGGAGAAGTCCACTCATTCAGTCAATTGATGTGCGAGTTATACATGAAAAACAAAACAATAAACAGTAAAATTCCCAGAGGACAGACAGACATACTACAGGTGATATTATTGCAGTATCATTTATATAAGTACAGTAATCAATTATTTTAGAAACATATTCACTAAAATTAACCAAAATTATATTTTCTCATTTTAAAGACTGTAGTAACTTCCCAGAGGATATATGAATTTACTACTGGTGAGATTATTAAATTATCATCAATTGAATAAATACAGTAATCAGTTATTTAAAAACAAATAACTATAATTCACAAAAATGATATTTTCTTATTTTAAATGTGGTAGTACATTTTCAGAGGATATACAGATTTACAACAGGTGAGATTATTATAGTGTGCTCAATTATATGAGAACAGAAATGAATAATTTTATAAACAATTCTATACATTTCTGTTAATACTATATCTGCTTCCTGTAATATAGGCTTAACAGGCGAGATGGCATAATAAACTCTGATCGCTGACAGCAAGAGAGATCTCCACTGTCGCTTCCTAGAGCACGTGCTCATAAAACCGCTGTTGTGGAGAGGATGCTTTAACATCTTTCTTCAGTAAATATATATAAAATCTATTATACTGTAGCTGTCCTTTCTGATCATTTCCTTTACATATTTTTAATCATCTGCTCTGATGTACTGTTGCATTCCGTGCCTCAATGATAGTCAGACTCAGGTGTGCCCTCAAAGTCCACCAGGTTTTTTATGTTTGTGATATTCAGCTGCAGTGGTTTTCTACTACCAGCTTTTTGTAATCAGTATCTTCTCCATTTTCAATGCAACATCCAGTTGAAGTTTTGCCTGCAAATTTAATGCAAGGAAACTGTATTGTATGAGTATTTCTCCAACTGGATGTTTATTCAGATATTTCATTTTATATGAAGTGAGATAAGACCTGATATAAAAGTAATTGTTATGTTGAGACAGGCTGAAGACAGGAGCAGACGATGATGATGAAGAGTGAACCCAAGTGCAGTATTTATTAACAATGTGAGATCCAACACGAAACAAACATAAACGACTTGACAATGCTACACTAAAATAACACTTGACAAAAGACAATGGCAAACATGAGGGCTTAAATACATGAACATGGGTAACCACATGACAAAGACAACCAATGACAAGACTAAACTAATGAACATTATGAATCAAGAACAATGATAAAACAGAACCGATAACAAGACTCAAACATAGAACAATGAAGAGACTGGACTAATAAACATAGTGGAGCAAAATACATAAAATATGGCGGGAACAGGAAATCACATGACAAGAAAGAGGAAACAGTAATTTCTAGGATAGAATTTAGTAGGAACTACATTTTCAAAACACAAAACATGAACGCGTACACATAAAAACATGACAGTAATATTACTGATATTTGTGATAATTCTGAGTAACTATTTGTTACCCAGAATTATCACAAATATCAGTAATATTACTGATAGAAGGACATATATGGTATTTATTTTTTCAAAAACTCTTTTATAATGATCCCCAATTTGTTATGTTAATGCTGTCATAAATTGTTTTCACTATCATGATATAGGTATATTCACTATATTTCCATTTTAAAAAATTATAACAAATTCATAAAAAATGTTTCACCAAAAAAGATTATTGCTATTATTCTGTTTTTGTATTCCTTCTGTGAGACTATTTTAAATTGATTTGGGATCTTCTTTAAAGAATGTGACAGGAAAGTCAATTTGCAGTGTTTTTCATTTTATTTGAGTAGTTGAGTAGTAAGTTGTTACTAATTAACTGGCTTTGAGTGAAATTAGAGATTTTGAGAGATACAATGGTTTGTTCAATGGTTGTTTCAGTTAGGACCATTTGCGTCAAGTGTATCAATTTTACTTTCATTTAAAGTAATCATTTCATTGTATGCTTCTTTTCTGCTATCACTGCCCAGCCATTCATGGGTAAAGCAGGGAGAACAGAACTGAATTTATAATGAAAGTCCAATCAGAGGCAAATTAATTAAATCAGGGCAAGACAAATGTAAAGAAGCATTGGTCGTAACAGGCAGGGAGGCAGAAAACCAGATGAAAAAGCCTTAATTCAGATACACACAAGGAACATCTAAAACTCCCTGAACAAGTAACATAAACAGACAGAAAGCAGATGATCTAGCAAAAACCTAAATAACATGCAGAGTATAAATTCATAGGGGAAAATTAGACACTAGCACAACAATAAGTATGTGGTTGGAGGTGGAAAAGAACAACTTTTTTTTTTTTTTAAATAATTAATTATTGTACTCATATTGTTATACATATTAGTAAGTTCATATATACTCTAAAGTTACTACAGCCTTTAAAATATAATTTTGGTGAATTCTAGTGAATATTTTTCTAAAATAATTGATTACTGTACTTATATAATTGATAATACTGTAATAATCTCACCTGTAGTAAGTTCATATCCTCTAGGAAGTTACTATAGCCTTTAAAATGAGAAAATATCGTTTTGGTGAGTTTTAGTGAATATTATTCTAAAATAATTGATTATATAATTTATGATAGGCCTACTGTAATAATCTCATTTCATTTATAAATTATCTTTTCATTAAGAAATTAGATTACTTACCAACAATATTAACATTACCAGATGTACCCCTAACACTACAAAAGTACAGACATAATAATAATTACCCCATGTTTCCCATTTTCCTTGATACATTCATTCGCTTATACCATTTAACACTGAGCAAACGGCATGGTTTTTAGAAAGACCAAGAAAACTATTTTGAAGAGAGAAAAAAAAGATTTTTAGGAAGAGAGAAAAAAAATTCAGATTTAAGTTCAGGAAGGAACTGAGATACTATTTTATATTTTTTATTTCACTGTTATTACTTTTTTATTATTATTTCACCTTGCGGTTCAAGGCTTCCGTACAATCCAAAGGGCAATTTGAAGTGAGAACAGTCATGGAAGTCATGCTTTTAGATCGCTTCAAACAGAGTTTCCAATAAAAAATTAGTTCCGAATTAACCTTAGCCTATTGAAAGCTGTGCATGGTCAAGTCTTCGAAGTGAACAGGGCATAGCATAGGGATAATCACTTCTGAATGGATTGCACCCAGCTTGTCCGAGCGGATATTCGTTGAATAGGCTATTTGGTTTCTCCTATCAGCGATCTCTTAATATACAAATATAATTATCACAATTACGTTAAAGAGTACATAACCATACTACACGGGCATAAATCATTTGACTTAAAAGTGTCAACGCTTGTTGTAACAACAGAATAAATCCTGCAAACGCTCAAAATCTCTTTCATTGCCTTATGTACTTAAGGGACCATCTGAAAATTCCACCTACTGCGCTAAAACATCGACGGTGTCCAAACATTCAGATCATTTACTTTCTTTTACTTTTTAGATTCTGAAGGTTGTAGTAGGCTGCCACTGGAGACTGACTTACTACATGCTATATATTTCCAATACGTTAAATTATGTGAATAGTTTTAATTATTTTAGGGGGAATCATACAAATTCCCAATATGTTATTTTCACATTTCCAGTGTCCTATATGACTAACTACAGGTCTTATTTATACCAATATGCCTAATTCAGTGGTGGACTAAAAAAGGGCACCAGCTGCATGAGGTGGGGCACCAGCACACAGAAATTTTGAAATGCATTTCCAAACAGTTCCAAACCCTGGTTAAGATTAAAATAGGTTTATTATGTAACTCAGATTTTAAGTAAACTACTACACCTCTGTAATAAAAACACACAGGGAATTATCTTTAGAATTATCTACTGTCTTCAAGTTCTCTAGGGGAGGCTCATTTTCAACCAATTTGAAAACCCCCGTTTGCTATTGCTTAACTGAAATTACCCCATAGTAACACCTAGCGTCCAACCAGCGGTAATACCGGTGTTAGTCGGTTTGAACAAGAGCACTGCACCGGTGTGTAAATTATGATACCTTGGCAAGTCTACAATTTACACTCATATTGTTCCCTTTAATCCCGTAGATAAGGATACAAGTTAAAGATATACTACACTTTGTGCTTGATTTGAGTTTGATCTAGCAACCTAGCAAGGCATCCTCTAGCATATTGTATAACATGGTTAAAAAAAGCTTAAAAAACAATTCAAACCAGAACATGCAGTCTGCATACATTTGTAATGCATAATTTTTAAGCTTTCCATTGGTTTAAATGTAAAACATATTGCTATGTAACCTACCTCGCACACCATGGTGGGATGTGAAGTTTACAGCTCCCACTGCACTAAACCCACTGACACCTGAACATTGAGGTGTGTGTGTGTGTGTGTGTGTGTGTGTGTGTGTGTGTGTGTGTGTGTGTGAAAAATATGTTGGTGAATTTTTTTTATTTTTTATAAAATAATTGAATACTGTATTCATATTGGACTTACTGTAATAATGTCACGTGTAGTAAGTCAGTCTATCCACTGGGAACCTACTACATCCTTTGAAATGTGAAAATATAATTTCAGTGAATTTAAGTGATTATTTTGTTGTTTTGTAAATATTCTATACATACTGTATAGTACACTGTATAATTAGACATATTGGAAAAATAAGACCTGTCGTTAGTCATGCAGCACACTAGGCCACCTTTGGAGTGGGAAAATGACATATTGGTGAATTCTAGTGATGTTTTTATAAAATAATTAAAAACTATACGTATGTACATATATCAAATGGAAGCCTGCTACAAAGTTTAGAATCTTAAAATTTATTTTCATAGTTTATATATACACACACACACACACACACACACACACACACACACACACACACTACTGGTCAAAAGTTTAGGGACACTTACATATTCTTTATTTTTTTTATTTATTTTTTTACATTTTAGAATAATAGTAAAGTCAACTAAACAGAAATGGAACTAGGCATCTTCAAAGTAGCCACCCTTTGCCTAGAATTTGCAGAAATGTTCTCTTGTCATTTCTCAACCAACTTCTTGAGGAATCACCCTGGGATGCTTTTTAAACAGTATTGAAGGAGTTCCCATCTATGTCTGGCACTTTTTGGCTTCTTTTCTATATTATTCTTTCTTTATTATATGCTACCACCGCCTCGTTTGACTTTATTATGAAAATATTATTATTTTAATCCAGTAATTTTTATTTTTATTCATTTTTCTTTTTTTTTTTACGTGGCACCAAAACGCCGTCGTAGAAAACACATTTACACGCTATAAAACGTTATAGACACAAAAAATAAAAACAGTCTAAAGTCGTAGAAAACACAGTTACACATTATAAAACGTTGTAGACACAAAAACATAGCCTACTATGCACCACCCCCTTTGCTGAATACTTCACGTCTTTCTACGTCATATAAATCTGGCGGGAATTACACTTTATCCAATGCTTTACACACACACACACACACACACACCTCTCTTCCCCTAGCTGTGGAAGTTTATTTTGTTTAAATAGTCATTTCACTTGTAAAAATGATTGGACAGAAAAGCATTAAATCGTTTTTCTCGCCAACGACCAAAAAAAGAAATTTGGAGGATATATCTACATGCCATGAGGATGCAAGGGATGACGTGAGTAGAAAAACAAGACGTGCCTACACATATTTCTTTAAAATGGAAACGATTGTGACTTAAAATTCATGTTTGCGTTGACTGGTTTTTATTGCCAGATATATTTTCAACCGGGATTACTATTGAGAAAGTGGGATTTGTTTTCCCGCTAAAATGATTTTTCACAATTCCGGAAATAGTTTTACGTCACTTACCAAAACAAAAGCTAGTTTCGGCTTATTAAAAATTACATACCGCGAAAATGTTTGTTGGGCCGTAAACTGTCTACACTGATTTGTCCTGTTTGAAATTCTGGACTTTATCGCATTTGGTGGACAACGGAGAAGTTTCTTTATTATTTCAGTTGTATTTAACGCGATAACTTAAACTATTTTATGCCGTTTGAGTTGACAGTCTAATAGTGATGTGCAAATAAAGCTTTAATGAGTTATTACAAATGCAAGAGACACAATGTTTTCAAACACCGCATTTCTTAGAAATTTAAATGTACCATTGCCAAGAGTTTTTGTCAAACGAACATGGAATTCGTCAAAATACACTAAAATATCGCCACAGGTGAAAAAGCTAAAGTTGGAGAGTAACAACGTTACATCCTTGCCTTCACTGAGTCCCGAGCAACTGGAGCGGATCGCCAAAAACAAGGCGGCGGCACTGGAACGACTGACGACACACCACATTTGCCCGGACGGGTTCGGAAAGAGCTGGCGTGACGGGCTCAACGCAGAATTCGGGAAGGCCTACTTTAAATCAGTAAGAGTTTGCAAATGCGAAATATTTCTTCATTCGGTGCAAAGAGAGTAATAAAGCATCGTTTTTCTTTTACAGTTAATGTCTTGTGTTGCTGAGGAGAGGCAAAAGCATACCATCTATCCACCTCCACATCAAGTTTTTACCTGGACACACATGTGTGACATTAAAGATGTGAGTCATGTCCACACATAAAGCTCGGGAAAATAATAAAAAGTCCTTTGCATGAGGAGTACAATTTCTTTAATTTGTTAACCCTGTGGAGTGAACCCCCTATAATGTCCAACTGTCCCTGCCATGATGATTTTCTTTGTGATGGCAGGTTAAAGTCGTGATACTTGGCCAGGATCCTTATCATGGACCTAACCAGGCTCATGGACTGTGTTTCAGCGTCCAGAGACCTGTGCCACCTCCACCAAGGTATTACCTTGCAAGCATCTTTTGTACGCAACAGGCACTACAATATATGTTACCAATTATGATAAAGGTTATATGATGATATTGTTGGTTTAAATTAAATGTTTTGATACTTGCGATTCGCAGCTTGGTGAACATGTTCAAAGAACTGGCATCAGACATAGAAGGCTTTGAGCAGCCCAATCATGGAGATCTTACCGGATGGGCAAAGCAAGGTGTACTCCCCCCCCCCCCCCCTTTGCTCCACTTTTTGATTTCTTGTAAATTCCTCTACTATTGCAAATTTTGGTTTAGAAATATTACTTTTGATTCATCAGGAGCAATTGCAATGTTTACAATCCCACACAGTGGCGTAATTGGGGTCGTTGTTGTTATGTCATGAGTAGTAATTTGGTCAAAATTGAACTGGCAACAAATTAATCATCAAACTTTTTATTAGAAATAAAATGTAATCAATCTTTTAAGAAACATAATTTATTGGCGTTTTTATATATGTCTTCAATCTGCTTAAACAGTGCTGTGAGCAGTTCATTTTGCAATTTATGTTTCGATGTGTCCATGTGGTCATTTATTAAATTAATCTAATTTACTTTTATTTCTGACCATACTCCAGTCTACATTTTTCTTATCCACAGACCTACTATTATTTCAAATAATATCAGAAAACCATCAAAATCATAGGAAAATTTAGGTCCCTAACATTTCAGAATACATTTCCCTAGGGCTGGGATAAACGATTATTTTTTTAAACGATTAATCTAGCGATTATTTTTTCGATGCATCGATTAATCTAACGATTAATTTTTTCAGTCCGATTCGATTTCGATTAATCGACTTGTGACAACCCGGTTTCATCGGGGTGGGGGTGTATAAAATGTAAAAAAAAAAAAAACATTTGCCGGGAGTTTGATTGACTGGCGATCTAATCAATAATAATACGCCATTTTTGTCCGACAAAGTAGTCAGGAGAGAGAAGATTAACGTCGGTGGATTTGAATTTGAATAATGGATTGTAGGCTACCGTATTGACGTCTTTCCGTGGTTAAAACAACAGTCCTTCTGATGTAGGCTACATTCATGTTTAGCCTATTTGATGCTATAAATTAACCAAGGAAAAGATGATCGGTTCACGAGCAGCTTTAACTGAGGCAATCTGTCACGACACATTAAAGAGCCACAAAATAGTAGGCCTATTTATGGTTTAATTTTCTTTGAATGACCAAATTTGAAAGTTGAGACTTTATTAAATGTTACCTGCTTGGTCCTGTCTGTCAGTGCGTTGTCAGTGTCCTATGTATCTTTCATGAAATTCATAGCTATAAGCGCATTATTAATAGCTATAAGCGAAAACTTTAGGTGTCGACAACGTATTATAGCCTACTCCAACATTGAGTGGGGAGTAGAAAAAAACTTACGGTGCTCTGTCATCTGCAGCTGCAACCGGGTGGCGCCTCTTAAGGTGCTGGTGCATTGCCGTGGTGCTAGAATGGAAGGCCATCTCCATTTTGCAAAGACGACATATCACGGAATTGTTTCCTTTTAAATTAAATAATTCCCATACTTTAGAGGAACGAGTGCATGCCGCCTTGCACTTCTGATAGTCTGAGGAGCCACTCGTGTTTCTACTACTCGCCGGCACCGACATCTTTGTTTTTGGTCCGACGAATCGACGCGTTGTCCCAGCCCTACATTTCCCCCATCTGTCTATTAGTTTGTTCATTGTAAAGTCCACTGTATATACCACTGTCTTGTTTGGATTTCTAGTAATCATATATTGTTAATTGGGTTATTAAACTAATATTAAATGGGTCATGAAAATCAGGTTAAGGCATTTAAATATCACACAGCCTACATACACTAAATGGTCATAAGTTTGTGGATACCCCCTTTTAATTAACATGTTTGGCTATTCCATTCATTTCAGTCAGGACAAATCTTAATGCTACAGCATTATGTATTGGCATTCTAAAGAACTGTGTGCTTCAAACTTTGTGGTGACAGTTTGGGGAGGGCCCTTTTTTGTTCCAGCATTACAATGCCCCTGTGGACAGAAGCGAGGTCTATAAAGAAAAAAATGTACTGAGTCTGGTGTGAAAGAACTTGATTGGCTTTCACAAAACCCAGACCTTAACCCCACTGAACACTTTTGGGATGAATTAGACGCTGACTGCGAGCCAGGGTACATCAGTCAACACTAGTGTCTGACCTTACTCACCGATGCTCTTGTGTCTGAATGTGAGCAAATCCATGCTACAGACCATTTCAAGGACTGTTCGTTGGTAATGTCAAGTGACGTTACTGTTCCGTGAACATTTCCTGCATCCCAAAACAGCCCTTTTAGCAGAAACTGGCCACTTCTATTAAAATGAAAGAAATTGTAATGCCCAACGGTCAACGGAAAAAATACAGCCTCATCACCGCTACCTTTAAACAGCAAACACGCCTCTCCTCAGGGGACCGGTTTCTATCTGCTGGCATCTTCGCGGGTCCAGGAACGGAGCAGTGTGAGTTAGATAGGTTACTGGAAAACAACAGATGATTGTTGGTTTTCAGATGTCTACAAGCTTTTGGCCATATAGTGTAAATGTAATGCAACCAAATTATGGTAATATTGGAACATTATTGTGCATATAAAAATGGTCAATGAAATATAATATAACCTCCTTATGAATGGCTTTTGTAGGAGTTCTGTTGCTGAATGCTGTGTTGACTGTGCGTGCACACCAGGCCAACTCTCACAAAGACAAGGGGTGGGAGACATTCACAGATGCTGTGGTACACTGGCTCAGCACTAATTTGCAGGGTCTTGTTTTTCTTCTCTGGGGCTCCTATGCTCAAAAGAAGGGGGCTGCCATCAATAAGGTACGTGTGGCAGATAGAACTTGATCTTCAGTTAGAACCTGAAAGGATTCTACAAAATTCTATAGCATTTTACTCGTCAGGATGTAATATGTGATGAATTACTATACTGTCATGCAAAGGTAAAGCAAAATAACTACAGTTTTTATCAAAATTAATTTATAACTTGTGGACTTATAAAGTGCACAAGGTCAGATTGTTCAGACAAATTTATATATGTAATAAATAACTTATGCATGCTTTTTAACGGTATAAAGCTTATCATATTTGATACTTGATTTTCTAAAGTCTCTTCATAATCAACATGAACAATTTGCAGATAAACCTGTTTAACGCAAAGTATTAGATGTCTGCTGTCTCCTGGTGAAATTTTCTGTGCTCTTATGGACGTATAAGAATTTATAACGTAATTTTTATAATGGCTGCATTTTTATTATGCACAAAAATGTTGCTGCAATATCTTAACTGATTTTGATAAAGTAAAAGTAACAACAAAGTTTGTGGATAAACTTTTGGTTGGCTTGAAAAAGCCTGGTATGAAAGTTTTTAAAGTAGAAAGATGATAGATAGACTACTCGGTTGCTAGGGTGATCCCATTTGTTTGCTTGGCAGTTACCAGAGTGATACTAACAAGGCTCATTGCTAGCCTGAGTCAAACGAGCCAACCTAGAAGTCTCTACGATGTTCTGGTGCAGAGCTATGTATATTGCTACTTTTTTCTAGGGTGAGGTCATTTGGTTGCTAGGCAGTTTCCTTTGTGATACTCACAAGGCTGCTTCTTAGCCTGAATCTAACGAGTTAACACTGAAGTCTGTATGGCATTCTGATCCAAAGATATCCCACTGAGCCAATTTGAATGGAACTCAGTGGTGTTTGGTTGCTAGGGTGCTCTAATGGTTGCTAGGGCATGGTGAAGTAGTTTTCAGGGGGTTATTTAAAGGTTGCTTGCTAGTCTGAAATAAATCTCAATTTGAAGTCTGTACAATACAGAATATGGGTTTTGAATACGGTTGCTAGGGTAAGCCCTTCTGGTTACTAGGAATTTGCCAGGGTGATACAAAACAGGCTGCGTGCTGGCCTGAGTCATACGAGCCAACAATTATGTCTCTACAATGTTCTGGTGCAGAGATATGTGTTTTGCTACTTGGTAACCCCATCTGGTTCCTAGGCAGTTGCCAGGGTAACGTTAAATGGTACGCTCTCTAAGGGCGTTTCCACACCTGGCTCGTTTGGAGCGTTCGTTTTGGAACCTGGTGTGTTTTCTCCCTTCGGTTGGTTCATTTAGGCATACATGAACATGGCAATTGCACTCTGATCCACACCAAAATAAGCGGTCTCATCCCAATCTTGCAAATGAACTGGAGCAGTTCGCTTGTGGTGAGAATGCAAACCCACCCAACAAACCAAACAATATCCCTATTAAAAACCATGAACATAACTGAGGGATGTTTGGAACGGCATGTCTCTGTAATTCATCATCAAAACTTGGCTAGCTTTTTGGAAACTATATTAGATATAATTGCACGTTTAAAATAGGAGCTGTTTTATAATTCTTTAATACGATTGTTTCTCTTTTGGATCGCAGCAGAACATGGGTAGGATGGCGTTAGCAACTTTTTGACAAATAAATGTTTTTTTTTTACGTGGCTTTACTCTGCTGTTTGTGTGTGTTTGTGAGAGAGGGAGAGAGATCCGTGAGAACAGGTACGTTTCAATGGAGAAATAATGCAAAAGCAACTAATGGCGTATAAAAATAACCATGACTGAAACTTTACTACTCAAATCCATCTGAGTGTATCTGGAGCACAACCTCTAACTGACAACACTCAAAAATGTTTAATGGTTGACAAAGGTTTTACAGCCATATAATTTTAACCAGTATATCAATGGATGAGCTCTATAGGTCTGAAAATGCCCTAAGACATTCTGGTGCAGATATATGTGTTTTGCAATTTGGTTGCTAGGGTAACCCCTTCTGATTGCTAGGCAGTTACCAGGGTGATACTAACAAGGCTCCTTGCCAGCCTGAGTAGAATGAGCTTACACGGAGATCTCTTCGATGTTCTGGTGCAGAGATGTGTTTTGCTACTCTGTTGCTAGGGTGACCCCATATGGTTGCTAGGAAGTTGCCAGGATAATAATAAATAAGGCTGCTTTCTATCCTGAGTCAAATGAGCCAACCCAGAAGTCTCTGATGTTCTGATGCAAAGTATGTGTTTTACTACTCAGTTGCTAGGCAGTTACCAGGGTGATTAAAACAATGCTCCTTGTTAGCATGAGTGAAATGTGCCATTCCGAAGTCTATGATGTTCTGGTGCAGACATAATTGTCTTGCTACTTGGTTGCTAGGCAGTTGCTAGGGTGATACTGCCAAGACAGCTTGCTATCCTGAATCAATCAAGCCAACACTGAAGTCTGTATGACATTCTGATCCGAAGATATTTTGCAATTATAAAAAATATCAGATCAATTGCAGAGCCATTTTGAATGTAAGTCATTAGGGTTTGGTTGCTAGGATGCTCTAAATGGTTCCTGGGTGATACTTAAAGGCTGCTTGCTAGTCTGATAAAAAAAAAAAACAAATTTGAAGTCTGTACAATGCTGTGGTGCAGAGATATTGCTTTGCAATACAGTTGCTAGGGTAAGACCATCTGGTTGCTAGGCAGTTGCCAGTGTGATACTAAACAGGCTGCTTGCTGGCCTGAGTCAAACAAGCTAACAATGAAGTCTCTACGACATTCTGATCCGGAGATACCCATCTAAGCCATTTTAAATAGAAGTCAAAGGGATTTGGTTGCTAGGGTGAACTAAATGGTTGTTGGGGCATGGCTAAGTAGTTTTCAAGTGGATACTTAAACTGATTGCTCACCCAATTAAAACAAGCCAACTCATGTCTTTAGGGCATTCTGATCCGAAGATAACCCTTTTAGCCATTTTTAATGGAAGTCAATGGGGCTGGTTGCTATGGTGCTCTAATGGATGCTAGGGCATGGCTAGCCATTAGAGAAGTCATAGCACTGGTGTTATCAATAGGTCGGTCAATGTGATACCTAATTCGTGGGTCTACGACAAATGATGCAGAATAAGTTAGGTGCAGAATTTTGTACGGAAGAAGTATTTGAGATTATAATAGCGACGCTTCGCAAGCACTACTAATAATATCAAGTTGAAATAGTAGATCAGTGGGTTGGCTCTTTCAAGACAACCTAATGTTTATATTATTGCTGAAAAAAGTATTTGCTGTATTAAAGCAACTTGTGCTATAGTTATTTAGTTAAAAGTTAAAAGTTATTTAGTATAAAGTAACTTAGTTATTTTATAGAAAAATTGCTTTGAAATGCATGTATTAAAGGTGCATTCAGCAATTTGGGGCTAAATAAAGTTTTACACTTTAACAAATGAATTGTTTTTCTGTGAATAGTGATCTGAATGGTGTAAACTCACATGAGATGAAGACCGTACACACAATAGTTTTATATAAAAAGTGTTTGTTTTTATTATACATGGTGTGGGTCACCCCTTCAATGTGTTTTGCCATATTGAAATGGAACAATAACGGTACGTTTCCACTGACGGGTTTTGATCGAAGGTGAGCTAACATTTTCAATTAATTCTTATGGAAGTTGAGCGCTGTGCTCGGGAGGTGCATTGGGGAATGACAACGGTGTGGAGAAAGCATCAATGGTACGTTTCCACTGGTGCGTTTTCAGAGAAGGTGAGCAAGTGTTTATAAATCATTCCTATGGAAATCGAGCTTCACACTCGCAAGGTGGATTGTGGGAACAAAAGAAAGAATAAAAATGCCAGGTGCCAGCCAATCATTGAGATGGAAGCAGTCATGATGGCTTCAACACCTGACAATAATGATAGACTTTCTGCTTATTGAGTGCTTAAATCACATTTTTGTTGAAGGGAGTCTTTTAACAGACTTCAAATTAATGTTGCACACATTAATTGTGGTAATACTGTAGCTGGGTAAACAAAAACTGAAATGAATCAACACCGTTTACATACTTGTTGGCATGTGGAAGTAAAGTTAGCATCTTTCTGTCTGTAATCACACACTTATATGATGATGGAATCTACAGAAAACTCATACAAGTTTCCCTCTGACTTTTTAAAATTATGTGTGTAGTCAATGTATGTTAGTAATGGACCATTTCAGCTGTGTTTATGAATGCAACCGGAAGTTGTGTAAGTTTCTTTATCACAGCTATAGTAAGGGGTGCCCCATCTACCTCTATGAAACGGGATACATCTTCATTCGTTTAGTGCAAAGTAGATTGGCACAGTGATTGTTTTGGATTTTGTGTAAACCATGACTCTGGTTGCTTGGAAACAAAACAAGTTCACCAAATACAGTATTCATGGACATGATAAATTCAAAAACAATTCTAATCTTTCCTTTACCATGACATTCTGTATCGCTAGATAATTAAGGTTTATTTTACACAGTCTCTAATTAAGGTAATGACTGTCTTTTAGAAATAACGTGAAATGTAGACAGCCAAAGATTAAATGAGGGACAATAGTAATCTGTCCTTAACTGTAGAAGTCAGTTAGTTTGAATTTTGGCATTTGTTTTTAGGCAAAGCAATTATATAGGTCGATAGATGGCAGTACAGCATCTAACGCCACTGTCATATTGGTACTTAAAGTACAGGAAGAGCAATTTTAACGCTAGCTACAGAACTACTGAATGCCTCTTTAAATATAATACAAATAATGATTTTGTCTATTATAGGTTCATAAAACTGCTCCATGTAAAGGTGCACTCTAACTTTTGTCTTTGTCATCTTGGACTTGCACTTACACCAAGCAGCTTGGATGCAGCATCATTTAAAAATCAATAGTTTTCAGTTTCAGATGCCATTTGTAAAAATGTAGTATTCAGTCAGCCATTTTTACTTTAACCAATGAGTGAAAGTGTCAAATAACAGGACGGTTACTGAGGTTAAGGGAGTAGTATTCAGCTGGTCATGTGATTCTAACATGGCAGCTCCCATGTATGGACCCTCTCCATGTAGTATAAAACTATTTTTATAAGGTTACTGATATGATTGAGTCTTCATTTTAATGCTTTAATTCTTGTACGCAATATTTTTAATGAGGAAAAAATTACTGGGTGAACCAAAAAAAAAGAATTCTGACTGTTATTTAATATGTCAGGACTTGGGGTATTCTGTCTCACCATATTGGTATATTTGTGTGTCCTGTAGGTGGAGTCACTGCACTCATTCACATGTTCACATGATTTGCAATTTACAGAGTGAGATGCATTTAGGAAACTTTTTTTGTGTGTATGGACTTTTTATAAATGGCTCATTTAGGACATTTACATTTTACATTTATTAATTTGGCAGACGCTTTTATCCAAAGCAACTTACAAAAGAGGAACACATAAGCGAATCATCTTAAGGAGACATTGGTACAAAAAGTGCCATACTACAAATTTTCACTAGCATCAGTATAGTATTCAAAATAGATTTAAGTACAACAAGAATTATAATTTTATTTATTTAGTGACTGGTTAAGTGCTTTTTTGTAGACCGAGAGTGAGTCAGCTTCACTGATGGAGTTGGGAAGGTCATTCCACCAAAGTGGTATGAAGAAACTGAAAGTCCGGAAAGTGTTTTGGTGCCTCTTTGTGTTGGTACAACAATGCGACGTTCCTTAGCCGACTGCAGGCTTCTGGAGGGAGTGTAGTTCTGCATAAATTATTTTAGGTATGCTGGAGCAGACACAGTGGCTTTTTTTTATGCCAGCATCAGAGCCTTGAATTTAACACGTGCATCAACCGGCAGCCAGTGGCGAGAGACAAAGAGTGGTGTAACATGTGCTCTCTTTGGTTCATTAAAGACCAGACGTGCTGCTTCATTCTGGATCATTTGCAGAGGTCTAATTGCACATGCAGGAAGGCCTGCAATGAGAGAGTAACAGTAGTCCTCTCTAGTTATGACAAGTGACTGAATGTTTTCCTCTGATATTGTAGAGTGTAAATCTACATGATCTTGCAGTCTTGAGATGTGGTCTATGAAATTTAGGTTACCCCTAGATTTCTGACAGTTTTGGAAGGCGATAATTTAGTTGAACCCAGCTGCACGGTGATGTTGTGTTCAAGAGCAGGGTTGGCTGGAAAGACAATGAGCTCGGTGTTTGTTGAGTTGCAGGTGGTGGTTCATCATCCAGGCCGAGATGTCTGCCAGACAGGCAGTGATTCGAGCAGTCACTGTGGTGTCGTTGGGCTGGAAAGACAAGTAGAGTTGTGTGTCATCACCATAGCAGTGGTAAGATGTGACTGAATGATGGGTCCCACTGATGTTGTGTATATGGAGAAGAGAAATGATCGTACATTCACAGTTAGTATCATTATACATGCGTCATTATATATAAGGCACCAGGTTTGAACTTTAAACACCTGTAAAGTGCAGTAGATTCTGCTTATAGTGCTGGCACTTCCCACATACTGGATATTTCATCTGATTCATTAGCTGACACTTCTAAAGGTCCCTCATCAGTGTCATGTATTATGTGGTTCAGACTTTAAGTTTTTCTGCAGTAATTAAATTTCACTGGCTGAGAAGTGCATCCTACTGTGACAGTACGCACTTTTGGACACGGGGTTGATCGCCGACACGGAATTGCTGCGTGTTTGTGGTGCGTGCATCAGTGAAAAGACTCCAGACACATCGCAACGGTTTCACCCTACTCCAACCAGTGTTCAGAACTCACACGGAGCTGAATAACCTAAAAGTCATATTGATAATGTCAAACTGGTAAATGTGTTAAAGAAAAATGTATGAGTTAAACATTTTAAATTAATCCTATGCATTAACAAGTAAATTTTAACAGCTCTAATTATTATCCAAAACATAATATATTATTTTATTATATTTGTTTCTGGACAACTCAAAACCAGTGTTTCAGTGTTGTAGTTACTGTGTTTTAGCTTTGTAGGTTAGTGTTATACATGTATGTTT